>NC_045977.1:9511354-9850104 GCF_010909765.2 Amblyraja radiata
CACATCTGCAGCTAATTCATTTCAGATTAAATCCAGGTGCTACATTAAAAGATTTTTCCCAATGTTACTCTTCTCACTATCCTCTTCTCATTGTCACAGCCTCTCACTATCTATTCTGTTCAGAGACCTCATTACTCTATGTCTCCATCAAATCTTCCATCATCCTTCTCTTCTCGAAAAGGAAACAGTCTCAACCTCTGAAGATAGACACAAAATGCTGGTGTAACTCAGCAGGATTGGCAGCATCTCTGGAGAAAAGGAAGGGTGATGTTTTGGGTCCAGACCCTTCTTCTTTCTCAGCCTCTGAGTACGACTTGTATCCCAGCAAGTTATCAGATTTTACGTTTACCTGAAATACTTGAGTATTTGTCTTTTTGCCCCTATCTACACTGAAAAGGTAATTTGCTTGGTTTAAGGACTGAAATAATCGAATATTTTCCACCGTTCACTGAGAGAAAAATCTTTTTTGCTTTAAAACTGATTGGTGAGTCATTTCAAGACCAGACTGAAGTTTAACACATCGTCATGCCCTCGGCTAACTATTTCAAGTGAATGTGATGTACAAATTGATAAGATATTACAACATGTCATTCAGGTGGTAATTTTCAATACACTGTTCATGTCGGAGAGAATCAAGTGACCACTATGGCAACAACCGCTCAAAGGAAGGGAATTTGCTGTCTTTTTCGGTAGCAAGTGCTTGGTCCACAATCCCAGTTTTACACTCCAGGGGTAAATTGAAACTTAACCTTCAATGTTATAGGGATAGATTGTAACTTGGTCAGCCTGTATAAATGTGGCGATCAAAGCCCAAGAACAACTTATCACTTACTGCAAAGGCCTGTTGGAAAATCTTCAGCCAGACACCATTATTAAGGTAAGTACTTTGGCAAGTTACTGCCTCTGCCAATTCATGCATTTTTGTTGATGACACACTGCAGAGTCTAACAAATTACTGGACGATGATAGCGCACAGTAATATCCAGGCAACTGTAAAACTGAGTATTACAGTAAACCTTGCAATAAGTGACCACGGTGGTGGGAGGATAGTGTCCATTATAGTCGATGATCTGCTATAACTGAGCGAGGGAAGTAAAGATCAACCCAAGGCTTGGAGGGAAGAAACGCGGTGTTTGGAGGGGAGAGGGGAGGGGGGGGGGGGGGGAGATTAAACGTGCTGGAATTCACAGGTTGGGAAGCCACCGAGCCCCCGGCCCCACACGAGGTTTGTCAGGGATGGGCCCGGTACTCACGCCACCTTCATGCTGATCACTCTCTCCGCTCCCGCAACCAGAAGCACATCACGTGGCGCCAGCTCACTGGATAACGGGTGGAAGTAGAGGGGGGGAGAGGTGCAACATGAGCCTCAGTCCACTATAACTGAACTCCGCTATATAGAGGTCCGTTAGTGCGAGAATTTACTGTATATTATAATATATGAGGGCCAATGAAACATAACACTATTACAGTCATTCAACCTTGAGATTAATATATAGATTTAAAAGATCTAAATGTTATATTTGCACTGAATCACTAACACATTGAAAAGGGAAATTTGATGACTGAATTATTATTAAAGCACAAAAGTACTTGTGCAGTAACACCAGGACAAGCGTTCAACCAGGAATACCAAGACCAAAGTACTATCTAAACTGTTTATACCAACTTATGCTAAGGACAATAACTAACTACGAATGCAAAAATAAGGTACCTACATGTTAACAAGCACATAAAAAACGATCGTGTAGATGCAAATATATCAGTGGGCACCTCCCTTCACTGGTATTTCGTTGAGTTAGGCCCACGACACCTCAGGAAGGCTCAACTGATTTAAATTGTAACTGTTCATTCATTTTCTAACCAATGTTAGTTTAGGTCTGTTCAGTGAAGAGCAGTACTTCTACCAAAAATTAAGTAATCACAGGGGTTTATGAATGTGATGGTAATTTCAATGAGGGCTTTTTGGCATTGTACCTGATTTGGACATTAAAATATTCAACTGATGACTGAATGGTTTTAAAGTTTTTCTTCTTATGCCCCTGTCCCACTTAGGATACCTGAATGGAAACCTCTGGAGACTTTGTGCCCCACCCAAGGTTTCCGTGCGGTTCCCGGAGGTTCTCGGAGATTTTTGTCAGTCTCCCTACCTGCTTCCGCTGCCTGCAACCTCCGGCAACCACCTGCAACCTCCGGGAACCGCGCGGAAACCTTGGATGGGGCGCAAAGTCTCCAGAGGTTTCCGTTCAGGTTTCCTAAGTGGGACAGGGGCATTATTGTTCAGCCAGAAAACTAGTCACCAGTGTCAGCATGAGGGAGTTAACCTAACCTTAGATTTGTATTAATGTCAACGTTCCTTTTTTTTAACCGTTGGTCTAACTTGAAATAGTGCCCAGGTTAATCTTATCAATACCACAAACTGTGTAGCCTCAGTTCCTCTTATCTCCCATTTATATCCTTTCACATATCTTCACTGTATCTTTTCTTCATAATGTTTAGAACCAGAGTGCTAATCCTTCTCCATAGCAACGATTTGGCCTTTCTCACTTGGTCATTAGAGACCACAACACTGTATGTGAGGCAAGACCAATGCACTGTCGAGCTTCAGCAAAATGGCGTCAGCATTAGCATTCTTGCACACAAAGTGCTGGAGTAACTCAACATGTTGAGGTACTCCATGATAGACACAAAAAACTAGAATATCTCAGCGGACCGGGCATCGTTATTGGAGAGAAGGAATCAGATCAGAATCGGAATCGGAATCAGAATAGTTTATTGTCATTTGAACATAAGTTCAAACTAAATTGCATTTCTGCAGTCATCATCAAAAAAAACAAAACAAAACACACACAATTAACACAATTCCACACAAAACATCCATCACAGTGAATCCCCAAATACCTCCTCACTATGATGGAAGGCAAAAGTTTTATCTCTTCCCTGTTCTCTGTGCCCATTCCTCTCCCGCAGTCAAGCAGCCAAACTGCGGCATCGAGCTGATCGAGGCTCCTGATGTTAGATGTTAGAGCCCCCCCCCCCCCCCGGCGGGCGATGGTAAGTCCCGCGGCCATTTAAGCCACGCCAGGCGATGTAAGGCCCCGCTCCGGGTCGATTTAAACCCCTCGATTCAGGAAGGCGAAGTTTGCCGTTGCGGGAGCTCCGAAAAGCGATCTCCCACCAGGGACCCGCGAGCTCCCGATGTCACCATCCACAGGGCCTGCAGCCGAAGCCTCCAAACTTCGAAGTCGGGCTGCAGCCATCCACCACCACAGCGCTCCGCACTCTGAAGTCGGCCAGCTCCTCGATGGTGAGTCCACAAGCTCCGCGACTGGGTGATGTTTCAGTCTGAAGAAGGATCTCGACCCGAAACAACACCCATTCCTTCTCTCCAGAGATGCTGCCCGTCCCGCTGAGTTACTCCAGCATTTTGTGTCTATCTTCAGTGTAAACCATCATCTGCAGTTCCTTCCTACGCATGTTCTCCAGAGATGCTGCCTGACCCACTGAGTTACTCCAGCATTTAGTGTCCCTTTGTGTAAACCAGCATCTGCAGTTCCTTGTTACTACATTTTGACTAGCATTTTTCTTGGTTTGTTCACTGGCAGGAGATGGTGACATTGGTCCTTTGCTTTAGTTCTAACAGAAGAGAAGATGCCACTGTTACTAACTACTATTTGCCTGCAGAATTATAATGAGTTCCTCAGCACGATGGCGTAGAAGTAGAGTTGATGCCTTACAGCGCTAGAGACCTGGGTTCAATCCTGGCTATGGAGTGCAGTCTGTGCAGTCTGAACGGAATTTGTACATTCTCCCCGTGACCGCGTGGGTTTTCTCCAAGAACTTTGGTTTCCTCCCACACTCCAAACGTTTGTAGGTTAATTGGCTTGCTATATATGTAACAATTGCCCTTAGTGTAGGATAGTATTAATGTGCAGGGATTGCTGGTCGGTGCGGATTCGGTGGCCCGAAGAACTTGTTTCCGCCCTGTATCTCTAAACTAAAAATAAAATAATCTTAATGTTGGCCTTCCAAACCCATCCTTTTGTGCGGCATTATTTCAAATGCATTTTGAAAATCTGACCCATAACATTGTCTGGGGTGTGTTTTTCACCCGTTGTAGGACCAGATTTACAATTCCTGGTGATTGAAGTGAACGTTACTCTGGGTATATATATGCCCCAGCACTTACTTGATCTGTTTTCAACTGAGCACCATATCTACTCATGACAAGAGGAATATAGTCTCAAGCAATGACCTGGGTGTCTGGCGCTACCTTCGTGCAATAATCACAAAATAAAAGTTGCCTATCATTTCAGATTGGTCTCTTTAGTGTTTGGACGTCAACTATGACATAGGCAGTGCACATATAGCAAAATTACACATGCGTGTCTGCAAGCAGATAGCATGGCTAATAATGAAGGGTAAATCTTCTAATTGACACTGGAACCAATAAGCCAAATAAGGCAACAGAACATGATATGCAGAGGAGAAAAAAACAGCACTGAACTCTTCTTATGCATGTCCAAGACATCTTTAAGAAAATTGAAGCAAGAAAGCACAGACATTCATTGGCAATTTCCTGAACATCAATCCTGATTATTTTCCATGAGAGTTTCTTCAAAATTGAACTGTTTATGAAGGCATCCTCACAGGTTCAATGGGTGATCACCACTTTTTTTTTCTCCTGCAGTCTGGTAAGCTAGACATTTGGTAGAGGGTAGGACTCCCTTTTTTGTAGAAGATACATGCTATGTCTTGGTATTCCCTGCATTGAGAGCTCACAGTTTCTACTATGGTCCAGTTAGTAACACCCTCACCTTTGAGTTAAACGTTTGTCAGAAGAAACCTCAACTCCTGAGAATTGAGCATGCAATTAAGTGTAATAGTAAGGGGTTCCTGCATTGTCAGAGGTATCATATTCAAACCAAAGGCCCTGCTTAAAGATTCCATGTTACTATTTCTTCATGATATCCTGGGTAATATTTATTCCTATCAACTTTATTAAAACAAGAATGAATGAATTATTTTACAAGAATTTTACCCAGGAATGACTGGGTGAACATATGATGAGCGTTTGACAGCACTGGGCTTGTATGCGCTGGAATTTAGAAGAATGGGGGGAGGGCTCATTGAAACGTACCGAATAGTGAAATAGTGGAGAGAGTGGAAGTGGAGAGGATGTTTCCCCTAGTGGGTGAATCTAGGACAAGAGGTCATAGCTTCAGAATTAAAGGACGTTCCTTTAGGAAGGAGATGAGGAGGAATTTCTTTAGTCAGAGGGTGGTGAATCTGTGGAATTATTTGCCACAGAAGGCTGTGGAGGCAAGGGAATGGATATTTAAAAGGCAGAGATAGATAGATTCTTGATTAGTGCGGGTGTCAGGGTTTATGGGGAGAAGGCAGGAAAATGGGGTTAGGAGGGAGACAGATCGGCAATGATTGAACGGCTTGATGGGCCGAATGGCTTAATTATGTTCCTATCCCTTTTGACCTTATGACCTAAATCAAATATCTGGTCATTAGCCTTTTGTTCTGTAAGGTTACCCTGCACCAATTGGCCATTTCATTTCTAATATTACAACAGTAATGCCCCTGTCCCATTTAGGAAACCTGAACGGAAACCTCTGGAGACTTTGCGCCCCACCCAAGGTTTCCGTGCGGTTCCCGGAGGTTACAGGTGGTTGCCGGAGGTTGCAGGTAGTGGAAGCAGGTAGGGAGACTGACAAAAACCTCTGGAAACCGCACGGAAACCTTGGGTGGGACGCAAAGTCTCCAGAGGTTTCCGTTCAGGTTTCCTAAGTAGGACAGGGGCTTAACTCATCTTCAAAAGTAGTTCTTGGCTATAAAGCCATCTGGGATCTCGAGGTTTTGAAAATTTTCCATAAAAATACACGTTTTATTCCTTCTTTTATTTATTTGATAAACAATATTTCCTTTATCATTCAAGCTCCATATTATTATTTTTTAAACTGATATTATGATGATGTGTGGCTTTGCTGTGGTGCTCCAAAGAATTACTGCAGTTATCGATCAAAGGGATAATTCACAAGCTTTGAAACTCAACCATGAGATCGTCACAGGAATTAACCCACACAAAATTGTGTTTTCAGGACTGGGCTTGGAAAGAAAATGAGAAATCTATTATAAACTTATTTTGATATGATAATGGCAGAGGAGACGATGTCACAGCTGCTGCATAAATACTTTCCTTTCATCCTCACAGTAAGACATTAAAGGTTGAGGGAAGACTAACGATTAGTGAGGTAGCGGAATTATCAACGATTAGTATAATTAGGAAAGTTGCAGTGAATAAACGATAGTGACTGATGGCAAGGTTTCGGATGGTTTCAAACGCGAGGGAATTGAAAGAAATAAGTAAGGAAACCAGTGAAAGATTAATTATAATTTATAAAACCTCACTGGATCTGAGGACATTAATAGAGGGCTGGAAGAGAGCAAGTCTAAAAGTGAAGAAGCGATGAGTCGGTTAATTACAGGTTAGTCAGTTTAACACCAGTAGTGGGAATGTCATAAAATCTGTTTTTAAGAATAAAGAAAGAACTTAGAAAGTAAACAATCGTGTTCTGGCCCAGTGAGAACATCCTTCATTGTCACCTTCTTCTAGCTAACAATGATCTATTCTACATATTCCTACATTTTCATCCCCTTTGATGTCTAATTTTTACACCTTACACTTCCTTATCTCTGTGTCTCCCTCTCCCCTGACTCTCAGTCTGAAGAAGGGTCTCGACCTGAAACATCACCCATTCCTTCTATCCAGGTGAGAGATGCTGCCTGCCCCGCTGAGTTACTCCGCCATTTTGTGTCTTGGGTGTGAACCAGCATCTGCTGTTCCTTCCGGCACGAAACATTCTTACCTCTGAGTCTAAAGGTTGTGAATTCGAGCAAAACACAAAGTGCTGGAGTAACTCAGCAGGTCAGGCAGCATCTGTGGAGGGAATGGACAGGTGACATTTTGGGTCTGGACCCTTCTTCAGACTGATAAAGTTGGGGAAGAAAGCTGGAAATGATAGGTGCGGCCAGCACGAAGCTTGACAAGTGATAGGTGGACCCAGGTGAGGAGGTCTGTTAGGCAGATGGGTGAAGTAAGTAACAAAAGCTAGAGGTCAAATGGAGACAAAAAGGATGACCGATAAGGAGAAAGGAAAGTGAACTATAAGGCCAAATGTAAAGATATAGATGGAAGGAGTCAGGGAGAAGGGGGATAAAATAAAGGTTATTTGAGGGAAGACAAAAGTGCTGGAGAAACTCAGCGGGTGCAGCAGCATCTATGGAGCGAAGGAAATAATCAACGTTTTGGGCCAAAACCCTTCTTCAGACTTGGTCTTGGGGATGGGAGGTCAGTGTGTGAAAGAGGAGAAAGAAGTAGGGAGTCGGGGGGTGGGGGGGCAAGTAAACAGAGGAGGGTAGGAGGATATTACTTGACATGTAGGAAGGAACTGTAGATACTAGTTTAAACCAAAGAAAGGCACAAAAGACTGAAAAGGGGTTTCGTCCCGAAACGTGACCTATTCCTTTTCTCCAGAGATGCTGTCTGACCCCCCCAGCATTCTGTGCCTATCTTCAGGATATGACTTGAAATTGGAGAATTGTGGACTCCAGTTCTTCTCCACAGATTTGAGCTCATAATCCAGGACAACACTTTAGTGTGGTACCCAGGGGATGCTACACTGTTGGTAGTGTTCCCACAAGCATCCACTCTCTTTGGTGTTTTTAAAAGATCCCCAGATAATATGATAAGAAGAGTGAAAGAGTTAGTTATCAATCAATCAATCAATCAATCAATCAATCAATCAATCAATCAATCAATCAATCAATCAATCAATCAATCAATCAATCAACCTTTATTGTAATCTTGCAAGCAACAGTTGTACAGTGCAGAATGAAAAGACGTTTCCCAGGGAATACCGGAGCATCGCACCTGAAATTTAAAACATTTCACACATAATAACACTAAAAACAATCCAGTCCCTGATGGAACAGTATAAATAGTTAAAAGCAGGTAAAACAACAACGTTAAAATACAGTAAAACCAATCATAAAAATGTCCGGGGCAGCTGATTTGAGTGGCCAGTGCCAGTTATTAAAGTGGCCAGTGCCAGTTATTAAAGTGTCCGTGCCAAGCCTCAGAATCAGGTGACTGTGTACAGAGTGACTGTTTAGCAGCCTCACAGCCTGTGGCAGGAAGCTGTTTAGCAGTCTTGTAGTCCGGGCTTTGATGCTGCGATATCTCTTGCCTGATGGCAGGAGATCCAGGTGTATGTGGAGGGGGTGCAGTTTGTCCTTAGCAATTCTCTGAGCTTTTTTCAGACAGCGGCTCTGGAACAGTTCTTGTACCGAGGGTAGGGAGACGCCAATGATCCTCTCTGCTCCCCTCACTACCCTCTGCAGAGCCTTCCTGTCCGAGCAGTTGCAGGTGGAGTACCACGTATTTGTGCAGTACGTGAGTACAGACTCCACCGTACCCCTGTAGAAAATATTAATTGATTGTTGTCATATTTAAGCTTTCCTGTTGTAAAAGGCCAATTGTAATGCATGATGGGATATGTACAACTCCCATCGTGACAAGGGTTTTTTTTTTAACTTAAGTTGAATAATTCACAGCTCTCTTGCAAGGTTTTTTATGTAAGTTGAAGAGGTTAATCAGATAAGAAGGGGCCCAGAGGATGCCATTGGGGTAACTGGCTTTTGGCAAAGAGTGAAAAACAACTCCATATTTGGAGGTGGCTGATGGTTTTTGTACATTACATCATGCAATTGGTTTTATAACTGTACGTATATAAACTCGCGTTTTCTGGTATGTCTGTGTGTGTGCTGCTGGAGATTCAGACGTGCAACTGTTGCCTCTGGGTCTCTAAGTCCACACCCGTCAGATGTTAAATTAACGCTTTGTATGGTCTTAAGAATTTGTACTTTGTCTATCTTTTTAAGTGAACTTATTCAAGAGCAGGGAAGTTGCCTTGATATCCTGGACAAAACTTACTATTGTATAAACATCACTGAATGAAAACAAATTACCTGGTTATTATCTCATTGAAATAGCTCTGCAGTGGCTTTGTTTTCGATGTGACAATTTGTAAATGAAATTAACCTTGGAGTTGAGTAGAAAATAGTTTGGGTGAAGGTAAAAAAAAATGATTGTACATTGTATTTCTTGGATTGGCAGAAAATAAGAAATGATGAGAATCTTGTATAGCGTATAAGGATTTAAGAATGGCAGGACTTGCAGCTATTCTACACTAATAGAGAATTTGCAGAAGAAAAACAAATTTTGTATAAGGATGGACCTATTGATAGCATGTACAGATTATTGACTGTGAAATTCATCTCAAGTATAAAAATATCAGTTGGCAAAACGTCCATGTCAACTAAAGTGAAATTGGATTATACAAATTATATAAGCTGAAAAAAAGCAATCAAACAGGATACTTTGCTTAGGAGGGAACTGCAGATGCTGGAAAATCAAAGTTAGACAAAAGTGCTGGGGAAACTCAGTGGGTGCGGCAGCATCTATGGAGCGAAGGAAATAGGCAATGTTTCGGGCCGAAACCCTTCTTCAGACACTTTGCTTCATTGCTAAAGAACAAAGATAAAGATAATAAAAAAGATAAAGAATACAAAAATATATATAGCGTTTGTGCACTATATTATCACAATTATTATGTTTACTTTTGTTGCTGTCACTTCAGGTGGAGGGGATCCATCAAAAGCTCATCTGAATAATTCCTGGCAGAAAGTACTATGATGTTAAAGTCAGTTGGCTTGAGAACGAGCAAGTTGAGGGGTGATTTGAATATGTGTAAAATGATGAATTGAATACAAAGGAAAAGTTGTTAAAATTTGATGAACTGGAACACATCCAGGAATATATTTTTCACAAAGAAGGTTGTGAAATCATGGAACATATTGCCCTGGAAGGTCAAACATATAGAATCAATCATACTCAAAGATGAGTATAAAAGTTGGGAGGTCATGTTGCAGTTGTATTAGACATTGGTGAGACAGCATTTAGAATAATGTGTTCAGTTCTGGGCAGCATGTTATAGGAAAGATATTATCAAGCTTGAAAGGGTTCAGAGAAGATTTACGAGGATGTTGCCAGGACTAGAGGGTGTGAACTATAGGGAGAGGTTGAGTAGGCTGGGTCTCTATTCCTTGGAGCGCAGGAGGATGAAGGACGATCTTATAGACGTGTATAAAATCATGTGAGAAATAGATCAGGTAGATGCACAGAGTCTTTTGCCAGAGTGGGGGAATCGAGGACCAGAGTTCATAGGTTCAGGGGGAAGAGGAAAAGATTTAATAGGAATCTGAGGGGTAACTTTTCACACAAATGGCGGTGGGTGTATGGAACAAGCTGCTAGAGGAGGTAGTTGAGGCTGGGACTATCCCAACGTTTAAGAAACAGTTAGACAGGTTCATGGATAGGCAGTTTTGTAGGGATATGGACCAAGCGCAGGCAGGTTGGACTAGTGTAGCTGGGACATGTTGGCCGGTGTGGGCAAGTTGGGCCGAAGGGCCTGTATCACTCTATGACTATGTTTAAAAGTGAAATTAACCAATTTGGTAAATGTAGATACTAAGATAACATTGATGTCATTTCATATTAGGTTTGATAAAGAATTTGATTAAAAGTAGAATATTCACTTTAAACTGAGACATTTCTAAAACGATACTTGGTCTCAGGTGTTTACCATCTACATTAAAGATTTGGACAAAAGGACTGAACAAACCAAAACAAAAAAAAACCTGGATGTTGGAAATCTGAAATAAAAATAGCAAGTGCTATATGCACTCAGCAGGCCATGCAGTTTCTGTGGAGAGGTGAAAGTACATTGATCTGAAACCATAACTCCGACTGAACCCTCTCACTCCATCCCTCCGCCACCCAAGTCGCATCAGGTTCCCATTCTCAGCGAGTAAACAGATTACAATGGTCTGTTTCCAATATCATTGTTACTTTTTTGCATATCTTTTATTCATTTGTTCTATATCTCTCTACATCACTGTCTATGCCTCTTGTTTCCCTTTCCCCTGACTAGTTTGAAGCAGGGTCTCGAACCTAAATGCTACACATTCCTTCTCTCCAGAGATGCTGTCTGGCCTGCTGAGTTACTCCAGCATTTTGTGTCTATCTTCTGTTTCTCTCTCCACAGATGTTACCTAATCTGCTTATTAATTTCCAGCAGCACTTTGTAATATATCAAAGTTTGCTGCAAGTAATATCAACTTTTCTGGAGATGCCAGCACTTGCAGATATTCTGCAGCGTTAGTGAACTTTGCAGAAGAAAACATAATTTTGCAAAAGATAATGTACTTACGAATGGGCATATTGATATATATACAGTTTATCAACTGAAATGCATCTGAAATGTAGAAATATCAGTATGTAAAACCATGTCAACTAGAAGGAATTTGGGCTTCACATTAGGCAGGAAATGGTATTGGGCAGACTGATGGGACTGAAGGCTGATAAATCCCCAGGGCCTGATGGTCTGCATCCCAGGGTACTTAAGGAAGTGGCTCTCAAAATCATGGACGCATTAGTGATCATTTTCCAATGTTCTATAGATTTAGGATCAGTTCCTGTGGATTGGAGGGTAGCTAATGTTATCCCATTTTTTAAGAAAGGTGGGAGAGAGAAAACAGGGAATTTTACTTCGGAGTCACATGAGTGACTACATGAAGAACCCCGCTCATGCGCATGCACGTCATATCGCCGTTCGCATTGCGAAGCACCGCACTGGCAGGCATGTCGCTGCCTGCCAGCGGTAAGTTTAAATTAAGAAGGTAAGGTTTTCTGTTTCTTACCTGTCTTAGATTCCGTGCAGGAACCTCTTTTACAGAGGTTTCCTGTCAGTACTTCGCGAGGCCGACGAGGGAACCAACTACGGGCTGTGGGGAGACCCCGGTTCCGACCGCGGAAGTGGTTAGCTGATAAGTCCAGTTTTGCGATTTTTAATTAGTGGTTAAAACGCTGGGGAATATCCCAGTTGGGTTGCACTGCAGCACAGTGGTAGAGTTGCTGACTTGCAGTGCCAGAGACCCGGGTAGCTACGGGTACTGTTTGAATTAACAGTACCCGTAGTACTCCGGCACTCTGGAACACCTTGCCGCTGCACATCAGACAGGCCCCCTCACTGTCCATCTTCAAATCCTCCCTAAAAACACATTTTTATTCTTTTGCTTTCGACACTGGCTGAGGCATTGCTCCTGTTTTTAGTGCTTTTAATGTCTTTTAATTTTTAGTGTGTTTTTTATAGTCCTTCGTTTTACGGTTTTTAATGGTTTTTAATTGTTTGTAATAGCTTTTTGTTCATGAGTTCTCATGTACAGCACTTTGTGGCAACTGCAGTTGTTTAAAGTGCTTTATAAATAAAGTTATTATTATTATTATTATCATTATTAAATTCTCAGAGGACAATGTGGGTTCCTCTGGAGGCTCCGTTTAAAGAACAGTTAGCCCTATTGCCATGAGGGTTCCCCTCCGGTAATAGATATAGTTGCTGGGGTTCCCGGGGAAGGGTGGGGTAAAACTTAGACGGTCAGCCCTAGCCCTAGTACCGGCAGGGTTCCCCTCCGGTAAAATATACAGATGCTGGGGTTCCCGGGGAAGGGAAATCCAGCAGCAATGCGGCTCCCAGACCGCAGTGGTCCCCAGGATATGGGATCAAACTAACCTCAATGGTCAGCATTAGTTCTGGGAGGGTTCCCTTCCGGTAAGGTATAGAAATTTGGAGGTTGGTTAGGATGAAGTTACTAATGGAGAGGATGCTCCATCTAGACACACTAGGGTGTCAGTGTGGGCTTATGGGAGAGCCTGCACCAGCAGCACCTTGGAACAGGGCTGCTTACTTTGGATGCCTAGTCTATGGCAGTGTGGGCCTATGGGAGAGCCCGCGCCAGCAGCGCCTTGGAACAGGGCTGCTTGATGTGGATGCCTTGTCTATGGCAACGCTGGCCTAAGGGAGTGCCCATTCCAGCAGCATCTTGAGACAGGGCTGATTAAAGTGCATGCCTAGCCTATGGCAGCGTAGGCCTATGGGAGAGCCAGCGCCAGCAGCACCTTTGGACAGGGCTGCTTCATGTTGATGCCTAGGCTAATGGCAGCATAGGCCTATGGGAGAGCCAGTGCCAGCAGCACCTTGTAACAGGGCTGCCTGATGTGGATATCTAGTCTATGGCAGCGTTGGCCTATGGGAGAGCTAGCGCCAGCAGCGCCTTGTAACAGGGCTGCTTAAAGTGCATGCCTAGTCTATGGCAGCATAGGCCTATGGGAGAGCCCGCGCCAGCAGCACCTTTGGGCAGGGCTGCTTCATGTTGATGCCTAGGCTAATGACAGGGTTGGCCTATGGGAGAGCCAGCACCAGCAGCGCCTTGTAACAGGGCTGCTTAATGCCTCTCTTTTTTGGAGGAGGGAGCATGCCGGGTCAGTACAAATCTGACGCCGAGTTTGAGGGTTGAGCTGTGGAACATACGCAAGGGATGAAGGTCATGTGTCAGAAGTGCCATGCATGGCAGCAAGGTTTGCCATCCCAACACAATGCAGTGAAGACCGCTCAGGGGGACATTAGAGACAGCCGCTGAATCTGCTATTCAGGTAAGACCTATTCAACAGGGAAAACCTGGAGGACGAAGCACAAGCTGTTGGACCAGTCAAGGCCAACAACGAGCAAAGCTTCATCATTTCGGCAACAACGCACCCCACGTCTTCATCGGCAGTAAGCGTTTCACTGAAGCTGGTGGCAGCATGAAAGCGGGCCAGAGGCTCCATGCACTCTGCCAGCTACTCTGCAACTAAGGACCACTTACAAGTTGGTAAGATTTACACTTGATTGCACAATACACGAATGATTAAGACATAATCATCTCCTTAGAGGCATCTAACCATGTAAAACTGGACAATAATAGCATTCCAAGCAGGTTGGAATTGGGCCAGAATTGTGTTTTGAGGCAGGCTCATTATTTTGGCCAGGATTGCCTTCGAAACAGGCTTGGTATAATGGTCAGAGTTGTTTTCAACGCAGGTCCAGAATTGGGGCCAGAATTGTATTATGGCCAGGATTGTCTTGCAAGACAGGCTCGGAAATTGGGCTAGAGTTGTCATTTAAGGCAGGCACAAAATGATGACAGGCGTGGCCTGGTCGTTAGGAAAGATGGCTAATTAACAACTGATTTTCATAGGGTGTTCTCATTTACAGGGATCATTGGAGATATTTGGAGTCTCAAACTATATTTAAGAAGTTGGGCTCTTCCATACAGTTAAATTCAGTTGTTACCAAATAGACTTGTTGGTCATTGGGATTTATCTTTCACTATTAATTGGCCTATGACGCCGCCCTGGGCAACAGATTGCTGTTAATAGAAATCTGTAACAGCCTTGTGGTTAGAATCAGCCTCCACTCATTAAGACTAATTGGCAATATAATAGCTGTGATTCAGCTGTGCAAGGGGGAGAATTGACATCATGCCGCCGCCGCTGCTGTTTATGTGCAATATGAGGAATAAAACTGTATTATATTGTAATGTATTGTATTGATTGGGTGAAACAAATTGGCAAGGGTGCTGAGGAAGAGGATTTCTTGGAATGTATGCGGGATAGTTTTCTAAACCAACATGAAGAGGAACCAACGAGAGAGCAGGCTATTCTAGACTGGGTATTGAGTAATGAGGAAGGGTTAGTTAGCAGTCTTGTTGTGCGTGGCCCCTTGGGCAAGAGTGACCATAATATGGTTGAGTTCTTCATTGGGATGGAGAGTGACATCGTTAATTCAGAAACAAGGGTCCTGAACTTAAAGAAAGGTAACTTTGAGGGTATGAGACGTGAATTGGCCAAGATAGACTCTTGATTGATTCTAGACGATTGATTCTTAATGGGTTGACGGTGGATATACAGTGGAAGGCATTTAAAGACTGCATGGATGAACTACAACAATTGTTCATCCCAGTTTGGCAAAAAAATAAATCAGGGAAGGTAGTGCATCCGTGGATAACAAGGGAAATCAGGGATAGTATCAAAACAAAAGATGAAGCGTACAAATTAGCCAGAAAAAGCAGCATACCGGAGGACTGGGAGAAATTCAGAGACCAGCAGAGGAGGACAAAGGGTTTAATTAGGAAAGGGAAAATAGATTATGAAAGAAAACTGGCAGGGAACATAAAAACTGACTGCAAAAGCTTTTATATATATGTGAAAAGAAAGAGATTAGTTAAAACAAATGTAGGTCCCTTGCAGTCAGAAACAGGTGAGTTGATCATGGGGAACAAGGATATGGCGGACCAATTGAATAACTACTTTGGTTCCGTCTTCACTAAGGAAGACATAAATAATCTGCCGGAAATAGCAGGGGACCGCGGGTCAAAGGAGATGGAGGAACTGAGTGAAATCCAGGTTAGCCGGGAAGTGGTGTTGGGTAAATTAAATGGATTAAAGGCCGATAAATCCCCAGGGCCAGATAGGCTGCATCCCAGAGTACTTAAGGAAGTAGCTCCAGAAATAGTGGATGCATTAGTAATAATCTGTCGAAACTCTTTAGATTCTGGAGTAGTTCCTGAGGATTGGCGGGTAGCAAACGTAACCCCACTTTTTAAGAAGGGAGGGAGAGAGAAAACGGGGAATTACAGACCAGTTAGTCTAACATCGGTAGTGGGGAAACTGCTAGAGTCAGTTATTAAAGATGGGATAGCAGCACATTTGGAAAGTGGTGAAATCATTGGACAAAGTCAGCATGGATTTACAAAAGGTAAATCATGTCTGACGAATCTTATAGAATTTTTCGAGGATGTAACTAGTAGCGTGGATAGGGGAGAACCAGTGGATGTGGTGTATCTGGACTTCCAGAAGGCTTTCGACAAGGTCCCACATAAGAGATTAGTTTACAAACTTAAAGCACACGGCATTGGGGGTTCAGTATTGATGTGGATAGAGAACTGGCTGGCAAACAGGAAGCAAAGAGTAGGAGTAAACGGGTCCTTTTCACAATGGCGGGCAGTGACTAGTGGGGTACCGCAAGGCTCAGTGCTGGGACCCCAGCTATTTACAATATATATTAATGATCTGGATGAGGGAATTGAAGGCAATATCTCCAAGTTTGCGGATGACACTAAGCTGGGGGGCAGTGTTAGCTGTGAGGAGGATGCTAGGAGACTGCAAGGTGACTTGGATAGGCTGGGTGAGTGGGCAAATGTTTGGCAGATGCAGTATAATGTGGATAAATGTGAGGTTCTCCATTTTGGTGGCAAAAACAGGAAAGCAGATTATTATCTGAATGGTGGCCGATTAGGAAAGGGGGAGATGCAGCGAGACCTGGGTGTCATGGTACACCAGTCATTGAAAGTGGGCATGCAGGTGCAGCAGGCAGTGAAGAAAGCGAATGGTATGTTAGCTTTCATAGCAAAAGGATTTGAGTATAGGAGCAGGGAGGTTCTACTGCAGTTGTACAGGGTCTTGGTGAGACCACACCTGGAGTATTGCATACAGTTTTGGTCTCCAAATCTGAGGAAGGACATTATTGCCATAGAGGGAGTGCAGAGAAGGTTCACCAGACTGATTCCTGGGATGTCAGGACTGTCTTATGAAGAAAGACTGGATAGACTTGGTTTATACTCTCTAAAATTTAGGAGATTGAGAGGGGATCTTATAGAAACTTACAAAATTCTTAAGGGGTTGGACAGGCTAGATGCAAGAAGATTGCTCCCGATGTTGGGGAAGTCCAGGACAAGGGGTCACAGCTTAAGGATAAGGGGGAAATCCTTTAAAACCGAGATGAGGAGAACTTTTTTCACACAGAGAGTGGTGAATCTCTGGAACTCCCTGCCACAGAGGGTAGTCGAGGCCAGTTCATTGGCTATATTTAAGAGGGAGTTAGATGTGGCCCTTGTGGCTAAGGGGATCAGAGGGTATGGAGAGAAGGCAGGTACGGGATACTAAGTTGGATGATCAGCCATGATCATATTGAATGGCGGTGCAGGCTCGAAGGGCCGAATGGCCTACTCCTGCACCTAATTTCTATGTTTCTATGTTTCTAACAGATTAAAGTGCAGATGTGTCTTTGCTACGTGACCATCCGAGGGAGACAGTCCACGGCGGTGGGGGGCACTCAGCAGGGCCGGTTCAGAGCTGCTATAGCTCTGGGAATGAACCTGTTCCTGAGTCTGGAGGTTCGGGCGTAGAAGGCCTTGTAACGTCTGCCGGAGGGAAGTGGTTCGAACAGTCCATTACAAGGGTGTGAGGAGTCTTTATGGATGCTGAGGGCCTTCCTGAGGCGCCGTGTGTGGTAGATGCCCTCCAAGGCTGGTAGCTGTGTCCCAATAATCCTCTGCGCTCTGTGGACGACGCGCTGAAGAGCTCTCCTCTCCGCCTCCGTGCAGCTGAGATACCACACAGAGATGCCATACATTAATATTCTCTCTGTGGTGCAGCGGTAGAAGGTTGTCAGCAGCTGTTGGGACAGACCAGCCTTTTTTAATGTCCTCAGGAAGAACAGCCGTTGCTGCGCCTTCTTGACCAGCGCAGCGGTGTTGGTGGACCATGTGAGGTCCTCTGAAATGTGAGTGCCCAGAAACTCAAAGCTGGACACTCGCTCCACACTTTCCCCGTAGATGGAGATTGGGGCGTATTCTCCATTATGGGACCTCCTGAAGTCAATAATCAGCTCCTTGGTCTTGGAGGTGTTTAGTGACAAGTTGTTACGTGCGCACCAGTCCGCCAGGTTCTGCACCTCCGCTCTGTATTTTGTTTCATCACCGTTGGTGATCAGCCCAATCACTGTTGTGTCGTCTGCAAACTTCACGATGGTGTTGGTGTCGAATGCAGGAACACAGTCGTGAGTGAAGAGGGAGTAGAGCGTGGGGCTTAGTACACAACCCTGTGGTGTGCCGGTGCTCAGGGTGATAGTGGAGGACAGGTGCGGGCCCAGTCTCACTGCCTGCGGTAGCTCCGTCAGAAAGTTCAGGATCCAATCGCATATCGGCGAGCTGAGGCCTAGCTGGTGGAGTTTGGTGGTGAGCTTGGTGGGGGTGACCGTATTGAAGGCAGAGCTATAGTCTATGAAGAGCATCCTCACGTACGTGCCCTGTCTATCCAGGTGAGTCAGGACAGTGTGAAGAGCCAGCGAGATGGCATCCTCTGTTGATCTATTTGCCCTGTATGCAAATTGATGAGAGTCCAGTGAGGCAGGGATGCTGGATTTGATGTGGGAGAGGACCATACTTTCGAAGCACTTCATTGGTATTGGAGTTAGGGCAACCGGGCGGTAGTCATTCAGGCTGGTGACTTTAGACTTTTTCGGACAATGCAGTATGGGATACTGACATTGTGTTAACACTAATACACAAGGGGGCTCCAGTTACATCCTTGGGTTTGGCCGGCCCTCATAAGGTAGTTATCCTACTGGCGCTGGTTCAGCGCAACAGGTTCAGTTGCTACATATTGCGAAGGTACAGGATAATTACTTCTGTAAATAAAATATAATATTTTAGGTTTATAATTACTTAAGCACAGCAGAAGGGGTGTCAGGTCTCAGAATAAGTTCAAGGCATACACAGGGACCTTTGGCTGTGTGAGGGCACACATGTACAACTATATGTCAAGGTCAAGCTTTTTCAAGGCTCTGAACTTGCAATGCTTGTTAGTACACAAAAAGTGTTATAAAATGTGTCCGGTCAGACGATTTCCATGGATAAAAAACGGGGTTGATCTATGCAGGAGTAGATACTGTTTCCAGATCTCACTGCACCAGGGCTGCTGCAACATCGGCAGCAGGGGTTGTTGACGTTCCGTTGGATCACATCCTAATGGCTGCAGCATGGTAAACAATTAATGGGTTTTCCAAACATTTTATAATAACCCAATGCCAGACCAAGGGTATTTGTCAACTCTATTTACGTTTTATTTATTTATAGTTCCACCCGGGAGGTGTTACTATTATTATTACTTCATTAACAGCATCAGCATGTTTTAAATCGATGTCATGACTGTATGCATTATGAATGTTTTTCCCTCATTCATCAATGAAGCAGTTGTGGTTGTGTAGACTCGTTTCTCACGGCATGAAATCACAGAGCTTTGAAATCTTCACATAGTCACTCACGTGACTCCGAAGTAAAATAGTAAGTGTAGATTGATGATACATGTGAACCAATCACACATAAGCCAGCATCACTAACTCCACCCCACTATAACACTTATACTAACACTCATTTCCCAGCACTGCAGTTCGAGCAGCTAGGGTGCACTGATAACCTGTTGTCCTCAGCGCTGCTAGTTTCAAGTGCTCATTAAAGATGTGTTTAAATCATACACTGTCTCTGGCTCTTGTTTACAGTAAGATTAAATGAGAACTTACCAGTTTGAAGTTTGATCTTTATTTTATGAGGAGTTACGATGAGGGTCTACGTGCCCTACGCTCCCACCCCTCATAAAGGTAATCTGGTAGTTCTAGTCTTCTCTCATCTTACTATTATACTTCAGTCACTATTATCTGTGATTTCACAACGCTGCTTTGAAGATTGACGCACATGCGAGCGGGGTTCTTCACGTAGTCCCTCATCGTAACTCCTCAACTCCTCATAAAATAAAGATCAAACTTCAAACTGGTAAGTTCTCATTTAATCTTATTATTATAGACCAGTTAGCCTGACATCGGTGGTGGGGAAGATGCTGGAGTCAATTATAAAAGATGAAATAGCGGCACATTTGGATAGCAGTAGCAGGATCGGTCCGAGTCAGCATGGATTTACGAAGTGGACATCATGCTTGACTAATCTTCTGGAATTCTTGAGGATGTAACTGAGAAAATGGACAAGGGAGAGCCAGTGGATGTGGTGTACCTGGACTTTCAGAAAGCATTTGATAAGGTCCCACATAGGAGACTAGTGGGCAAAATTAGAGCACATGGTATTGGGGGTCATGGATAGAAAATTGGGTGGCAGACAGGAAACAAAGAGTAGGGATAAACGGGTCCCTTTCAGAATGGCAGGCAGTGACTAGTGGTATACAGCAAGGCTTGGTGCTGGGACAGCAGCTATTTACAATATACATTAATGATTTAGATGAAGCGATTCAAATTTGCAGATGACACAAAGCTGGGAGGAGGATGCTATGAGGATGCAGGGTGACTTGGACAGGTTGGGTGAGTGGGTAGATGCATGGCAGATGCAGTTTAATGTGGATAAATGTGAGGTTATTCACTTTGGTGGCAAAAACGGGAAGGCTGATTATTATTTGAATGGTGTCAACTTGGAAAAAGGGGAAGTACAGCGAGATCTGGGGGTCCTTGTTCATCAGTCACTGAAAGTAAGCATGCAGGTACAGCAGTCAGTGAAGAAAGCGAATGGCATGTTGGCCTTCATAACAAGAGGAGTTGATTATAGGAGCAAAGAGGTCCTTCTGCAGTTGTACAGGACCCTAGTGGGACCACACCTGGAGTATTGTGTGCAGTTTTGGTTCCAAATTTGGGGAAGGGCATTCTTGCTATTGAGGGAGTGCAGCGTAGGTTCACGAGGTTAATTCCTGGGATGGCGGGACTGTCATATGTTGATGGAATGGATGGGCTTGTATACTCTGGAATTTAGAAGGATGAGAGGTGATCTTATTGAAACATAGAAGCATAGCAAATAGGTGCAAGAGTAGGCCATTCGGCCCTTCGAGCCTGCACCGCCATTCAAAATGATCATGGCTGATCATCCAACTCAGTATCCTGTACCTGCCTTCTCTCCATACCACCTGATCCCTTTAGCCACAAGGGCCACATCTAACTCCCTCTTAAATATAGCCAATGAACTGGCCTCAACTACCTTCTGTGGCGGAGAATTTCACAGATTCACCACTCTCTGTGTGAAAAATGTTTTTCTCATCTCGGTCCTAAAAGACTTCCCCCTTATCCTTAAACTGTGACCCCTTGTTCTGGACTTCCCCAACATCGGGAACAATCTTCCTGCATCTAGCCTGTCCAACCCCTTAAGAATTTTGTAAGTTACTAGAAGATCCCCCCTCAATCTTAAAAATTCTAGAAACATATAAGAGTATTAAGAGTTTGGACACGCTAGAGGCAGGAAACATGTTCCCGATCTTGGGAGAATCCTGAACCAGGGACCACAGTGTAAGAATAAGGGATATGCCATTTAGAACGGAGATGAGGAAAAACCTTTTCACACAGTTGTGAATCTGTGGAATTCTCTGCCACAGAAGGCAGTGGAGGTCAATTCTCTGGAGGCTTTCAAGAGAGAGTTAGATAGAGCTCTTAAAGATAGCAGAGTCAAGGGATATGGGGAGAAGGCAGGAACGGGGTACTGATTGTGGATGATCAGCCATGATCATAGTGAATGGCGGTGCTGGCTTGAAGGGCCGAATGGCCTACTCCTGCACCTATTGTCTATCCTCTATTGTCTATTGTCTATAGGACGTACACAAATCATAAAAACAGAAAAAAAACCCCAATCAAAACAGGATACAGAGTTTCATTGCATAGATAAAGAATATAAAAACAAAGAAAAAATATGGATTTTGTGCACTACCCTAACAATTGTATTTTGCTTCCTCTCCTCAGGGGGAGAGAGTGGGCCAAAAACTCATCAGAATAATCACTAAATGACAACAGAGTACATTTTAAGGAATATGCAAAGAAGCTGTGTAAAGCATATACATTGGTTAAATGCTTGAGCAGGGAGATGTGGGATAAAACTCAATTTGGTGCATTGGAAAGTTGTCCACTTTAGGAAGTATTGAGAATCAGAATATTAATGATTAATAAATATTGCCATCCACATCCGAGGTCTCCTGTGTATGAATCACAGAATGTTAATATAATTGCAGTAAATATCTTGGAAGGTAAATAGTGTGCTATGTTATTTATATACATTTGGAGTATGAGGATAAGTAAGCTTTGTGGCAGAGAGATTACATCTGGAGTAGTCCACAGTTTCAGTTTCCTAACTTAAGGAAAGATACACTTGCCCGAGAGTAAGTGCAATAAAGATTCACCGGATAGATTCCACGGATCAGAGTTCAGTTCTGTGAGAAGACGCGTATGTTCCCTGTTTTTTTAGGCATCTCATTGAAACATTTCAAATTATTAGTGAGCTCGATTGGGTTCCTGGTGAGAGGCTGTTTGCCTAGATGCTGAATGGAGCACTGGATATCATAATCAAAAGGGCCGATATCAAAAGGGCTGAATGACCTACTCCTGCACCTATTGTCTATTGTCCATAGAGCACAAAGTGCTGGAATAACTCAACGGATTAGGCAGCATCTCTGGAGGACATGGATATGCAACGATTTGGGTCGGGCAAGGACATGAAATCAATTGAACAATTGCAGACAAGCAAACATATCAGTTTTTATGAAAATTGGCTAGATCTGATGAAAGATCATCATTATCAAGAGAGAGCTAGATAGGGCTCTTAAAGATAGCGGAGTCAGGGGATATGGGAAGAAGGCAGGAACAGGGTACTGATTAGGGATGATCAGCCATGATCCCATTGAATAGCGGTGCTGTCTCGAAGGACCGAATGGCCTACTCCTGCACCTATTGTCTATTGTCCATAATCTTCAGTTTAGTTTATTGCCACGTGTGCCGAGGTACCGTGAAAAGCTTTTGTTGTGTGCTATCCAGTCGGCAGAAAGACAAAACATGTTTACAATCGAGGGTAAGGAGTCAACTAATTTAGAACAGGGGTGAAAAATATCTGTGATACATGAAATATTATGAGCATTTGCAATTCTACAGCTCGGAGAGTTATGCATCGTTTCAAGTGTTATAGATTTTTTGGACTTTAATGGAATTGGGAATTTGAGTTATAAATTTAGCCACGACCTTATGGAGCAACTGAGCATTAGCAATAAGCTATGAACATTTAAATTTCTGCAATCTATTGACTTTTACTTGAACTTTATATAAATGCATATATTTATATGTTGATAGGCCCTTTTAAAAAAAGACCTCCAGAAACCTAGCATTAAGCTGCCATGAATCGGTTTTCAAATCTTGTTATTGACTTTCTTTTTGGAGAGCATTTAAAATGTTTGCTTTGTTGGTGATGTAACTTGAGACATTGTATTCTGCTGCTGCGATGTGGTAATGTTGAACGCATTTTACATGGACCTTAGAGCGCAGAAACGGACCAATACAATGTCTCTCCTCCTTTTTGATTCAGGACCCACTCTGGAAATTTGGGAACAAAATGCTTGGCTAAATACCTGAGATGCCAAACCTTCCAAGGAGACATTAAATTGGCCAAGCTGGCCATCCGCGAGTCACGGCGCCAGACGGTGGAGGGCTCTACCCGAGCCAGCTGCCTGCCCCTTTTCCGGGGATACGTCCGTGCCCGGGTGCAGATGGAAAGGGAATACGCCCTGTCTGCAGGCACCCTGAGGGAGTCCCGGGACCGCTGGGCACCGAGGGGGGTTGAATGTATCCTTGACAAGGATTGCAATATAATTGTTTAGCAGTTGCTGAGCATATTTGTCCGTCTTGTATTATGGTGGTGTTTTGTTTTATTGTAGTGTCAATACTATTTTAATATTTGAATAAATATTTTTGATTTAAAAAAAAAAAAAAAAAAAAAAAAAAAAAGAGACATTAAACTGAGGGCCCCCAACTACCCCACGTGGACTAATGCACATTTTACACTATTTTCCCTGAGTTGGACTTATTGTATTCATTTCAGCCACTCCATGTGGCAACGCCCTTCACATTCTGTATAACATCAATATCCAGTGATGAATAGTAATTGACAACTAAACAATTGTAGATGGGGAGGAATTGGCATGAAGATCCCTTCTCGTTGATGGACACAAAAAGCTGGGGTAACTCAGCAGGTCAGACAGCATCTCTGGAGAAAAGCAAAAGGTGACGTTTCGGATCGAGACCCTTCTTCAGTGACGGATGAACCCCAGGCTATGAGTGCAAAAGACTAAAGCATTTGCATAAATCTTTAGCACAAATTATTGGCCATGAATGGTTCATCTCAGACTCATCCTAGGGACGCATCATAGGGAGCTAATCTACAGCCAAATTAATTTACTTCACATGAAAATGAGGCAGAAAGCATCAAATAGTCAACAGGAGTCAAGAGTGTTTTATTGTCATATGTCCCAGATAGAACAATGAAATTCTTACTTGCTGCAGCACAACAGAATATGTAAACATAGTACACTGGAAACAATATGATAAATGAGAGAAAAAAATAAAGAAAACAGTAAAGCCGACAGCTATTGGCAACATCTTGATTGTACAGATGAAGGATTGTGCTCCTGAATTAGTCATGAATTGACTGAGCTGGTCTAGTGGGGCTGCAAAACTGGTTCCTACTCGAACAAAGCGTCAAATTGCCAGTATGTCTTCCCATGCAATCATCATGGCAGCTCACACTCAATTCTCAACAGTGATCGAAGGAATTGTGAATAATGTTGTTGAATAAATATTGCTCAATGTGCACAATGGATTTCAGCAGGATTATCCAAGTCTGGACCTCGCCGTGACCTTGGTTCAAACATGAACAAAAAGCAGACATGCAGAGGCAGAGCCATACAGCGCAGAAACAGGCCCTTCAGCCCAACTCGTCCATACAGCCCGAGATGCCCATCTAAGCTAGTCACGTTTGGCCCATATCCCTCTGAACCTTTCCTATCCATGTACCTTTCCAAATGTCTTTTAAATGTTGTTATGGCAACTTCCTCAACTACCTCTTCGAGCAGCTCATTCCATATACCCACCACACACTGTGTGAAACAATTGCCCTTCCAGTTCCTATTAAATCTATCCTCTTAAACTTATGCCCTCTAGTTCTTGATTGCACTACCCTGGGCCTGTGCATTCACCCTATCTATTCCCCTCAGCCGCCTGTACTCCAAGGAATAAAGTCTAATCTACCCAACCTCTCCCTACAACTCAGGCTCTCAAGTCCTTGCAACGTCCTCGTAAATCTTCTCTGAACTCTTTCCTGCTTAACGGCATCACGCCTATTGCAGGGTGAGTAACACTGAGCACGATACTCCAACTGTGGCCTCATCAATGTCTTGCACACCTGTAACATGACAGCTCAGCAGTGACAGTTGTTGCCATTCAGACACCATTAACTAGAAACTGAAAGGACACAAAGTGCTGGAGCAACTCGGCAGGTCTGGCAGCATCTCTGGAGAACATGTAGAGTACCTTTACGAGCTGGGCATTCAAGGGTGGGTAATAAATGGTAGCCTTGCTAGAAACTGCATATTCCGTGAATGAGCTCAACAATCTCCTAATTCCCTACTGTAATAATTATTATTCATAATTTCTTACTAGAGGGTCCATATTTTTCTGCTTCCATATCAAATCCGTCCAGAATTTTAAAGGCCACTTCAGCGCCTTCCAAACAAAAAATTCCCATCCTCTTCAGTGCCCGTTGAAGGGTGTAAACTCAGTTCCTATATGATGTTTATCAATCAATCATTTCATGCATCTTCTCCGGGGCTTTTTTTTTGTTTCACCAGGGAGGGAGGGAGGGAGGGAGGGGTAGAACTGCTGCCACCTGAGATAATAATGGGCCGGCGGAGGGGAGCAAGGAGCTTGCAGGCGGGTTGCATCGGGGTGCCGTGGCTGCAGCGGAGGGAGGGAGAGAGAGGAGGAGGGGAGGAGGAGTGGGAGATAATAATAATAATAAATTTTATTTATTGGCGCCTTTCAAGAGTCTCAAGGACACCTTACAAAAATTTAGCAGGTAGAGGAAAAACATATAAGGGGAATGAAATAAATAGTAGAGACATGACTAGTACACAAAGTAAAGACAGAATTCAATACAAAACACATGGGAGATGGGAGAAGGATGGAGGGAGGGAGATCGAGGAGGGAGAGAGAGAAAATGAGAGAGAGATGGGAGAGAGAGGAGGAGGGAGAGGGATGGAGGGAGAGAGAAAGAGGAGGAATAGGGGGGGGGGGTGAGTGGGAGGGGTAGAAGGATGGAGGGAGGGAGATGCATGAGGGAGAGAGAGAGAGAGGAAGCAGGATGGAGAGGGGGGGAGGAGTGGGAGCAGTAGAAGGATGGAGGGAGGGAGATGAAGGAGGGAGAGTGAGGAGGAGGAGGGAGAGTGGGGGGACAGAGGAGGAGGAGGAGAGAGGGAGAGAGAGAGAGAGAGGGAGAGAGGAGAGATGGGGAAGAGAGGAGGAGGGAGATGGAGGAGGGAGAGAGTGAGGAGGAAGGAGGAATAGGGAAGGGGGAGGAGTGAGTGGGGGAAGGATGGAGGGAGGGAGATGGAGGAGGAGAGGAGAGGGAGGTTCGATCGCGTTTCCCACAATGCAGACACCCATGTCCTGACGTCAGATGGGCACAGCCAGCTGATAGCGCGGAGACGGCTGAGGCTGAGGCTGGGACTGTGGCTGGGACTGAGGCTGGGACTTTGGCTGTGACTGACGCTGGGGCTGGACCTGTGGATGTGACTGTGTGAGAGCGGGGCACACACTCACACACACACAGAGGCGCAGGGACTGAGCGCTATTGTCTGTAACCCGGGAGGGCGGCTGGTGCTCGGCACAGCGAGGGGGCACACGGGGACTGGGCCGGCGGACAAACAAGGACTGGGCGTTGCATTAAGATGCACTGAGACTGCAGAGGAGGACCTCTGACTGCTCCTTTCTCTCTCTCCCCTCCTCCCCCCCCCCCTCCCTCCCTCCCTCTCCCCGGCCGGGAGCGCAGATTTACCCCCCTCCCCTCTCCCCCTGTCTGTTTCCCTCTCGCCACTTCCATCACCGCCAGCAGCAGCAGCAGCAGCCGGGAAGATGATGGAGCTGGATGACGGGGTGGTTTACCAGGATGACTGCTCGGTGTCGGTCATGTCCGAGCGGGTGTCGGGCCTGGCCAACAGCATCTACCGCGAGTTCGAGCGCCTGATCCACAAGTACGACGAGGAGGTGGTGAAGGAGCTGATGCCGCTGGTCGTCAATGTGCTGGAGAACCTCGACTCTGTCTTCACCGAAAACCAGGAGCACGAAGTGGAACTGGAACTGATCCGGGAGGACAACGAGCAGCTACTCACCCAGTACGAGAGGGAGAAGTCGCTCAGGAAACAAGCTGAGGAGGTGAGGTCCTGATCAATGTATTCATCTGATGAAGGGTCGACTCGAAAAGTCACCCGTTCCTTCTCTCCAGAGATGCTGTCTGACCCGCTGAGTTACTCCAGCATTTTGTGTTTATTCTTCAACGTAAACCAGCACCTGCATTTCACATATTAATCATACATCTTTCAACTCCCCATCATCGAACTATCAACCCCTGTGTGTTAATTTATTTTTTCTAGACTGCTGACAGCTTTGTTTACATGTTAACACTATAGTTGAAATCTTTCACCAACCCCCCTCCCCTCCCCTCCCCTCCCTTGCTATCTTTTTCTCTACCTAAACCTTGCTGGTGTAACGGGTTTCACTGCACCATCTCGGGCCTGTCTGAATTACGTGTTTTGATCATTGATTGGTATCAGTAGAATGAGTGTTTGGATTTTGTTACAGCCATTATATAAGAATGTGTTCAGAAATCAATTGCCTGCGTTTGTGTCACCGTGAAACCTCCTTTCTACGATTATTCGTTAAATCAAAAATAAATGTTGCCATTTTAGATTGGATTAGGAATCTGTTCCTCTGTAGAATTCTCTGTAGGACTATGTTAGTTCCTCTGTAGGATTATGTTAGTTAAAATAACATGTGAAATTGTTGTACGTGTGTATGCAGCTTTACATGTGTATTACATGTGTGGGCAATTGCTTACATTTGTTTATGTATCTGACTGGAGATTTCTCTGCGATTTGAGCTCAATGCAGTGGTAGGATTGTGACCAAACGCACCGGGCAGCCTGCAGTAGCAGCAGGAATATTTCAATCATTTTCTCTTTGCAGGTTCCTGCATCGATGTTGGCACCTAATCAGCGATGCTTGATGTGGTATTAGTCTTTTGAGGGCGGGTTTACCAAAATGGGGGGGGAATGGGGGGGGGGGGGGTGGGGGAGAGATGTGGAGCCTGATGGTGCAATCTAAACCTTTCAGTGTCTAGACGGACATGGGCCTTCGCTGAGGGATCCACGTTGAATAGACTCACCCTGTAGAAACAATTGCTGAGGCTGGGGGTTGAGGGGACAGAGGTAAAGGGAGGAGACAAAGGCATCATGGATGCATTTAATTAAAATACAGGGGTTTTAGTATAGGGCCAAATAGTAATAGTTTAAATTATTAATAGTTTTAATATAAGCCCAAATATAGAGCTAATGGAATCAAGGGATATGGGGGAAAAGCAGGAACGGGGCACTGATTTTGGATGATCAGCCATGATCATATTCAATGGTAGTGCCAGCTCGAAGGGCCGAATGGCCTACTCCTACTCCTGCATCTATTTTCTATGTTTCTAAAAAGACAGCTTAGGGGATGCTGACAGTTGTACTGTTAGTAATTTATGTCTTTCGGCCCTTTGGAGTCCCAAAATATCAGCAAAATAGCAGGTCCAATAATTATGTTATTGAATATATTCAGTCTTATGTTTAAGAAGGAACTGCAGATGCTGGAAAATCGAAGGCAGACAAAAGTGCTGGAGAAACTCAGCGGGTGCGGCATCATCTATGGAGCGAAGGAAATAGGCAACGTTTCGGCCAAAACCCTTCTTCAGACTGATGTAGGGTGGGGGGGGGGGAAGAAGAAAGGAAGAGGAGGAGCCAGAGGGCTGAGGGAGAGCTGAGAAGGGGAGGAGACAGCTAGGGCTACCGGAAATTGGAGAAGTCAATGTTCAAGCCGCTGGGGTGCAGACTGCCCAAGCGGAATATGAGGTGCTGCTCCTCCAATTTCCGGTGGTGCTCACTCTGGGCATGGAGGAGGCCCAGGACAGAAAGGTCGGATTCGGAATGGGAGGGGAAGTTGATGTGCTGAGTCACAGGGAGATCAGGTTGTTTGAGGCGGACCGAGCGGAGGTGTTCGGCGAAATGATCACCAAGCCTACGCTTGGTCTCACTGATGTAGATCTGCTGACATCTAGAGCAGCGGATGCAATAGATGAGGTTGGAGGAGATGCAGGTGAACCTCTGTCGCTCCTGGAACGACTGCTTGGGTCCTTGAATGGAGTCGAGGGGGGAGGTAAAGCGACAAGTGTAGCATCTCTTGCGGTTTCAAGGGAAAGTGCCCGGGGAAGGGGTGGTGTGGGTGGGAAGGGAAGAATTGACCAGGGAGTTATGGAGGGAGCGGCTCAGCACTTCAACTCCCCCTCCCATTCCGAATCCGACCATTCTGTCCTGGGCCTCCTCCATGGCCAGAGTGAGCACCACCGGAAATTGGAGGTGCAGCACCTCATATTCCGCTTGGGAGTCTGCACCCCAGTGGCTTGAACATTGACCTCCAATTTCCGGTAGCCCTTGCTGTCTCCTCTCCTTCTCAGCTCTCCCTCAGCCCTCCTCCTCTTCCTTTCTTCTTCCCGTCCCCCCCCCCCCCCCCTCCCACACCCTACATCAGTGTGAAGAAGGGTTTCGGCCCGAAACATTGCCTATTTCCTTCGCTCCATAGATGCTGCCGCACCCGCTGAGTTTCTCCTACACTTTTGTCTATATTCAGTCTGATTCTGGATTCCAGAGTGGAGAATGATGTGATCAATTTCCTCCAGATGACTCGAAAACAGGAAGGAAATGAACACAAAACAGAAAGCACTATTATTTTCAGCTTTCCAATTACTGATTGGGTAAATGCGTTACATGGCCAACATGGAATTTGACAAAACGGGCAAGTTCAGGTTTTGGGGCTTGAACCAACATAGCTGCTCTTGATGCAATGGTGGGTAAATGTTCCTACTCTTGGCCTGGGGCTACAGCATTCCTTGGCTAATGGAGGGGAATATTGGCCAATTTCCATCTCAATGCACTATCCAGTGGCCTCTGCTGAAGTTGTGAAACAACGTTCAGACCTGCTGTGTTGCTGTCCTCGTGGAAAATGCAACATTTGGATTTATCTAACATCTTTCGTCACTTTGGGATGTCCCAAACCTCTGAATAAGGAAGTACGAGGTATTTTTGAAATATAAGAAACAACATTTTGCAAGTTTGCACCCAGCCTGGTTCTAAAATGCCTTTTAAATATTTTTCTATGTTTGTTTGTTATTATCTGAATGGTGGCCGATTAGGAAAAGGGGAGATGCAACGAGACCTGGGTGTCATGGTACACCAGTCATTGAAAGTAGGCATGCAGGTGCAGCAGGCAGTGAAGAAAGCGAATGGTACACAAAAATGCTGGAGAAACTCAGCAGGTGCAGCAGCATCTATGGAGCGAAGCAGATAGGCAACGTTTCGGGCCGAAACTCTTCTTCAGACTGTAAGAAAGCGAATGGTATGTTAGCATTCATAGCAAAAGGATTTGAGTATAGGAGCAGGGAGGTTCTACTGCAGTTGTAAAGGGTCTTGGTGAGACCACGCCTGGAGTATTGCGTACAGTTTTGGTCTCCTAATCTGCGGAATGACATTCTTGCCATAGAGGGAGTACAGAGAAGGTTCACCAGACTGATTCCTGGGATGTCAGGACTTTCATATGAAGACAGACTGGATAGACTCGGCTTGTACTCGCTAGAATTTAGAAGATTGAGGGAGGATCTTATAGAAACATACAAAATTCTTAAGGGGCTGGACAGGCTAGATGCAAGAAGATTGTTCCCAATGTTGGAGAAGTTCAGAACAAGGGGTCACAGTTTAAGGATAAGGGGGAAATCTTTTAGGACTGAGATGAGAAAAACATTTTTCACACAGAGAGTGGTGAATCTCTCAAATTCTCTGCCACAGAATGTAGTTGAGGCCAGTTCATTGGCTATATTTAAGAGGGAGTTAGATGTGGCCCTTGTGGCTAAAGGGATCAGGGGATATGGAGAGAAGGCAGGTACAGGATACTGAGTTGGATGATCAAACATGATCATATTGAATGGCGGTGCAGGCTCGAAGGGCCGAATGGCCTACTCCTGCACCTATTTTCTATGTTCCCATGTTTCTATGTAAGGTTAAATGGAAATTTGCATGTTGATTTGCGCCCATCTTTGAAATAATGCAATAGTATATTTGATGGCTTTTTTTGGGAGGGAATGTGAAACCTTCATCCAATTCTCAGCCAAGTGGAGCATGTCAGCCAGCTCTGCATGACATTTTCAGGTTTTGTGCAAAAAACATTGGAATGAGACTTGAACCCAAAACCAATTGACTTGACAAATGACATTAGGTGCAGGTGTAGGCCACTTGGCCCTTCGAGCCAGCACCGCCATTCAATGTGATCATGGCTGATCATCCCCAATCGGTACCCTGTTCCTGCCTTCTCCCCATATCCCTTGACTCCGCTATCTTTAGGAGCCCTATCTAGCTCTCTCTTAAAAGAGAACCGGCCTTCACCGCTCTCTGAGGCAGAGAATTCCACAAACTCACAACTTTCCGTGAGAAAAAGTATCTCCTCGTCTCCGTTCCAAATGGCTTACCCCTTATTCTTAAACTGTGGCCCCTAGTTCTGGACTCCCCCAACATCGGGAACATGTTTCCTGCCTTTAGCGTGACCAAACCCTTAATAATCTTATATGTTTCAATAAGATCACCTCTCATCCTTCTAAACTCCAGATTATACAAGCCCAGCCACTCCATTTTCTCAGCATATGACGGTCTTGCCATCCCGGGAGTTAACCTTGTAAAGCTAGGCTGCACGTCCTCAATAGCAAGAATGTCCTTCCTCAAATTAGGGGACCAAAACTGCACACAATTTTCCAGGTGTGGTCTCACTAGGGCCCTGTACAACTGCAGAAGGACTCCTTTGGTCCGTTACTCAACTCCTCTTGTTATAAAGGCCAACATGCCATTTGCTTTCTTCACTGCCTGCGTACCTGCATGCTTACTTTCATTGACTGATGAACAAGGACCCTCAGATCCCATTGTACTTCCCCTTTTCCCAACTTGACACCATTTAGCTAGTAATCTGCCTTCCTGTTTTTGCTACAAAAGTGGATAACCTCACATTTATCCACATTAAACTGCATCTGCCATGCATCTGCCCACTCCCCCAACCTGTCCAAGTCACCCTGCATTCTCATAGCATCCTCCTCACAGTTCACACTGCCACCCAGCTTTGTGTCATCTGCAAATTTGCTAATGTTAATTTGAATCCCTTCATCTAAATCATTGATGTATGAATTGAAGATAGACACAAAAATTGAAGATAGACACCTGAAAGGACTGTCGGGGTCCCTGGACGGAGTCGAGGGAGGAGGTAGAGCGATAGGTGTTGCATCTTCCGCGGTTGCAGGGGAAGGTACCTGGGGAAGATTGCACCATTGAGCTGTGGCAGCTAAGTAACTTGATCGCAATTATAGTCGTGGCTTGCATTTGGATAATATACTGCAATATGGGGAGTTAATAAGAAGATATTAGGAGGTATTTATAAAAAGCTGTGAGCAAAGGTTCTTGAGTAAAACGCAAGTTTTCTCAGTTTGTGGTTTCTAATTGCAGGGATGGAGGTAGATAGGTTTGGTGAACTGCATGCAAGCTCTCCTGCTTTTCTTAGTCGATTTGTTCCATGCCAAATGTTTTTGCTTCCCATCAACTGGCAGGATTCACAAAGTCAACTATGAATCTAGAATAGATATAAGATCGTAGATTTGCAGCATCATTTTGATGACAGTCCTGCTCTTACAGATCAGGCTGTTTGCCAGAATTTCAACTTGTCTGCGTTTAAAATATAAATGTTGAATCCTAAAAGAATTAAGGGGATATTATATATTTGAAATGCTGCAATATACATTCTATATTTTCCTAAAACGTCATTTCTTATCTGACAATCATTTATTTAACATAGAAACAAGGTGCAGGAGTAGGCCATTCGGCCCTTCGGTCAGGCACCGCCATTCAATATGATCAAGGCTATCATCCAAAATCAGTACCCCTTACTTGCTTTCTCCCCATTCCAGTAGCACGAAGAGCTATATCTAACTCTCTCTCTAATACATCTTTGGATTGGTATTTACTTTGGATATGAAAAAATGTTGCTCCTTCCCTTGCATTGACATATATCAACTTGATGGGTACAAATAATCCTAAGATTAAAAAATTACAGTTAATGAATTATTCCTAAAACATGTTGTTGCTCCAGCATGTCACTGGCTTATTATTGTGAAGAATTCTACCAGACCTTGAATAATTTTACTCTAATCTTGTCTCATGAACATTGTTAAAGATTAATTACGCATCCCCAATTCACATCCTTCGGGATACTGATGAGTCGTTGTGTATCTATACATAACTAAAACTTTGATCTTCTACTCTTCCGGTTTGCGCGGTCTTTCTATTTGCGCAATAACGGTACGCGTTAGCGCTATGATTTTTTGCCAGCTCACTCACCGTTCTCATGTGCTGCGAGTGCACCAAGTTTTGTTCCGATCGGTGGTCTATTATAAAAGTTAGCGAGGTTTAAAAATATTAAAAACCGCACGTGCGCAGATCGATCCCTCTCCTGCCAGTCAGCGCCGTGTTGGCGGGGGGAGGGGCAGTGGAGAGCTTGGAGAAAAGACGGTCTCTTCTCTTGTCACTCCGCGGGATGGCCCGCCAAACGGAAAGCGGAGAATCTGATCCCAGCGGAGGAGAGCGTCCAGCGCCCGCGGTGAGTCCAAACGCACTGCCATCACAACACCCCGCAGCTCCAGCTCCTTCCACCCTGGTCCCCCTCACTGGCTCCTGCCCCCTACCCCGCGATACCCCCCTCTCCCTCATGGCTCTTCCCCCGTCTTTTCTCCAAGCTCTCCACTGCCCCTCCCCCCGCCAACACGTCGCTGTAGTTGCTGGTACTTCCGGGCCGAGCCGAGGATCTGCGTCGACGGCTGATACTCCTCCGGGGCACATAAGAAGGGAGAGGAGCGGCAACCTCGAGATCCTGGGGAGGGAGAGTGCGAGGGGAGATGGGGATAGAGGGAGAGGAGGGGAGTAGGGAGGGGAGAGGAGAGGAGTTATGGAGGGACTGAGGGTAGGGGAAAGGAGAGGTGAGGGGGCGATTGGGGGGTAGTAGGAGAGGGATAAGAAGAGGGAGGAGGTGATGAGGGAGAGTGGGGGAGGAGGTGGAATAGAGGGAGAGGAGGGGGGGAGGTGGGGGATAGAGGGTAGGAGGGGGGGTAGGGAATCGAGAGGAGTTATAGAGGGAGGAGGGAGTGATTGAGGGGAAAGGAGAGAGAGGTGAGGGAGGGATTGGGGAGGGGAGGTGTAGAGGGGAAAGGAGATGGAGAGTGAAGAGGAGGGGATGAGAGTACTAGGGATGAGGGGAAATGAGCTGCGCCTGTGTAGTTGGGGGCTATGGGTGATTGTGGTGGGGGACCAAGCCTCCTGTGTGACAGGGACCTAATAGGTTCCACTTAGTCTAGTTATTAATAATTTTACAGATATTATAAAATTATAATATATTTAATATACATAATATAATAAAAGTTATAATATCTAAATAAAATATAATTTTGTAGCTATGCTACAAATGTTCCTGATGAAGGCAAAATACGGAAAGAGTAAAATAAATTAAAAAATGTTGTGAATGTTATGGATGATATTAGTGCATGGAGTTTTTCCAATCTGATCACTCGGACATGCATTATTTACATCATTTCTTTCCTTTGCTATTTTACATTATAAGCTAAATGTTAATGCTTCATATTAGTTCATGCAGCTTGCATCTCTAGGCCAAGTCATATTAAGCCTCAATGCTGGTTATGTGATCAACATCAGGGCATGTATCGAGGTTATAATTGCATTGTCATTCAATCAGTATCTGGCACTTGCATTAGTTCATCCATTCTGTATTGGAGCTCTGCAAGCTTCCATGTACCACTTGCCTTTCATTTATGTATCCTGGCAGGTAAGGTGCAGCTTTAACATCATGTATCTTCCCACTTGCAATTGGTGTTACAACTCTGATATCCCTGATTCATTTTCCTTTACTGCTCAATAGACAATGGGTGCAGGAGTAGGCCATTCGGCTCTTCGAGCCAGCACCGCCATTCAATGTGATCGTGGCTGGTCATCCCCAATCAGTACCCCGTTCCTGCCTTCTCCCCATATCCCCTGACTCCACTATCTTTAAGAGCCCTATCTAGCTCTCTCTTGAAAGTACCAGAGAACCGGCCTCCACCGCCCTCTGAGGTAGAGAATTCCACAGACTCACAACTCTCTGTGTGAAAAAGTTTCCTCGTCTCCGTTCTAAATGGCTTACCCCTTATTCTTAAACTGTGGAAAGAGTAAAATAAATTGAAAAATGTTGTGAATGTTACGGATGATATTGGTGCATGGAGTTTCTCCAACCTGATCACTCAGACATGCATTACTTACTTAATGCATAAACTTTACTTACTTAGCTTGTTGCATCCTGTCCTGGAGCTTGACTTCCCTGTATCTTGATTCCCATTCGTACTGTAGTGGCGTAGATATGCAAATTGAATTGTTTCTAGCTTTTGTCGGTTTCCCTTGTGCTGTAAAATGTAAATAAATGGTATTGCTGTTAAAATGAATTCAATCCAATGATTTATGTTCATAAATATTGCTGTAACCTATTTTAGTCTGCAATTTATTGAGCTGAATAAATGGTTTAGTTGCTTAAACTAGCTTGCAGATTATATGTATTCCTATTTTTTTATATGTTACAGGTTTATCAATTAGTTTCATGTGAACAAATGATAGTCACGTGACAGAAACTATGTTTTTTAAAGGATGTAATATAATCCTAAAGCCATTCATACTGAGATATGATCTGGGTCTGCCAATTCTTGTGTGCTGTATCTGAGAAACCCCAGATTGCCTTGGGAATGCTTAGTAAAAAAACAGGTCAGATTAAAATCTTTCCATCATTGTTATTCTTAAATAGTTGCCTTTCGGTAATTGTATCCATCCACCAACACACATGGAGCTGGGATTGCTTGAACCCAGACTTTCCTGATGTGTATGCCTGCCTATCAAATTGCAGTGACTTTACTTACCAATGGCTTGCAAGAATATTATAAATATTTTTGTTCTGAAATCAAATTATATAGTTATGCAATCACTTTCTACATAATTTGTATTGTTTGAATCATGAACCACTGATACATTTAAAAGGGATTTCTTCCATCGAACGTGTCCAAAGACAGGCAGCTCGATTTGTTACTAACACCTATGAGAGAGAAGCGAGTGTCATCAAACTTCTGAATTCTCTGGGGTGGAACCCTCTCCAAGACAGACGTGAAGTTCACCGATTGACCTGTTTTTACAAAATGTTAAATGGTCAGCTCGACAAAGATTACAAGATCTACACCAAACCCAAACCAATTAGGAGCAGACGAGGGCATTCGATCCAATTTATGATCCCAGCTACAAAGACAGATGTATACAGCAATTCGTCCTTCCCCCGCACAATTAAAGCATGGAATAATCTCCACCCTACTATAGTTACCCAACCAGATGCAACTAAATTTAAAGTAGCTCTTTCTTCCCAATAACCCTTTCTGGATTAAGCCCTCCCTTCACCACCTCCAGTTTAAATTCCATTTGGAATATTTTGGAGGACCAAGAAACCAAGAACCAAGGGATAAGGTGAGGATTTGGAAATACTTGAAATCTTTCACTCGAGTTAAATGGATCCAGGGAATTGTTTTTTTTAAGGAATTCATTATCGTGTAATATTATTATTCTGAAAATAATATTTGACAAATAGTCTCCTAACAACAAGTATGCTCCATCAGTTGTCTGGGTCCCCTCGTCATTGGTTGATTGGTCTATTTACAGTGCGAAAAAACATTATTGTAATTCATTTTGAAAATAAAAAGCAAAGCTTGAAGGATTAATCCAATCACCTTGCTCACTGAACTAAAATTCTAGCATCAGCCTTTGATTGGGTATTATAAGAGAAGCAAGATTGTAATGATTGTATGAAATGCTGCTCACGTAAACAATAATAGGGTTGTTGGAATGAAATGTTGCGTAGGAAGGAACTGCAGGTGCTGGTTTAAACTGAAGATAGACACAAAATGCTGGAGTAACTCAGCGGGACAGGCAGCATCGCTGGAGTGAAGGAATGGGTGATGTTTCCCGCATTTCCGGATAGACACTCCAGCATTTTGTGTCTATCTTTGGAATGAAATCTTATTTCGTGCAGAAAACCAAGAAGGTCAGAATGTATATTTATTTATTGCTAGGGTCATGCTGTCATAAACGTGTCTCAAGGTTGGTTGTTTTATTTATTACGGACTGTATTTTGTCCTCGTTAGCTGGGATGATGGAGGGAAGACAGATTCCGTGCTGCTGTTCTGGAAAAGCCAGTGATGTCGCAGGAGAAGGCTAGGTACCAGGTGCAACGACTGCATTGTAAGAGTATCTTATGATTGCACTGCAGGCAGGGTGAGAGTGGTTGTGCTGTGGGGCTGTTTCCACGATTCCTGAAGATAGACACAAAATGCTGGAGTAACTCAGCGGGACAGGCAGCATCGCTGGAGTGAAGGAATGGGTGACGTTTTGGGTCGAGACCTTTCTTCACACTTCTTCCATGATTGCTGCATGGAACCAGCCATCCCCACTCTGGACATTATCAAGAGCAAGTCCAATTTCATGAATGTCCAGTATCAAGCACGGAAACTGGCCTGCTTTACCCAGAGCAGCAAAAGAAATGGAGATCCTGGAAATCTGAAATGTAAACAAAAGGTGCAAGAATCCTCAGCTGTCAGGCAATCTCTGTGGGGAGTTATTGCATCATCCACTTAAAGCTAATCTATACCTCCATATGATGGCGGTGGGTGCTAAGATCATTTCACATATAGCACACTAGAACATTCAGGACTTGCTGATCATGTACCAAGGCCTTGGGACACAGAGCTGGAGGTCTTGCAGGAATAAGAGACAATGAAGAGTGGAATCCTGATCTACAGGATGCCAGGAGAGTCTTCTGATGCAAGTGTGGAAACAATAGCAAGAGTTAGGGATATCAAGCAATGCAGTGAATGTAACAGTGAACGTTTACTGCTCGTGCATAATGTCAGAATTTGGATGCAGATTGATTTCACAATATTCAATTTAATTTGCAACTTCTTTAAAACTGGAGCAGCAGGTATGCACGCTGTAAGATCTAAGCAACATTCAAACATGGGATAAACATTCAGCAAGTGGGAAGTAACATTTGCCCATTACTGAAATGCAGTGACCATCTCCATTGGGAAAGTTTATGCACTGGCCCTTGAAATTTACTGGAATTACCAATGCCTGATCCACTAATCAATACCCTGTTGTCATTATTGGTTATAAACGTAACTGGACCGACAACAGGAATACTGCAACTGCAAAAGCAGGTGAGATGTTGGGTTTCTGGTGCAGTATGATTCCTCTTCTGACTTCCCAAAGCCTTTCCATCATCTACAACAGGGGTCGGCAACCTACGGTCCCCGGGTCGAATGCGGCCCATAACCTGAAATCATCCAGCCCGCAGGCGGATTTTCCCCCTGTAATCATCCGGCCCGCCCCGAGCAGTGGCCAGGCGCCCCGAGCAGCAACGCCCCGAGCAGCGGCCGAGCTCTGGCTGTACCGCATATATTCACTGGTTTAAAGTAATATCTCACGGGGCAGTGGGGTGGGCCTGTTTCTTACTCACAAAAGCCGCTGGCATGGCCGCGCACCTTCTGTGAACACGTTTAAGGAAGAACTGCAGATGCTGGAAACTCAGCGGGTGAGACAAGCAAGGATTGCGTGAGGCTGCCTCACCCACTGAGTTCCTCCAGCATTTTTGTCTACCTTCTGTGAACACGTGATTTGATGCCTGCCCTCTGGGGCGGGATGGGGGCGGGATCCATGTGTATAGATGTGGCCCGCCATCCGCTCACAGACATGCGTTCTGGCCCCTATGCAGAACAAGATTGCCGACCCCTGATCTACAAGGTGCGAGTTATGAGCCGCGTAACACATATAAGCATTTTTATGCTATCAAAAATAGTTTTGGGCAGATTCTGGGCAATGAATAGTAGTAGCTGTGTAGGAAGGAAGTGCAGATGCTGGTTTAAATCGAAGATAGACACAAAAAGCTGGAGTAACTCAGCGGGACAGGCAACATCTCAGGAGAGAAGGAATGGGTGATGTTCTGGGTCGAGACCCTTCTTCAGACTGGATTTTAATTGTAGCTAACTTGAATGGCCTTTTAAAGGGCATCACGTCACACTTTGAGGAGAAGTTTGTCTTTAGTTGTGTGAAGGGAGTGGGTAGAAGAGCAGAATTTGCCCCATCATTCACTTCCATTATAAATGTGTGGGGAATGGGTGGCCCTGGTATTTGATATGCTTGAAGGGAAGAGATTTGAACTTTTTTTTTCGCCTTCCATCACAGCGAGGAATGTGGAGGAGTCACTGTGGTGGATGTTTATGCTAAATGTATTTTGTGTGTTCCGTTGCGTTTTACTTGTATGACTGACTTGGCAAATGAAATTCCTCGTATGTTGCAAAACATACTTGGCTAATAAAGTATTATTGTGATTGTGATTGTGTGAATCCTCATTGCGGAACTATTGACCCAAGTGAAGTTCTGCCCCACTGTTTTATATTAGAACACATACCCAATTGTTAAGTTGGCATTATGTCAAGGGAAATGTTATTTGATCATTGTATTGATTGCGCCTGTGATGAAGAATAAGGGAAGCCAATTTTAACCGAACAACTGTCCTTTGGGAAACTGATAAGGTCAGTAAAATGCTGACCAGCCATCTCGTCTGCATTTATACCCCATGGTTAATGCAAAATAATGATGGCCAATGTTCCACCAGAGTCCATGGGGATTCTTCCTGGAGCTTTCAGTTAAAAATATCTTAGATAGAGAGTCGCAAGGACTGCTTCGTACTTTTGCTGTGGAAAGTGGCCTTGCTTTGAGTTCAGTATGCTCAAAATCTCTAGTAGTTTACCATTTCCCTGCAGGTTAGGTATTTGGAACATTTTATCAAGTGAATATAATCTGTGCAATGCAGCTTGCTGAGCTAGAAATTGTGAAACTCATGGAAACCTGTACTAAATATTCACTGGTTTAAAGTAATATCTCACGGGGCAGTGGGGTGGGCCTGTTTCTTACTCACAAAATGCGCTTGTAAACAGCAAGAATTCTGGGGCTTCAGTGTGGATCTAGAAATGCCACTGCTGAATTTCAGGAGTTATGTAAGGAGGACCAAGTTGGCTGCAAGATCGGCCCTACCAAGAGCTCTTCATGGCAGTTCTCAATGGACAATAGACAATGGGTGCAGGAGTAGGCCATTTGGCCCTTCGAGCCAGCAACGCCATTCAATGTGATCACGGTTGACCATCCCCAATCAGTACCCCGTTCCTGCCTTCTCCCCATATCCCCTGACTGCTCTTTAAGAGCCCTATCTAGCTCTCTCTTGAAAATATCCAGAGAACCGGCCTCCACCGCCCTCTGAGGCAGATAATTCAACAGACTCACAACTCTCTGTGTGAAAAAGTGTTTCCTCATTTCCGTTCTAAATGGCTTACCCTTATTCTTAAACTTAAACATCGGGAACATGCTTCCTGCCTCTAGCGCGTCCAAACCCTTAATAATCTGGTGTTTCAATAAGATCCCCTCTCACCCTTCTAAATTCCTGAGTATACAAGCCCAGCCGCTCCATTCTCTCAGCATATGACAGTCCCGCCATCCCAGAAATTAACCTTGTGAACCTACGCTGCACTCCCTTAATAGCAAGAATGTCCTTCCTCAAATTTGGAGACCAAAACTGCGCACAATACACCAGGTGAGGTCTGACTAGGGCTCTGTACAACTGCAGAAGGACCTCTTTGCTCCTTTACTCAACTCCTCTTCTCAATGGGACATTTAACTCTCCTGCAGCTGTTAATCCTCCCATTACAGGTTCGGGCTCTAGTCCGCTCTCTCACTGAGTGTACATGCTTCAGCCTCCCAGCAGTGGCGTCAATTAGCATTGCGTGATATCTTTGCTGTACTTCCAAGGACTTGTGAGCGTAGGTCTGATATGTGAAATGAATCCAGTAATTCAATTTTACATTGCATACTATATGTTTCATTATCTTATTTTTGTTTCACTTACTTTAAAGCCGCATAGCACACGGGAAATGTAGCTTCTTGGATGATTTTCTCGTCTGCTGTTATTAAAAGCCTAAATTGCCTTTTGGAATTGTCGAGAAGGCGGCGCATGTTTTTTTCAACTATGTGAGACTTAATGAAAGTTTTCTAGGAAAATAAATAGATTTTCATTTGTATAATGGCCTTCAAGGCCTCGGGTCATGCCAAAGCATTTTTCAGTCAATGCAGCAATCCTGGTGTAATAGAAGAAATGCAGCAGTCAATTTTTGCACAGCCAGCCCCCATAAATAGCAATATGAGATTTATTTTAAAATAATGTTGATCGAGGATAAACATTGTGCAGAATGCCAAGGACAACTTATTTGTTCTCTCCTTTTGAAATACATCCAATTGAAGGGGGCCTCAGTTTTGTATCTTTTGTGAAAAATGATACCTGGTGCAATACTGAAGGCAACAGTCCTTCCATAGTGCATTGGCGATTTCGAGGTAGGAACTCTGTAACTTAAATGCTTTGGCATAAATATTTAATAACGCTTGCTGATTGAGGTTTATCTTATGGATTTAACTGATGGATCTAATTGCGAATGGTGGGAGAATGCAACCTGAAAATCAATTGTAAGTCAGGATGGTTGCTAAATTGAAGGATATATACAGAAATCTTCAAGAAATTATTTGTGTTATGATGCAGAATTCAGCTTTAATCTGGAGCCCCCTATCCTTGCATTTTTGGTATAACTATCCAGTCACAAACGTTGGTTCTGTGACCCTTTCACTGTGATCTTTACCTGTTTGAGAGTTAGATCCTCTTGAGCAGACCTGTGTAATTAATAGTAGCCTGATTAAATCAGATCATTTGTGGTCTGCGCATCAAATTTAATTGGATAAAAAATTGACACAAGCCATCAGGCAGTGAGGATCTTTGTTGGTAGCATGTAGTTGGGATGTGACCCCACTGTAGCAGCTGAAGCACATTGTGCAATGTATCAGCCGGCCAAATGTTGGTGTACATCGCCTTCAGGGAAAATATCTAATTAATGCAGGTTGATTGATGAAATCATTCCAAAGATTTTGACCAAAGGTAGAGTTGGTATCCTATTTTGAAAACTATAATGAAGACGTTGAATGTAATGTTACATCTCGTTGACCTCTCATTATTCAGGTTTGGATGAGTTTACTGTTATGTACACCAGTGTGCATTACGCCAGGTTTGCAGGACGCACAACAGGATGCAATGATTAATGCAACAGTAAATACAATAACAAAATAGCAGAATGGTGAAAAGATTGTCGTGCAATCTCAAATAGTCCAAAAAGCCCAAAGTACATTAAAGGAATAACTGAATGAGGTGGAGTCAAGTGGACATGGCAGCACCTCTGGGAAGTGGGAGTGATAGAGGTGATTGACTGAGGAATCTGAGTCAAGAGTCAAAATTGTTTTATTGTCATATGTCCCAGGTAGAACAATGAAATTCTTACTTGCAGTGGGAAAGAAGCTGTTTTGTCTGGATGTCCAAGCTTTTAAGTTCCTTATCGTTTCTCAGAAGGTAGAAGAGAGAACATTGAGTGGCCTGGGTGGCAAGCATCCTTCACAAAACTTTCCTGATGAAATGCACTGAAGGTGGACTGGATAGAAGGAAGTACAGAGCCTGCGATGGACTGGGCTGTGTTTACCACTCGGCAGATTCAGGTGGTCAAGAGCAGAGCTGTAGCCACAACAGGCTGAGATGCATCCCATCAGAATGATTAATATAGTGCACCTATAGAAGTACGAGAGTACCCTCATGGACATGCTGAATCTTCTCAGACCTGTATGAAAGTAAAGGGCCTGTCCCACTTGGCGATTTATTTTGGCAACTGCCGGTGTCATATCAGTGTTGCCAAAAGATTTTGAACATTTCAAAATCCAGTGGCGACAAAAAAAACGTTGCGACACTTGAAAAAACATCGCGCGTCATATGTCATCACGCCGCGTCGCCGTCGCAAATTTATCGGTGACCTGATACGTCAGTCAATGATGCCGGCAGTCACCGAAAAAAACACCAAGTGGGACAGGCCCTTAAATAGTCTGATACACTCATCTTTGGTGTGTACGTAGACAGGTTAATTTGCTATGGATGTTTAGGAACCTGATACTGTTGACCGTCTCTGCACTGGTTGTGTTGGTGAGGACGGGGTTGTGTTCATCCCCATTCCCCTCCACTTCCTTGGGTCAACAATGAACTCTTTTATCTGGCTGATGTTAAGGTCAATGACACAAGGTTCACAATCTCTTTCCCTTCCTCCGTCTCATCATTGTTGTGGATCTGGCTGACAACAGTGGTATTCACTGGCAAACTTCAATGCCAAGTTGACGGTGTACTTGGCTACTTTTCCGTGGGTTACAGGGAGTAGAGCAGGCATCTGAACACACAATCCTGAGAACAACCAGTGTTGAGAGTCTGTGTAGAGGTAATGATGACCAGTTCTAACTGATCGAGTTCTGCTGGTCAGGAAGTCCAGTTGCAGATGGAGTTTCAAAGGCCAAGATCCAGACATTAAGGGATGACCTTATTGGGTATTATGGTGTTTAAGTCTGAGCTGTAGTCAATGGATCGCATCCTGTAATGGATGTTCTTATTGTCAAGTTGATGCAGATGACAAATTACTCATGATTAACTGGTTAATAAAAAAATTACAATTAAGAATCTTAATTGTACAGGCTGAACACTGATTCTTCAGTACCCTTGGTTCCAGAGCCTTTCTGCATTATCAGTTTTTCTGGACAATGAACCAACAATACACACATAGCTCACTGATGACACCTCTCCTGTGTCTCTAAAGCACCGTGGAGTGCCAGAAACTTAAATAAAACCAATACAAATTGTAAACTGAATGTGAATTGAATGACCTGCCGACCCATTCCCAGCTCCCACCATCTCCCTGGCTGCTTAGAGTCCCGATTGTTGACCCCACTCCCAACTCGTAAAATACATCAGTGAGCCCTTCACCCACTGCACAGCGCTTTCTTTATGTTGTCTTCCCCCCGCCTCCTCCCCCTTCCCCTTTACACCGCCCCCTCCTCCTTCTCCCCCAGACATACTCCCACCTTGGAAGCTGACATATTCCACCTTGGAAGCGACAGCAGGTGAGAAGGGAGGGAGCCCCACAGTGACTGAGTGCCTTCTGTCGGTGAGGACACACTGAAGAAAGCACTGTCCCCAGGGGTTATAACGTGAGCTGCAACAACAACCGTGTGAACAGGTGAAGAAGGGTGCAGACCAGCGGCATTGGTACCTAGCTTTAAGGTGAAACAGCACAAAATGCTGGAGTAACTCAGCTGGCTGAATCAGTCTGAGGAAGGGTCCCGATGTCACGTATCCGTGTTCTCCAGAGATCCTGACCCGCTGAATTAACCCAGCACTTTGTGTCCTTTCGATGGGTAAGGCAAGTGCACCGTGCGAATCGGGAGGGGGTTTGGAAGCAGGGGCTCTAAACGTCCGGGGATATGGTGGTAGCCGGGGATGGGTGGGCAGGTTCGTCCGCTACATCAAACATTTGTTATAATGTGGCGGTGACCACATGTAGACGTCTCTGACACGGGAATCATTTACTTTATCAAGTTCCATAAGAATTTTGCATGTTTTGAAGCGATCACCTTTTATTTTTCTAAATATTTGAGAGTTTTGGTCCATTTTTCTTATTCCCTCAATCCCATAAATTAATAGTTTTACAACATGAAAACAGCCATACTGCCTAACTCATCCGTGCTCACCAAATTGCCCCATCTAACCTAGTCAAATTTGTTGTATTTGGTCCATATCCCTCTATCCATGTACCCATCCAAGTGTCTTTTAAATGTTGTTATTGTACCTGACTCAATTATTTCCTCTAGTAGCTCATTCCATACGCCACCCACCCTCTCACAGGTCAGCATGGTCTCACGGTGGTAGAGTTGCTGCCTTACAGTGCCAGAGGCCCGGGTTCGATCTTGACTACAGGTGCTTGTCTGTACGGAGCTTGTACATTCTCCCCGTGACCTGCGTGGGTTTTCTCCATATCTCCGGTTTCCTCCCACACTCCAAAGACGTTTGTAGGTTAATTGGCTTGGTGTAATTGTAAATTGGCCCTAGTGTGTGTAGGATAGCGTTAGTGTGTGTCCAGATCGCTAGTCAGTGTGGACACAGTGAGCCGAAGGGCCTGTTTCCGCGTTTTATCTCTAAACTAAACTAAATTCTCAGTGTAAAAGTTGTCCCAAAGGTTCCTATTAAATCTTTCCCCTCTCCTGTCTGATTCTTGATTCTGCTACCTGGGTAAAAGACTCTGTGCATTCACCCTATCATTCCTCTCATGATTATATACACCTCTGTAAGATCGCCCTTCATCCTCCTGCGCTCCACGGAATAAAGTCTTAGCCTGCCCATCTTCTCCCTTTAGGTTAGGCCCTTGAGCCCTGGCAACATTAGGTGAACATTGCACTCTAGCATGTGTATCCTTCCTTTGAAAGGGAATCCAGGCACAATATTCTGGACGTGGTCCCACTGTGTTCTGTATAATTGGAGCCAGGCATCACTACTCTACTCAAAACCTCCTGTAACAAGAGGCCAATATACCATTTGGCTTCCTAAGTGCTTGCTGAACTTGCATGTTAATTTTCATTTCTGTGGCCACATAGAAACATAGAAAATAGGTGCAGGAGTAGGCCATTCGGCCCCTCGAGCTAGCACCGCCATTCAATATGATCATGGCTGATCATCCAGATTCAGTACCCCATTCCTGCTTTCTCCCTATATCCCCTGATTCCATTAGCCCTAAGAGCTATATCCAACTCTCTCGTGAATACACACAACTCTCTTGAATACATCCAGTGAATTGGCCTTCACTGTCTTTTGTGACAGAGAATTCCATGGATTCACAACGCTGGGTGAAAAATTCTTTCCACATCTCAGTCCTAAATCGCCTACCTCTTATTCTTAAACTGTGACCCCTGGTTCTGGACTCACCCAACATCGGGAACATTTTTCCTGCATCTCCCCTTAAGAATTTTATGTGTTTCCATAAGATCCTCTCTCATCCTTCTAAATTCCAGTGAATATAAGCCCAGTCGATCCATTCTTTCATTATATGTCAGTCCTGCCATCCCAGGAATTAACCTGGTGAACCTACGCTGCATTCCCTCAATAGCAAGAATGTCCTTCTTCAAACTAGAAACACTTGGGTATTTGTCAACATCACCCTTTCAATCTCTCTCTGTTTCAAAAACTAGTCGACCTTTCAATCTATTCTTCCAAAGTAGATAATGTATTTTTTTCTCATGATATTCCTCTTGCCATTATCTCACCCAAACAACACCTATCTCTGCGATGAGGAAAGACTTTTTCACCCAGAGAGATGTGATCTATGGAATTCTCTGTCACAAAAGTCAGTGAAGGCCACTCCACTTGTCACAGCCTTGCAACATGAAAATGACCTGTATTCCTGTGGGTTTTCTGTCTGTTAACCAATCCTCTATCCACACCAATATACTTATTATGTATAATATATATATATCATATAATATATGTTTATATGCCCCTATATTATATGTTTTTAAAGTTTCTTTAGTAATCTCTTCTGTGGCATTTTATTGAAGGCTGTTTATTAGTCCAAATGCATCTGGTCTGTCTGTATCTAGTTTGCTGATCACAGCCTTTAAAATGCTCTCACAGATGTACCAATTTATGTGATGTCCCTTCCATAAATCTAAATTAGCTCTATCTCGTCCTTTTTCTCCCTTCAATGTCCCATTACCAGTTCCTCATGAATAGATTTCAATGGAATGCATCATTTCATGCATTTTCAGAGATGATTTGATTTTCTTGGACTAAATTGTCTTTTGGCATAATTAAAACAAACACCTGACACCTGTGTCTGCAGCACACACATGGACAAAGTCTTGAAGTTACTGTCAATGAGCTCTTGGTTGCATTGTTGCCTTGCCGAGGCTAATCAGGTGGAAGGTCTGAAATGGGGAGGGGGGGGGGGGGTGGGGAGAGAATTGTGACACAAGGAACTGCAGATGCTGGTTTACAAAAACAGACACAAGGTGCCAGAGTAACTCAGCAGGTCAGGCAGCATCTCAACATCTCTGGAGCACATGGATAGGAGGTCGTTTCAGGCCAGGACCCTTCTTCGGACTGATTGTAGTGGGGGGTGAGAGAGAGGGTGGGCCGGGAGGGTGGAGAAAGCTGGAAGAGTAGTGAGAGCAGGACAAAGTCAGCCGAAGGATAGAAGGATTTTTGATCAGCAGATGGTGGGGCAAAGGCGAGAGATAAAAAGACAAAATGCATGAGATAAGGACAGATGAGGCATGGGATGCGGGGCCTGAGGAAGGTGTATAGGTGGAAGGGGACAGGGGCAAGAGAAAAAGGAGATATGGGTGCGTGTCCAGCTGGGGCATAGGGAAGAGAGGGGAATAAATGGGGGATGAAGAGGCTTGTTTGTGAGAGCTTGCAAAACAACTGTGACTGTATTAAAAAAAATTATAACACTTTGGAAAGGTTAAACCTTTGTTTGAAGTGCAATCGGGTTTTTAACTGCATTGTAAGGCAAACTTACTGGCTGCAAATAGTTTTTGTGCTGGCTAATCTCCCTGGATAATTCCTTTGCCATCACAGATGCTGCTTGACCTCCTGAGTTCCTCCAGCAGTTTTTATTGTTCCAGATTCTGGCATGTTCAGTCTCTTTCTTGTGAATCCTCAGATAATGAATTCAAAATTCTATTGAAGTAGAAATTCACCCTTCGAGTTTGTTAGATATGTGCTGCAGTCCACAAAATGCCAAAAGTTAAGGGTATACTTGTTTAATTTGCACAATAGAAGGTGCAATTCCACCTCTTGGCTTTAAATATAAAATTAATATTTAATTTTTAAGGTTTATTGATGATATTTTAGTTTCTATCTTAACTTTATGCATGTCCGATCTTTATTTTGCATGTTCTCCAACTTTTTAGGCAGGAGATTGAGGGTGATTTATTTCCACAGTCCCTTGCACAGGTGAGTCAGGAAGTGCTTGGCAGCATGGGTGAGTGGCTAGTTTGGGAAGTGATGCTCAGCTTTCGGAATTCATGATGAGCTTCATTGTGGTTCTAAAGAATGGACGACATAATTAATCCTATCCTGAAGGCTACTTCTTCACTTCGAATAATCGCGAAGCAGGAATTCTCATGAGTAAATGGGAATGTCATGCTTCTTTACAGAGAGCATCCTGGAATCAAATCTTTTCCCATCTTGAACTCTGTTGCCATGATGGAGCTTGGAGAAGAATGTTTCTTTGGGAAGAATGGTCTCGCACCAAAACATCACCCATTTCTTCTATCCAGAGATGCTGCCTGTCCCGCTGAGTTACTCCAACATTTTGTGTCTATCAATGTTTCCTTGGGAATGTGTTGTTGGGGGCAAGTAAATGAAATGGTGAAACCATTGGAGCCAACTCGAATATAATAAGAGCCTCGGTGATGTTGATGATGCCCAGGGGATGGCATTGACACTGGTTCACTATCCTGTCAAGGGATTTGGAGGATTTGGTGGACTTTTGTTATCCCTCCCAAGCTTGGTGGAGCCTGCCCTAGATAGTCATACCAGTTGGGACCACTTGCTCACTGAAGACTCTCCTCCACCTAATGCTCCTGTCCCACTAATGCCCCTGTCCCACTTAGGAAACCTCCCCGGAAACCTCTGGAGACTTTGCGCCCCACCCAAGGTTTCCGTGCGGTTCCCGGAGGTTTTTGTCAGCCTCCCTACCTGCTTCCACTACCTGCAACCTCCGGCAACCACCTGCAACCTCCAGGAACTGCACGGAAACCTCGAGTGGGACGGAAAGTCTCCAGAGGTTTCCGTCCAGGTTTTCTAAGTGGGACAGGGGCATAATAAGACAGGGCAAACCTCAACTCCACGTTCCCTCGAAAACTGTGGTAATCATCCCCTCCTCCCCCACCTTGCTGATTAAGAATCTATCTTCCCATCTCCAAATATTTATCTGTCTACTTCCATAATTCTTTAAAGAAGAATTCCAAAGATCATGTAAGAGAAGAATTTCACCTCAACGCTTTCTTAAATGGTGACCTCTCATCTCCCTCAAGTGGAAATGACTTCTCCACATCAACCCTGTCAAGTTTTATTTAAGGATCTTTAAATGCTTCAATCAAGCCACCCTTTTCTGTTCTAAACTCCAGTGGATGTAAGCTTAGCCTGATCATTGTTTCCACAAAGTGCAAACTTTGCGATGGGTTTGAGGTCTTGGTCTTCAAAACGTGATTTTTTAAAGATGGCCTAATGACAGTAATGGCTCTGGTTTAATAGCTCATGACCACCTACATTGTGTTTCATGGGGTTTGCTTTCCAGGGTCCTGTCATGGCCCTTTATTGACAGACCGGTGATATATAGCGGGGGTGGAGGTTCCTTGAGGAACATTTGTGATGTAGATGTTAAGAGTAAGACCCATTCCCATCCATGGATCAGTGAATGAGTTGATGATGACTTGGTGGTCAGTTTCTGCATGTGCACATACGCATGCATTCTCTGTATATAGTAGATCCATGTCTGATATTTGGTGACATTGGTTCTGGAGTGGAAGTGGTGCAGGCTAAACAGTTTTCCATTTGTATGTAAATTAATTGCAGTCCAGTGGGCATTGTTTTCAATGAGGTGCAGCATTGTTGCGTTAAAAATTGTGAAAGATGTTGGGGTGTAGCTCAACCTTGTTTGAAACCAGTCGGCAGTGAGAAGACTGTCTGCTTTTGGATTCACAGATTAAATCACAGCTTGAGTGCCATTACGTAGCCAACTTAAGATGAATTAGTTCAGCAGTCGAATTTGAGAAAGATGTATTACGAATGCATTAAAGTATTTTAAAAGTTAGTTTAAAAATGAGCTTTTAATTTGTCTGAAAATTCTTCAAAGTGATTGATTGCCCAGTCTGCTTGATGACATCATTGGTTTTAGGTGCCAGGAATGTCCAATTTTGCCCACGACTGACCCATATCCCCCTAAACCTTCCCTATCCATGTATGTGTCTAAATGTTGTCATTATACCGGCCTCAACTACTACTTCAATTTAATCACCACCCTTTATGGAAAATATTGCCCCTCGGGTTCCTATTAAATCTTTCCCTTTATCTTTTCATCTTCAACTTATGCCCTCTAGTTATTGATAAGATTACCCCTCAGTCCTGCACTTCAATTAATAAAATTCCAACCTGTCCAACCTCTCCCCTTAACTCTGGAATGGGAGAAGTTTTGGGTCTTGACCCAAAACATCACCCATACCTTCTCTCCAGAGATGCTGCCTGTCCTGCTGAGTTGCTCCAGCATTTTGTGTTTATCTTTTCCGTACTCTTTGGACCTTGATGGCACCTTTCCCAAAATAAGCGGGAAAGCAGTAAAGGGAAATTCTGCCCCACCAAGATCACCAAATCTTTGTTGATGGTGAGCAGCACCAGATTGTAAAATCTATGCCAGTGGCAAAGAGAGATACTGCGGCAGTGAGAGAGAAGCAAGTTGGAAATCTGGGAAATTGTCTTTTGCGTTGTTTTTCTTGAAGAATGATATTTTATAAATCTTTGAAGATAATGTGGATAATTCCTTCTTCATCCTAAAGTGTATTTGTCACGGATTGCCAGTGTTTTCAGAATGTCTGAGAGTCATGGCTGGTTGACATGTCATTGGAGATCAAATGGTCACCCCAGCAACCAGCATTGGCAAGCCTGTGATGAGAAGCTGTGTACAGAATGTCATCTGAGCGAGGACACAGCCTTTTATAATTGATAGTTAGCAGCAGATTTTCCAAATATGCATTTTTCCTCCTTGTCATGTATATCTACAATACTGGATGTTGCAAGTTAAGCGTTTTCTGAGTTTAAAATGTTATCATGAGTTAAATGGTGATTTATGTTAAGTTTGTATATCTATGTTGGAACTGAATCTGGAACCAGAAATTGCTATTCCAGAGCGTTTGTGATTGTGGTTGAAATGTGGAGCCACTACCACACATTTTCCCTCCAGCTAAAACACAACCCTAATTTGGAAATGTTATCGTTCCTTCATCCACAGATATGCTTCACACAGGTTTTCTGCCTATCATAAGGTCATGTGATAGGAGCACAGTTAGGCCACTCAGCCCATCAAGTCTACTCCGCCATTCAATCATGGCTGATCTATCTCTCCCTCCTAACCCCATTTTCCTGCCTTCTCTCCATAACCTCTGACACCCGTACTAATCAAGAATCTCTATCTCTGCCTTAAAAATATCCACTGACTTGGCCTCCACAGCCTTCTGTGGGAAAGAATTCCACAGATTCACCACCCCCTGACTAAAGAAATTCCTCCTCATCTCCTTCCTAAAGGAATGTCTAAATTTGAGGCTATGCCCTTTGGTCCTAGACTCTCCCACTAGTAGAAACATCCTCTCCACATCCACTCTTTTACTCTTCGGTAAGTTTCAATTATATAATATACCAATAAATAAATATACCAAAAATACAAAATAAATGTGGTCTGCATACATTAAAAGATATAAAGCAATATGCTGGAGGAACAGAATGGGTCAGGCGGCATCCATGGACTGAAATGGGCAACCCATTTCTCTCTGCAGATGCTGTCTGGTCTGCCGTGTTGTAATAATATATTGTGTCTCGGAAGAGATTGCGTTTGATGTATGGAACCACAAGAGGCTGCAGATGCGGGAATCTTGAGCACAAACTAACCTGATGGAGGAACTCTGCCGGCCAGGCAGCAACTGTGGAGGGAAATGGACTTTCCATTTCACTCTCCAGATGCTGCCTGACTACTCTGTCTCTCCAGCCTATTGCGCTGTATATTTTTAATGTACGCAGACCATAATTATTATGTGTTTTTTGGTATATTTATTCATTGGTATTGTAAGTCACCAAGTTTGTTTATTAATTTTCATATGTTTCAGCTCCTGTGAACTATTGGTATTTGTCAGAGGAAAGTATCAATGATTAGCATATTAATTTGATTTTAATTACAGTAATGGATGCTGAATGCTTTCATAATATTGAGCCTTGCACAGAGTATCGGGTTCAATTTGCCCTGGTCCAGTTAAGCACGTTGAACGCAGTGCATCTTGACTAATTGATTGTAATTGCGGATTTGGGTCTTTTTAATAGGATTAACACTGATCCATTATTTCAAACACTAACCGCCTGCATTTATATGGCTAAACACATTAACTCCCCCTCCCATTCCCTAACCCATAATGACCTTTCTGCTCTGGGCCTCCTCCACTGTCAGTGAGGTCCAACTCAAATTTTAGGATCAGCACCTCATATTTCACTTGAGCTGTTTACAGTCCAGCAGTATGAATATTAACTTCTCTAACATCAAGTAACCCTTGCTTTCCCTCTCTCGCCATCCCTCCCCATCCTAGTTCTCCGACTAGTTTGACTGTCTTCTTGATTAAGTTTTATCTTTATATGCCTCGTTGTCAGCTTCCCCCAGCTAACAATGATCTATTCCACATGTTCTTTGATCTTTGTCCCTTTGATCTCTTGTTGTCACACACCCTTCCATTAAATCTGTGTCTCCCTCTCCCCTGACTCTGTCTGAAGAAGGGTGTCGACCTGAAACGTCACCCATTCCTTCTACCCAGAGATGCTGCCTGTCCCGCTGAGTTACTCCACCATTTTCTGTCTATCTTGCATATATATGGTATTTGTAATGCAGTAAAATATCTAAGGTGCTGGCAGGAATGTTATCAAATAAATATTGACCCATGTGAGGAGTTAAAAGATGGATGACCAGTAGCTCTATCTGGGTTGAAACTGAAGGAGGTCTAGATGCAGGGAGCAATGCAGAGGCAGGGTGATTTAGTAAAATAATTCCAGATTTTATGGCCCTATGGTTGAATGGTGGAATAGTGAAACCCAAGGATGTGCTAGATTTGGAATTGGCAGAATAAGAGAGCCTACATGATATAAAGGATGGAAAAGGTCAGTTTATAAAGACTTGGTGCCAGGGAAGGTTGGCCGGAGGGAATATTAGACAAATAGAGGCTGAAGGCAAATAGCTGAGTATTTTCTGCCGTATAATCCAGAGTAAAAATCTGGCATTTTTTGACCTGGATTAGATAATTTGTTTGACCTTTGTACAGTCCTTGTTTTAGAAACATTACATAATTTGTGGTGTACACTGACCTTGCAGTTGTAGGTGAATTTTAATACTTACTAGACTAAGTGGGACCTGTTGAGTCCCAGTCACACAGGAGGCCTGGTCCCCCAATGCAACCCATTCCCCAATGCAATATTCCACCGCTCACCTGTTCCCCCAATGCAGTGGCGGGAGCATTCTGTAGCCGGTGGACAGGGAGGGCTTCAGACGGGTAGCGTCCTGCAGCCAGGGGAGGGGGACGGCGTCAGGCGGGGCCTGTCGGGGGCTGGTGGGGGGGTGGGTGTGGGGGGGGGGGGGTTGTGTGTGGGAGGGGGGGTTATGTGTGAGATGGGGGGGTTGTGTGTGGGTGGGGGGGTTGTGTGGGGGAGGGAGGTTGTGTGGGGGAGGGGGTGTGTGTGTGGGGGAGGGTGTGTGTGTGTGTGGGGGAGGGTGTGTGTGTGTGGGGGAGGGTGTGTGTGTGTGGGGGAGGGTGTGTGTGTGGGGGAGGGGTGTGTGTGTGGGGGAGGGGGTGTGTGTGTGGGGGAGGGGTGTGTGTGTGTGGGGGAGGGTGTGTGTGTGTGGGGGAGGTGTGTGTGTGTGGGGGAGGGGGTGTGTGGGGGAGGGGGGTGTGTGTGGTGGAGGGGGTGTGCGGGGGGGGCGTTTAGGGGGATGGGGGTGTAGAGGAGGGTGGGTCTAGGGGGTGTAGGGGAGGGGGGTGTGGTGGAGGAGGGGTGTGTAGGAGAAGGGGAGGGTGTGGGGAAGGGGTGTGTGGGCTCACCGCTCCCGGACCTGGCTCCGACTGCACTCACCTGCTCCAGGACCCGGCTCCGCACTCACCGGCTCCCGTCCCCAGTGCCTGTTGCACTCACAGCCCCCGCCCATGAACACAGCCATCCCCCGCCCATGAACACAGCCAGCCCCCGCCCATGAACACAGCCAGCCCCCGCCCATGAACACAGCCAGCCCCCGCCCTTGAACACAGCCAGCCCCCGCCCGTGAACACAGCCAGCCCCCGCCCATGAACACAGCCAGCCCCCGCCCATGAACACAGCCAGCCCCCGCCCTTGAACACAGCCAGCCCCCGCCCGTGAACACAGCCAGCCCCCGCCCGTGAACACAGCCCACACTAGGCGCCGGTGATTGACAGCGGTTGCCGGAAGGGGCGTTGCTGTCCAGTGAATAACAGACCAATAATTTTTGTAATATTTCACCTGTGCGTTCACACCCATGTTAGAAGTACTGATCTGTGTAATGATGTAATGGCCTTCTGAGAGTTAAAGGGATTTATATTACAGTGCTGTGCGGAACAAAACTTGGTGCGCTTGGAGCAGAGGAGAACGGTGAGTAAGGTGGCGAAAAAATCCTAGCGATATAGGATACCGTTTTTGCGCAAATTTAAAAACAACGCAAACCGGAAGAGGACAAAGTGAGAGTTTTAGTAATAGTATAGATCAGTGGTTCCCAACGTGGGTCGTACGCCCCACAGGGGGGCAATTTGAGTTTTAAGGGGGGCAATTGAGCGCGACTGAGGAGGTCTGGGTCCAAATTTTCGATTTTTATTTTTTTGGATTTTCCATCAGGTAAACATATGTAGTTTATGTTTCAGATGTTATTTTGAGTAAATAATTTTTTTTGGGTAAAAAAGGGTGGGGGGGGGGGGGGGAAATCAGGATTTTAGAGGTGATTAGGTGGGGCATGGCCAAAAAAAGGTTGGGAACCACTGGGATAGATAGATAGATAGATAGATAGATAGGTAGATAGATAGATATAGATCTTCTTCTTGCGTATGGCGTACTTGTTCTATTTGATCTTATTTGGTTGTGCACGTTAGGTTGATTGCATTCGTTGAAACACGGTGCACCACGTGAAGTTTGCTATCTCCCACACCATAGATATAGACATAGATAGAAGATAGATAGATATCCATTGTTGTTTTTAAATTGAAGACAAACATATTAGTGGAGACAAAAGTAGAAAGCGAATACTGAATATTTTCTAATCCTAAAACACCACTATGATATGTCTGTTGCCCTTCCACCTAATCTTGGTTTAAAAGGACCTATTTTTTTCGTCAGATCTTGGCAGTGATTTTAGAGTCTGATGCTGCATTTTGCCTGAATACTGGGAATGAGCTCAATCCTACATTAGTATCCTACTGAGCAAGAAGTCTTTAAGGTTATTTTCATGCTCATTGTAGTGCTTGTTTACTTATTTACCGCCTAACATTCGCACTTCAGAAATAAAAGCAAGAGGAAACTCCTGCGTTTTGAATAATACACATGTATAGAATTAATGCAAATATGGCAAAATCTTAAATATCTTGCATGGATTGTAAAGGAGAACCCTGCAATTCATCAGACTGACACACAGAAACACACGTATATCCTCGGAACAAAAGCGACTGCATTTCGATGCAACTACTGTAACTGCTGAACCGTTTTATCTTGCGTCACTTGTCTTTTCCGGGTGACAGTTAGTCAGCATTCCCAGCAGAGGGTGTCCTGGGAGTTTATTCAGTGTGAATGCAACAAGGATTAAGATTGAAAGCAGACACGGCTCCCCTGATGTTGCTGAATGTTAAAGAAAATGGCAGCTGAGCGTACCTTCATTGTCTGTGCATTCACACCCATGTTAGAAGTACTGCTCTGTGTAATGATGTAATGGCCTTCTGAGAGTTAAAGGGATTTATATTACAGTGCTGTGCAGAAAGATTGGTTTTAGAGCTGATGCATGACATTATACGACATTAAATATTAATTTCTTCCTGGAGAGAATGGTTTGCTAACTTTAACAAACCAGTATAGTTGTCCTGTGCGGAGCCTCAAAACAAATGTTGAGTTGTATCAGTGCAGTGTCTTTGAAAATGTCCTCAAAAAGATTGTTAATTTCATTTATGTTTAATAGTGGAATTTATTTATTTTTCTTCAGCATTACATTTAACTTCTCCTTGTGTGGAGCAGGAGAAATTGTTCTTGTATTGTTGAGGATCCACTCTTTCATATTCTCCAAGTTGCTTGGCATTGTTTCCGCAGCCACTGGTGTTTCAAAACTAACTACTACAGCAGGATGTGCAAAAAATTCTCACAAGGAATTCACTCTTTGCTAATGTGTTATTTTTGGAATTCATTTTTTTTTTTTTTTTTAATATTTTATTTTATTAGAAGTAAGTACAATCATATGGCACCAAAGTGCCTAATATATATTTTCATAATACATTTTATGTACAGCTTCTTATTTTTTTTGTTATATTAAAGAAAGATTAGAATAAGAAAAATAAATTAGATAGTAAAGGATAGAAAGGCGTGAGATATATAGTGTGTGAAGAAAAAGAAAAAAGACGAATGAGTGAAGAAAGTTGAGAAAAAGAAAATAGAAAAAAGAGAATAAGACATAAAAATAAAAAAAAAAGGTAAGGAGATTATAAAGGTAAGGAGATTATTGTTTATAATCTTGACCGACCCTCGTCCAGTCCTGAAACAGTTAGTTTTTACAATTGTGTTGCACCATATGATTCCAAAAAGACGTCAAATGGAGACCAACTCGTTATGAATTGGTCTGATTTATCCATTAGGAGGAATCGATTTTTGGAATTCAACCAGATGTCAGATGGATGCTCAGAACTGGGTATCCCATGACTTGCTGTGATCCATCTATACAATGTTCTACTGTAGCCTGTGATTTGTGGTCTGGTGTGTGCTGTTACTGCCAGCCTTGGTCCAAATGTGAAAGAAAGGGCTATATTCTAGACGTGAGTTGAGAGTAACTATCCTCAACCTCTGGGTCTGACTATGAGAGATCCTTGGTAAAATTGACTTCAACGAATGAGTAAGGGGAAACGTTTCTATGATCAGAGTCATACCTCAAACAAAAGTCATTAGGCCAAAAGTGATCGGAGTAGAATTAGGCCATTCAGCCCATCAAGTCGACTCTGCCATTCAATCATGACTGATCTATCTCTCCCCCCTAACCCCATTCTCCTGTCCTTCTCCCCATAACCTCTGACACCCATACTAATCAACAGTCTATCTATCTCTGCCTTAAAATATCCATTGACTTGGCCTCCACAGCCTTCTGTGGCAAAGAATTCCACAAATTGGAGTTCATTGGGGTCGGTCATCCCAGCAACAGGACATAATTGCGCAAGTTTCCACATTCACTCTACCCCAGGCCCATCTATCTTCAGCCACTTTTCAAAGTCCTCTTTGTCATGTCCGAAAAGGACACCCATCGATGGCCATATCAGGCTCAATTCCATTTGCAGAGCCTCGGGGACTGAAGCCGGATTCAGGCACGGGCTTCCCAGTGACAAATCTCTACGGCACAAGCTTGGATAAGTGATCTTTCTCAAGTGTTTCTAACCTTTTGCAGTTTTGTTTTCTGCTGTTGATGTTCAGTAAGATTACCATTAAAGGTCCACCACCGATCTTCTGGCAGCTGGTGGTCTGGCATCTCCTTTAATCCGGACAAAATTACGAGCATTCACTTGAAACCCCCCCCCCCCCCCCCCTATCTGGAAGTCCCCCTGAAAATGTGGTGCCTAGACCGGGGAAGGCAGCCGATCACAACTTCATCTGGACTTCCGCGCCAATTGCCCTCTGTGGCCGGGGCCCTCTAAATCCGGCCCTGCCAGAGCCAGCAGATCTGTTCCCTTAGCCAACTCCCGCGGCTGATTTTGCGAAAACCGGTATCTAGGCGGCCTTGGACTCCTCTCGGAAGCCATGACGTCTGTTGGTCCGACCAGACGGATAATCCAGAAAGGCTCTGGAACCAAGGGTGCTGGAAAATTGGTGGTGGACTTGTATTGGGTCTTCTGTCTCCTGGAGCATCAACGTTTGACCAGACTGGACCAAACGCATAAATAACATGGCAACAAGATCAGGTCAGAGGCTGGATGTTCTGTGACAGGAGATGCGCCTCCTGAAACCCCAAAGCCTTTTCACCATCTACAAGGCACAGCTCAGAAGTGTGTTGTAATATGTATTACTGGATGTAGAGCTCCTGCAATAATATGAAGATCAACACCATCTAGGATAACGGCCCTGTCCCACGGTACGAGTTAATTCCAAGAGCTCTCCCGAGTTTAAAAAAAATCAAACTCGTGGTAAGCACGGAGAATGAACGTAGCGGGTATGTCGGAGCTCGGGGACGTCTCTTAGCGGCTCATAACGCTAACGACAGGTACTCGGGAAGACTCGCTAATGGCAGGTAAGCTCGGGAAGACATGTTGAAAAATGTCCACGAGAGCCCCGAGTACCGACGAGCGGCCATTGCCGTAAATCTCCGAGTTCGAAACAGGGCAAACTCGGGAGAACTCTTGGAATGAGCTCGTACCGTGGGACAGAGCCATAAAGCAGCCTGCTGGCTGGGCACCCTCTCCAGCACCTAAACATTTGTTCCCTCTATTCGCGCATCATGGCTGCAATGTGCACCATCTATAACATGCATCGCAGCTGCTTTCCTGGGCTGCAATAAGAGGGATAAAAGAACAGCATTATGGAACATTCACATTTGCAGCTTCTCTTCCACGCTGCACACCAAATGACCTTGATGTGCTGCTGTTTGTTCATCTTCTGAAGTCTAAATTCTGGCGACTGCGACCCAAAACCAATGTTGTTCAGCAGAATGAGTGCAATGAGTCATGAGGCAACTCATCACTACCTTTCCAAAGCCAATTAGGGTTAGGCAATGAATGTTGGGCTTGTCAGTGACGATCTGTTGAAGTACTTAAGTCAGGTGTGAGACTTTCGACAGTCCATTTCAGATGCCTATATTACAACCATGAAGTTTTGAAAGGTGCTTTGTGAATACAAATTATTTATTTTCTTTGAGTGAATGTATAACAGTACATCACTGTCGGTGGCAGGGTGGCGCAACGGTAGAGTTGCTGCCTCTCAGTGCCAGCGACCTGGGTTCGATCCCGACTACGGGACCTATCTGTTCAGAGTTTGGACGTTCTTCTGATGACCTGCGTGGGTTTTCTCCGATATCTTCAGTTTCCCCCCACACTCCAAAGACGTACAAGTTTGTAGGTTAATTGGCTGGGTATAAATGTAAATTGTCCCTAGTATGTGTAGGATAGTGTTAGTGTGCGGGGGTTGCTGGTCGATGGTCTGTTTACACCATTGTATCCCTAAACTAAACAGGTAAAGGCCCACACTAGAAAGGTCCATCACAGGTGCAGGCCTACATTAGTACAGGCATTCTAGCGTGGGAAAAGACTGAACCATCTAACTTATCTACGCCTCGAGTCAATACCCCTGCGCCTCGAGGCAATACCCCTGCGAATCATCCATGCCCCTCTTCAAAGCCTCCCACATCTTTCCTGCAAGCAGAACTGAACACAATGCTCCAAATGTGACTGAACCAAAGTTTTACATAGTTTTACACATGGTTTCCTGACTTGTATACTCAACAACGCAACCAAAGTAAGCATATGTGGTGTACACCTTCACTGCCCTATCGACTGTGTTTCCACTTTCAGGGAGCTATAGGCTTGCACCCTAGAATCTTCTGTACATCAGTGTTCCATCGGGGGGGAAGGGGGAAGGGGGGGAGGGGTACCCCCATTAACTGTTTCCTTTAACATGGAGGCCTCACATCTTTTTATGAAAGAGAGTATTACTTAGATGGTGAGGAATCTGTTCAAATATAGAATGAACAATTCCACAGAAGGTTTAGTTTAGTTTAGAGATACAGCGCAGAAACAGGCCCTTCAGCCCGCCGAGTCTGTACCGACCTGCTGTACTAACACATTTAGACCAAGCCAATTAATCTGCGAACCTGTATGTCTTTGGAGTGTGGGAGGAAACCGAAGATCTCGGAGAAAACCAACGCAAGTCACCGGGAGAACATACAAACTCCGGAAAGACAGCGCCCATAGTCGGGATCGAACCAGGGCCCCTGGCGCTGTAAGGTAGCAACTCTACCGCTGCGACACCATGTCACCCATGAAGAGATCGAGGTTAAATCAAGAGGTATTACAATTGTGACGTGTTTGGTTATTTAAACACATTGATGACTCTATTTGTAAACATGGTTCAGGGAGGGAGGAAAGCGTTTGGGTAAAAGTGATTGGTATCATAAATAAGAACTGGAGGAATCATAATGCCCTTGAACCTGATCTGATATTTATTACTGTTATGGCTGGTTTGAAATTTTTTGGGGGGGGGCCTCCTTTCTGTTTTTTAAAAAATTATTTTGATGGTCCACTAATTTTAAAGTATAACTGATGCCTTTGTTTTGTATAAATTTAGGGATAGAGTGGAATACAGAGATTTGTGGGGGATATGGAGCTGCAGAGGAATTGTACAGAAGATGGTGGTATATTGTGCAAGGACATGGTTTAAATGAATAGATTGTAATATTTCAGTGCAAGTCCTTCACTTTCAATCCTTTATGTAAGGTATCAGCCTGGGGCAAGCTACGCACAAGCTCGGAATAGATAATGTCCTTCAGAAACCAGTGGAACTGCACTTTATTTCACCCTATTTTTTGGTCTTTCTGCATTATCTTGGGAATATTGAAATACTCCAATCATATTATTGTTCCCTGTCTTCATGTTCCTTTCCTGAATATATTTGGTGGGAATTTGCTAGAGTATCTTGCAGAGTGGGACATTTGCTACATAGAACATGGAATGGTACAGTACAAGCACAGGCCCTTCGGCCTACAATGTCCATGCCGAACATGATGCCAAGTTAAACTAATCACGTTTCCTGCACATGATCTATATTCCTCCATTCCTTGCATATCTATGTGCCTATCCATAAGCCTCACAAATGCCACTATTGTATCTGCCTTCTTCACTACACCTGACAACTTGTACCAGGCAACCACCATTCTCTGTGTAGGAAAAAAACAACCTGCCCTGCTTATTTACTTTAAACTTTGACCCTCTTACCTTTTTCATTTCCAAACGTGAGCAAATCCTATTCCCGAAGAATCCTCGATTAGCATCTCTACCACGGACACGAGGCGTTATGGTTTAGAATTCCATGGACTATCTCTACTTCCCTTCTTAAACAAATGAATAACACTGGCCACTCTCCATTCCTCCGGGACCTTTCCTGTGATTAGAGAGGATACAATGATCTTCGTCAAGACCCCTACAATCTCCTCTCATGCTTCTCTCAATAGCGTGATGTGGATGGCCTGGGGATTTATCCATCTTACTTCCCTTCAAGAGTCCCAACATCACCCCCTTCTTGACCTTAAAATGCCCGAGTATATTAGTATTCCCCACACTGATGTCACTGCCCTCCATGGCCTTCTCCTTGCAAAGTACTTATATAGTATCTCACCGACATCCTCTGACTAAAGGTACATTCTCTCCTTTATCTTTGAGCGGTTCTATATCCTTCAGCTTGTAAGTTCTTTGTCCAAATTGCTGTAACTGTGAGTCGGTGATGGCGATGTGGATGACAGGACGGCACGGAGATTCTTGATTAGTACTGGTGTCGAGGGCCATGGGGAGAAAGCAGGAGAATTAGGGTGAGGGGGAAAGATAGATCAGCCATGATTGAATGACGGAGTAGACTTGATGGGCCGAATGACCATATTCTACTTTTGGAACATGAATTTATGAACATAAATTATAGCTACCTGCTTAACCATAGATTTAAAAAAAACCCAAAGGAAGGTAAATTGGAGTAAGATTGTGGGTTTTTTTTAAAAGGAGGAACAATGAATTGATTTAAGATAGAAAGGGAAAAACACAATAATAATGCGCAAACTCAAATTCACTTTTTGAAAACAATAAAACTCCATCATTTAAATTTCTTTTTTGTTATAGACAGTTGGACAGGCAGCCACTCGTGAGTTCAATGTGTAATTAATGCACAGATTCAACAATTTGTTCAAAGTATGTTGAATCTGCACATGATAGTGCTGGTTGGTGAGGAGAGACTGCCCAAGTCAAATGATGGAGGGGCATAGATGCACCAGTTGTGAGATTAGCTGGATCTAATTTAGTTTAGTTTAGTTTTTTTCACGTGTACCGAGATACAGTGAAAAGCTTTGGTTGCGTGCTAACCCGTCAGCGGAAAGACCGCTCCACTATATCCTCCTACCAATTTGCAAGTTATTAAAGTTGTGCACCATTTATGTACTTTTTCCCCGCATTAAGAACTAGCCTCCAATGTATTGAAAATGTCAAAGATGGATCCATTATGTTTACATTATTTGGAACTTCAGTCTACCGCTTCTGCCAAAGTGTCATGGCTGCAAAGATCATGGCCAAAGTGTAAGGTTTTGTGGGGGTGTAATGAATGTTTAATGGTAACAGTAACTGCACTCAATCTTTTATAGTTAGATTTTTGGTCATTGGGCCAAATTTTTTGAAAGCAGATATTTCACAGCTGCCCCACACAGAGAAAAATTTGCATAGTGCACTTAACAGTTAGAATAGTCATTGCTATTAATGCTTAACCAAATCCAGCATAATATAAACGACTGTGTATGCAAAGATTAAGATTTTTGCAGAATTATCAGGTCACAAAATTACTTGTACAGTGAGCAGAATCTATTGTGTAAGAAGGAACGGCAGATGCTGGTTTACACTGAGGATAGACACAAAATGCTGGAGTAACTCAGCGAGACAGGCAGCATCTCTGGATAGAAGGAATGGGTGACGTAGAAACATAGAAAAATAGGTGCAGGAGTAGGCCCTTCGAGCCAGCACCGTCATTCAATATGATCATAGCTGATCATCTAAAATCAGTAGCCCGTTCCTGCTTTTTCCCATATCCCTTGATTCCTTTAGCCCTAAGATCTAAATTTAACTCTCTCTTGAAAATACCTAGTGAATTGGCCTCCGCTGCCTTCTGTGTCAGAGAATTCCACAGATTCACAACTCTCTGGGTGAAGAGGTGTTTCCTCATCTCAGTCCTAAATGGCCTTCCCCTTATTCTTAAACTGTATCCCCTGGTTCTGGACTCTCCCAACATCGGGAACATTTTTCCTGCATCTAGTCTGTCCAATTTTATGTGTTTCTATAAGATACCCTTTCATCCTTCTAAATTCCAGTGAATACAAGCCTAGTCGACCCATTCTTTCATCATATGTTAGTCCCGACATCCCGGGAATTAACCTGGTGAACCTACGCTGCACTCCCTCACTAGCAAGAATGTCCTTCCTCAAATTAGGAGATGAAAATTGCACACAATACTCCACGTGCGGTCTCACCAGGGTCCTGTACAACTGCAGTAGGACCTCCTTGCTCTTAAACTCAAATCTGCTCGCCATGAAGGCCAACATGCCATTAGCTTTCTTCACTGCCTGCTGTACCTGCATGCTTACTTTCAGTGATTGATGTACAAGCACACTCAGGTCTCGTTGCACCTCCCCTTTTCGAAAACCAAAGAACTGATTGTAGACTTTGGAAGAGGAAGGTTGGGGACCCACAATCCTGTTTACATCAATGGGACGATGGTGGAGAGAGTCAAAAACTTCAATTTCCTGGGCGTGCATATTTCCAAAGATCTTTCCTGGACCCAGCACACTGATGCAATCATAAAGAAAGCACATCAGTGCCTCTACTTCCTCAGAAGATTACGAAGATTTGGTATGTCAAAGATGATTCTCTTCAACTCCTACAGGTGCACAGTAGAGAGCATACTGACTGGTTACATCGTGGCCTGGTTCGGCAACTTGAAATCCAGGAGTGGAAAAGACTGACCTACCCACCATCGAAAGGATCTATCGCAGTCGCTGCCTCAAAAAGGCAGCCAACATCATCAAATACCCACACCATCCTGGCCACACACTCATCTCACCACTGCCATCGGGAAGAAGGTACAGGAGCCTGAGAACTGTAACGCCCAGATTCAGGAACAGCTTCTTCCCTAGAGCCATCGGGCTAACAAACACTACAACCTCATAAGCTATGAGCTACAATAGACTATTATTATTATTATTATTATTATTGCACTGTTATTGTTTTGTTTTTTTCCTGAGTTTTTGTTTTTGTTATATTATTTATTATTACATATTCTGTTGTGCTGCAGCGAGTAAGAATTTCATTGTTCTATCTGGGACATATGACAATAAAACACTCTTGACTCTTCAGATAATAATCTGCCTTCCTGTTCTTGCCACCAAAGTGGATAACCTCACATTTATCCACATTACACTGCATCTGCCAGGCATCTGCCCACTCACCCAACCTATCCGAATCACTCTGTAGCCTCATAGCATCCTCATCGCAGCTCACACTGCCACCCAGCTTTGTGCCGTCTGCAAACTTGGAGCGGTTACATCTAATTCCCTCATCTATCGTTAATATATATTGTAAATAACTGGAGTCCCAGCACCGTGCCTTGCGGCACCCCACTAGTCACTGCCTGCCATTCTGAAAAGGACCCGTTAATTCCTACTCTTTGCTTCCTGTCTGCCAACCAGTTCTCTATCCATGTCAATACCATACCCTCGATACAATGTGCTCTAATTTTGCATACTAATCTCTTGTGTGGGACCTTGTCAAAGGCTTTTGAAAGTCCAGATACACCACATCCACTGGCTCTCCCTTATCCATTCTACTTGTTACATCCTCAAAAAAATCCAGACGATTAGTCAAGCATGATTTTCCCTTCATAAATCCATGGTGACTTTGACCGATCCTGTCACTGTTTTCCAAATGCGCTGCTATAACATCTTTAATAATCGACCCAAGCATCTGCCCCACTACCGATGTAAGGCTAACTGTTCTATAATTCCCTGTTTTCTCTCTCCCTCCTTTCTTAAAAAGTGGAGTTACATTGGCTACCCTCCAGTCCACAGGAACTGATCCAGAGTCAAGATAACATTGGAAAACCAAGGCGTCCATGATTTCTAGGGCCACCTCCTTAAGTACTCTGGGATGCAGACCATTAGGCCCTGGGGATTTATCTGCCTTCAGTCCCAACACTTTACCTAACACCATTTCCTGAGTAATATGGATTCCCTTCAGCTCCTCCCTCCCACTAGATCCTCGGACCCCTGGTATTTCTGGGAGATTGTTTGTGTCTTCTTTAGTGAAGACAGCACCAAAGTACTTGTTTAACTGTTCTGCCATTTCCTTGTTTCCCATTATAAATTCACCTGTCTGACTGTAAGGGACCTACATTTGTCGATTTCGGGTGACGTTTCGGGCGAAGACTTCTTCAGACTCAGGGGAGGGGGAAACACAGAGATATGGAAGGGTAAATTGTGAAAACGAGACATCAAAGGGGATGAAGATCAGGGAGAATGTAGAATAGATGATTGTTAGCTAGGTGACAACAAAGCGTACAAAGATAAAATGTAATCAGGGTCAGTCAGACTGGTCGGAGAACTAGGATGGGGGCGGGATGGAGAGAGAGGGAAAGCAAGAGTTACTTGAAGTTAGAGAAGTCGATATTCATACCGCGAGGTTGCAAGCTGCCCAAGCGAAATATGAGGTGCTGTTCCTCCTGTTTTTATTGATATCCATGTACATACAGTGTGATGCTGTAACATTTCTCTGCTTTGGAGTGGCATATCAGTCCGTCCAGGATCAATGCAAAGATTATTTTTATGCTTAAAACCTTGTTTCCAAAGAACTGTGTAATCTTACAAGCTTTTGCAACAAATCTGTTATTTTAAAATTGTAGCAGTATTTCAACGACTTTTCCCAAAACTGTGCAGGAATTTGTGAGATCAAAATAGGGCTGGTATTCTGAAATACAAGTTGGAGGTTACTGTTCGTTGAGTCAGGGGTCCTTTGACTTCTAAAGTTTGCTGTGATGCATCTACCTACGCTCTGTAGTCACGCATGAAGAATACCTGGCAAAATAGTCATCTGTTTGTGTAGCCTCTCAGGAATCAATGCCTTGAGGAGAGAGCTCAGAGTTTGAAATCTATGGAAGTGTGTGCTTCTTCATTAACTTTCTCAATTAACTTCTACAGATGAGTGTGCTAATCTTCTGCCATTTGATCTTCTAGGCATTTGATAATAAGGATGTTTTTCACTGAGTAGGTACATACGTGCCAAGGAGCAGTAAAGTTGGTAGTAAAAACCCTATGCACTGAAGTAGGGAAAAACGATACAGTGGGTCATGGATACAATCGATTATTAGACCACTTCACTTTATTGAGTGTGTGGCAAGTTACTGGAGAGTATTCTGTGGGATAAGATGTATGTGCATTTAGATTTAGACTGGCTGATTCGGGATAGCCAGCATGGCTTTGTACGTTGTGCATGGAGATTGTGTCTTATGAAGCTGAGCTTATTGGACAAGTAACCAAAAAGGTTGGTGGGGTCTAGGCCGTTGATGTTATCCATATGAACTTCAGCATATGATCCTGCATGGTAGGCTGCTCTGGAAGGTTAGGTGGCATGGGAACCATGGAGAGCTGGCTGACTGGATAGAGAATTGGCTTCATGGAAGGAAGCAGAGGGTGATGGTGGAAGATTGTTTTTTGGACTGGAGGTTTGTGACTTGTTGTGTGCCTCCGGGATTGGTGCTGGGTCCATTGCTGTCTATAGCTTAAATCAATAATATGGATCATAATGTAGAAGGCATGATGAGTAAGTTTGCAGATGACACCAAGATACTGAAGATGGTTATCAAAAATTACAGCAGGATCTTGGTCAGTTGGGCACGTGGGCCTAGGAATCGTTAATGGAATTTAATGCAGATAAGTGCGAGGTGTTGCATTTTGGGGAGTCAAATGAAGGGAGGACATTTGAAGTGAATGGCTGGGGCCTGTGAACTGTTGTTGAGCAGAGGGATCTAGGAGTACAGGTACATAGCTCCTTAACAGTAACGTCACAGGTTGATGGGGTGGTCAAGAAGGATTTGTCTATATTGGCCGTCATCAGTCAGGGTATTGAGTATAGAAGTTGGGATGTATGTTACAGTTGTATAAGGCATTGTTGAGGCCACATTTGGTGTTCAGTTTTGCTCAGTTTTGCTCACCTTGCTGTAGGAAGGATGTTGTTAAGTTAAGGTTTAGGTGAATATGTAAGTCTCGTGTAGGTGGTCGGCATGGGCAAGTTGGGTCAAAGGGCCTGTTTCTGTGTTGCATGACTCTATACAGGGATATAAAAACATTACTGAAAGGAACTGCAGATGCTGGAATCTTGTGTAGAACACAGAGTGCTGGAGTAGTCAGCAGGCCGGGCAACATGTATGGAGGACATTGTTGGGTGACATTTCAGGTCTGAGGTAGGGTCATTGCCAGAGATGTTGTTTGACCTGCTGGGTTACTCCAGCTCCGTGTAATATAGAAAAGGGAAGCCTGACTCCAATAGTACTTCATTGCTAGACACAAAAAGCTGGAGTAACTCAGTGGGTCAGACAGCATCTCTGGAGAATAGGAATAGATGACATTTCGGGTTGAGACCCTTCTTCAGACTAAAAGCCCTGTCCCACTGTACGAGTTCATTCAAAGAGTTCATTCAAAGAGCGCACCAGTAAATGAGGAATTAGGGGAGCGCACCAGTAAATGGGGAATTAGGACAGCAGCAGTGATAGTCATTGATTGTGTTATGTTATGCACGGATATTACACTGGTGTGAACTTGTATAATACGCTGTGCAGCAAAACTGGACCATGAGTTTAAGATCAAAGATTTGCGTGTAAATTGATATGACTGATAGACACAAAATGGACCCTTCTTCAGACTCTCTCCAGAGATGCTGCCTGTCCCGCTGAGGTACTCCAGCTTTTTGTGTCAATCTTCGACAGATTGGGTTTGCTGTAAATGTCTGTATGTTAATATGTGTGTCTTTTCCTCTTGGGCATTACTTTGTTTCTGTTGGTGGCTCCACATTTTATGATAGCCTGAAGTGTGATAAAGCTTTTACCTCAGCAGTTTGATTGTCAGTGCTTGTTTACCTCATTGTTAAATAAATATATTTCTTACTATCAGCTTGATGTCTGCAATTCTTCATTAACACATCACTACAAGATGAATGTCTCTAATGTTATCCTTCTCATGCTGAAACACAAAATAGTTGAAGGGAGGTGATATAACCACATTTTCATTAAATTTCATTTTTGAGTGTTCAGGTCCATCAATTGTTGAGCTATTTAAACGTTTGAAAGTTTCACCTCTCGGTAGAAAATAAAATAAGCCAATCAGCACGGTAAATGTGAGACAAAGTCTTTATTCCTATTTGACAATATAAAAAGACGACTTCTTGCACATATTGAGAGAAGGTGCATCACACCAAACATTTGTCTATAAAAGGGCCTCGCAAACACGAAAATCAACAAATGAGGCACGATAGATTATTTTAAACACATTATATTCATTAACCTCCGCAACAAGCCTAAACTCAGGCATTAAAAGGGACAATGCAATGTGCTAAATGGCAGGTTTTGCGGACGAACATCTTATAGGAAGCACTTTTCAGAGGACAACACTAGAAAGTCAGCTTATTTGCTATGCATTTCTGCTAACATGCTGTAGTGTTCCTGTGGTCGGCTACCCATCAATATAGCTGTCCTGCCACGGCACACTCCCCAATTGTGAATTGTAGTAAGCGCAGAGATGGCCTCTTTGCTCTTTCACACCCAGTGAGACTTCCTCTTAATTCTCTTTTTAATTAATCTCTCCCTTCTGCCTTCACGCAAGCGTCCTCGATGCACATAGTGGGCTGCTGCATACAGCGCGTGAATGAAAAAAACCACCATCCTGTACTCGAAACTACTTAGTATAGGCATGTCTCCAAATGAGCCAATTCAACCAAGGGAGGATATTTATAGTGTGAAATTTGTGCCACGTGTAGTTCACAATGTTCATTCAAGATTTAACGGGAAAGCTCGGGAGACGGACAAGTCACTCGCACAAATAACGGAAATGCCGAGTACCGTGGGAACTCTTTATCTACACCATGTTATATCATGTGATATCGTGCTTGACCACGACCACTTCACTCTGGTTACATCTTGCGTCAAGTCGCCCCGTGAAAAAGCGCCATTACAGGGAATTACCGTGTTTGAAATTTGTTGCAAGAAGCTGAAATACTAGAATAGCAGGTTTCAAATTGATTTTGTTAACGTGTGGCAGAATAATACAGGGCCATGCGTGTAGTCCTCTGCTCAACTGATATCTTGCTGGAAATAAAAAAAAATTGTGGAAAAATGAAAAATTATACCCACAAACTTAAAAGTAATGATCTTAATTTTTAGAACTAGAAAGCTTGCAAAAAAGGTGTAACGATCAAGTTAAGTTTTTACTTTGTATAAACTAAAGCTAAACAAATTTACTCCAGTGGACTTTGATCTTTTTTTCTCTCTTCCAAGCACTGATTCTTCTTTGTCAAAGTAACCAGCAACTGGGTGCTTGCAGGCTCTTTCAGGAGCATCACAAATGTCAGCTTAATGTCTTTACCTTGTGAAATAAAATCACCAACCTATAGAATAACATATCAGACAAGTGATTGTAAACAGTGTCTTTAAGTACATTAAATGGGAGGAAACATTTAGGGAGAAGATTTAGAACCTGCAGTCAAGGCAGCTGACGTCAGGGGTGCACAGGAGGTCAGGTTGGATCATAAATCAATTTTATCTTTAGCTACAAGATTTTTCAGCCGGAAGAGTGGCAGGATGTAAATTAAGGAAGTAGCAATCAGGTGGACAGTGAGATTTTATTTGAAATGCTTCTGATTTTATATCAAATTTTCCATGTTTGCAGTGGCTTGTTTGTGTCATTTTGAAAGTCTGACTGACACTGAGCCAATTGTGAATATTGAGTTAAGATTCCATCTGTGCGACATAGCAACTACCAAATCTGGATTTCTCTCTTAAGATCACAGCTGCATATTCTCTATTTACATGGGTTTAGTTTACCAAAATATAGATAATATCTCCAACGTTGATCGCATTAATGTCAATGATATTGACGCGCAAGAAGTTACAAGAATATAAAGTAGGTTCAGCACATGACTGATAATTAATTATTTTAATCATTTGGCACATGTACAATTCATTATATAAAACACTTTATAGTATGTATTTATATTTCCATTCTTTAAAGCACTGTATCATATTTGCTAATGTACTCTTGGCAACTAAATCACATTAAGTAAGAAGAGTACATTTGTTCTGTGGACAATTCTGCCAAATATTGTACAATCAAAAGCCCCTTTTCCCAACTTGTTTTCTGTCATTTCAGAATGTTAAAAGAAATGCTTCAATTTTTTTCTTAATAGTTTAAGTTTAAGTTTAGTTCAGACAGAGAAACAGCGCGGAAACAGGCCCTTCGGCCCACTGAGTCCGCGCTGACCAGCGGTCCCCGTACACCAACACTATCCTACACACACACACACTAGGGACAATTTACAGTCTTTACCAAAGCCAATTAACCTAACAACCCTGTACGTCTTTGGAGTGTGGGAGGAAACCGGAGCACCCGGGGAAAACCCATGCGGTCACGGGGAGAACGTACAAACTCCGTACAGACAGCACCTGTAGTCAGGATTGAACCTGGGTATCTGGCTCTGGCGCTGTAAGGCAGCAACACTACCGCTGTACCACTGTGTCGTTCTTCATTTCTTCTTAATAGTTCTTCTTAATAGTTTCTTAATAGTTCCGTTGTCATGTTATGGAGGCAGTGTGGGCATTCCATAATAGCTGTTTGTTTAAAAAAAAGATGGAGCTAATGCTGTCCCAGTTGTGCATGTGGAAAATATTTCAATTGGTTCTGGCCTTTTCTTCATGAATGGCAGTGTGGTTACCATGGGAGCACGTGTTATTCAGTAGATACTTCTCTCTGGTGGGGAAAGAGTTTTTTATTTCATTTTAAATATTTGATGCGTGATTTCAAGAAATCAATGTGTTGTTTTTGGATGAAGCAAAGCAACCTGAATATAAAATTCCTTTTGCTCAATAAAAGCTTTAATCATTTGTATGGAGCTTCTCGTATACTCAACATTTTTTCAACGTGCTTTTTTTGTGTGTGTGTATAGAAATTTATCGAGTTTGAAGATGCGCTGGAACAGGAGAAGAAGGACCTTCAGACACACGTGGAATCTCTGGAGCTGCAGAGCAGACAGCTGGAGCTCAAGTCCAAGAACTACGCCGACCAGCGTAAGTTTAAATGTAGAAGCAAGAAACTGGAGGAGCAGGTTCACAGAAAAAGACCGCAAGTGCTGGAGTAACTCAGCGGGTCAGGCAGCAGCTCTGGAGAACATTTTGGTTCGGGACACTGAAGACTGATTGTGGTGGGGGAAGAGAAAGATGGAAGAGAGGAGGGGCAGGACAAAGCATGGCGAGTGATAGGTGAATACAGATGAAGGTTGTTTTATAAGGTAGACAAAAGTGCTGGAGAAACTCAGCGGGTGCGGCAGCATCTATGGAGCGAAGGAAATAGGCAACGTTTTGCTCCATAGATGCTGCCGCACCCGCTGAGTTTCTCCAGCATCTGCAGTTCCTTCTAATTGCTGCCTATTTTGCAACTCTTCTATCCTTATCTCAAGCCTTTTGTCTCTTCATCTCTGGCCTTTGTCCAATCATCTGCATATCAAAAATCCCTCTCGCCATTATCGATCTATCACTCGCCACGCTTTGTCCTGCCCCTCCTCTCATCTAGCTTTCTTCACCCCCCCGCCATTCTTTCCCTGAGCTCAATCAGTCTGGAGAACAGCCCTAACCCGAAACATTAGCAATTCATGTTCTTCAGAGATGCTGCTTGATAGCACTTTGTGTAAGTTTAAATGTGTTTTTCAATAGAAGGCTGTAAAGAGAACCATAACCTGGCAACTCCAACTTGTAATAATGTATAACCTTGATCTTAGTTCATTATTCCAAGGTGCCACACAGGAGCTATTATCATACAATGTTTGTCAACAAACCCTTTAACACTGAACATCGAACAGTCTAGCACAGGAACAGGCCCTTTGTCCCACACTGAACATGATGGCAAGTTAAACTAATCGCATCCACCTGGACATGATCCATAACCCTCCATTTCTGCAGTGCCTTTCAGTGCCCTGGTTTGATCCAGACTACTGGTCCTGCTTGTACGGAGTTTGTTCGCTTTCCCAGTGACCTGCTTGGGTTTTGTCCGGGATCTCCGGTTTCCTCCCACACTCCAAAGACGTACATTATCTTGGTAAAATTGTTAACTGTCCTGTGCATAGGATAGTGCTAGTGTATGGGGATCGCTTGTCGACGTGAACTCAGTGGGCCGAGGGGCCTGTTTCCGTGCTGTATCTCTAAACCAAAACTACATTTTGAAAAGATATTTGTGCAAAGTGGCCAAATCTTAATTTTTGGTTAGAGAGGAAGAAAGGTTGAGGGAGATAATTCTAGTGTTTGTGGTCTTGAGAGATGAAGCCACCAGCCATTGAATGAAGGAAATGAGGTCAGTGCCAGAATTCACAATTAGATATGGACAATGGGAGTACAGGTATCACGGAGAATTATGAAGGTTTGAAGACATTATGGACAGGCTAGAATGAGATGCGGAAGATATTTAAAAATAGGGAAGAGATTTTAAAATGAAGCAATTAATATCAGCAGTGCAGGAATGATGGGTGAACAGGACTTGGTGTAAATTAGAATTCTGATAACAGAGGTGAGGTTGTTAGTAAGAAAATAAATTGTTTGCCAATTGGTTATCCATTCCATGCCAAATCTGACTTTATCTTATAATACGTAATGGGACCTTGTTTCATCTGCTGCTGCTTTGGTTATTATTCTCAACTCCATTTTATGGCTACTTGCTTCATACCATGAATTTCATCCACATATCTGTGCCAATACTAAATTTGCCTATGTCAATTTCCATAATACAACCTGATTCCTTTCTATTCAGCTCCTCTGCTATGTATAATCCATGTCAGACTTGTGTTCAGTCTTGACTCTTCCAATTGTATTTGGCACATGTGCTGTAGCTTCTGTAAAGTTGAGGTCATCCGAACTTGTCCCAAGATGCTGTCGCCATTTACTCCTACGGTCACTGACCTATCCATTGTTCCAGTGGCAATGTCATGATTTTAAATTTTCCATCCTTGTTTCAATGGTATTTATTACCTTGTAGCCTCCACCTTTGTGTCTTGTTTCAGCCATAAACTCTTCCGAGACACCTGCTTCCAACTCCCTACTGGAATCTAATTGCTCTGCCACTGGTTTCTGCTGCCGACATTAAGCTTTGGAAACCTGATTCTAATTCCTCTCCACTGCGTCATCTCTCTTTCCACTTGTTAACACTTGCCATCCTTTTCTAGTATCCTGTGTAGTTCAGTCCCTAATGCTGCTCTCATGAAGCAACTTGTGCCATTTTGCTTTGTCAAAGATGCTCACCAAACATACTGCAGTTTTTGTTTTCTGTCATTGCATTGGTTTTGAGCTCAGCACGCTTCCCAGCTCTGTTTGGTCGTGATCTGGATAGACAATATTTTTTAAATTTAGATTTTTGCTCATTTGATACTAATTGACAGCTAACAGATGGAAATCCATCCAACATCCACTATCACCTTTTATTAAAATTGTATTTGGTTGTATACTTTCCATTCGGATGCATTTTGTTGCAAATGCCACTGTCTCAGTCTTTTTCCATTAAGTCTATGCTGTTTCACCATCACGTTAATGTCACCCAGTTCAATCTGCCTACTCTTGTTGATGATACCATCCCATAGCTTCCCCTGAGTCTTTGGTTGTAGCAGCGAGAGACCTCATGTGGTGGAGTTAGGAGATGGTGGAACTCCTTTAAAATTAGCAATTTTCTTGAACTTAAGGCAGAGAGAGGATAAATCCATCACCTTATGCAGATTTTTTTCAAAACGGGCTCATCGTTACCTTTGGTTTATTCTGTAGCTCCAACGGCTAAAATCGTGCACCAACTACCTTGGGATTATTGGAAGGGCAGATTATTGAAGCTCCGTCTTGGCCTTGGGGAAACATGCAATGAGCACTGCACTAGTTACTGCTACTTGCTGCCTGCCTGTAGATGGCAAAACATAATTTTGTTTGTTTCTCGCTTTCATTGTTCATTGTTTTGAAAGAAAATTAAATTTTGAAAAGCACACATTTGTGGTGGCACGGTGGTATAAAAGATAGAAACATAGAAAATATAGAAACATAGAAAATAGGCACAGGAGTAGGCCATTCGGCTCTTCGAGCCTGCACCACCATTCAATATGATCATGGCTGATCATGCAGAATCAGTACCCTGTTCCTGCTTTCTCCCCATATCCCTTGATTCCGTTAGCCCTTAGAGCTGTATCAAACTCTCGCTTGAATACATCCAGTGAATTGGCCTCCACTGCCTTCGTTGGCAGAGAATTCCACAGATTCACAACTCTCTGGGTGAAAAAATGTTTTCCTCATCTCAGTCCTAAATGGCCTTGCGTTATCCTTAAACTGTGATCCCTGGTTCTGGACTCCCCCAACATGGGGAACATTTTTCCTGCATCTAGAATTGTATATGTTTCTATAAGATTCCCTCTCATCCTTCTAAATTCCTGTGAATATAAGCCCAGTCGATCCATTCTTTCATCATATGTCAGTCCTTCCATCCCGGAAGTTAACCTGGTGAACCTTCGCTGCACTCCCTCAATAGCAAGAATGTCCTTCCTCAAATTAGGAGACCAAAACTGCACACAATACTCCAGGTGTGGTCTCACCATGGCCCTGTACAATTGCAGTAGGACCTCCTTGCTCCTATACTCAAATCCTCTTGCAATGAAGGCCAACATGCCATTAGCTTTCTTCACTGCCTGCTGTACCAGCATGCTTACTTTCAGTGACTGATGTACAAGGACACCTAGGTCTCGTTGCACCTCCCCTTTTCCTAATCTGACACCATTCAGATAATAATCTGCCTTGTTCTTGCTACCAAAGTGGACAAACTTATATTTATCCACATTATACTGCATCTGCCATGTATCTGCCCACACACCCGACCCATCTAAGTCACCCTGCAGCCTCATAGCATCCTCCTCGCAGCTCACGCTGCCACTCAGCTTTGTTTCATCTGTGAACTTGGAGATGTTACATTTAATTCCTTTGTCTAAATCGTTAATATATATTATAAATAACTGAGGTCCCAGTACTGGGCCTTGCGGCACCCAATTAGTCAATAGACAATAGGTGCAGGAGTAGGCCATTCGGCCCTTCCAGCCAGCACTGCCATTCAATGTGATAATGGCTAATCATCCCCAATCAGTACCCAGTTCCTGCCTTCTCCCCATATCCCCCGACTCCGTTATCTTTAAGAGCCCTATCTAGCTCTCTCTTGAAAGTGACCAGAGAACTGGCCTGCACTGCTCTCTGAGGCAGAGAATTCCACAGACTCACAACTCTCTGTGTGCAAAAGTGTTTCATCTCATCTCCATTCTAAATGGCTTACCCCTTATTCTTAAACTGTGGCCCCTCGTTCTGGAGTTCCCCAACATGGCGAACATGCTTCCTGCCTCTTAGCGTCTCCAAACCCATAATAATCTTATATGTTTCAATAAGATTCCCTCTCATCCTTCTAAATTCCAGAGTGTACAAGCCCAGCCGCTCCATTCTCTCAGCATATGACTGTCCCTCCATCCCGGGAATTAACCTTGTAAACCTACGCTGCACTCCCTCAATAGTCACTGCCTGCCATTCTGAAAAGAACCCGTTAATTCCTACTCTTTACAAAGTTTTTTTGAAAGTCCAGATACACCACATCCACTGGCTCTTCCTTATCTATTCCACTTGTTACATCCTCAAAAAATTCTAGAAGTTTAGTCAAGCATGATTTCCCCTTCATAAATCCATGCTGACTTTGACCGATCCTGTCACTATTTTCCAAATGTGATGCTATTACATCTTTCATAATCGACTCAAGCATCTTCCCCACTACCGATGTCAGGCTAACTGGTCTATAATTCACTTTCTCTCCTTCGTTTCTTAAAAAGCAGGGTTACATTAGCTACCCTCCAGTCCACAGGAATTGATCCAGAGTCTAAAGAACATTGGAAAATGATCACCAATGCAACCATGATTTATAGAGCCACCTTCTTGAGTACTCTGGAAGGCAGACCATCAGGCCAGGAGGATTTATCTGCCTTCAGTCCCAATAGTTTACCCAATACCAGTTTCTGACTAATGTGGATTTCCTTCAGTTCCTCCCTCCCTCCAGATCCTCGGTCCCCTAGTATTTCTGGGAGATTGTATGTTTGTGTCTTCCTTAGTGTAAACAGAACCAGAGTACTTGTTTAACTGGTCTGCCATTTCCTTGTTTCCCATTACAAATTCACTTGTTTCTGACTTGTAATGGACCTACATTTGTCTTCACTAATCTTTTCCTCTTCACATATCTAGAGAAGCTTTTACAGTCAGTTTTTATATTCCCCGCAAGCTTTCTCTCATGCTCTATTTTCCCCCTCTTAATTAACCCCTTTGTCCTACTCTGTTGAATTCTAAATTTCTCCCAGTCCTCCTGTTTGCAGCTTCCTCTGGCCAATTTATATGGCTCTTCCTTGGATTTAACACTAATTTCCCATGTTAGGCACGGTTGAGCCGCCATCCCTGTTTTATTTTTACGCCTGACAGGGATGAACAATTTTGTAAATCATCCATGCGATCTTTACATTTTTGTCATTGCAAGACAGTGCTGTTTCCCCACAGGGACAGCAAGAGGGTGTCAATGTGATCTCTGGGCCTTTCAGGCAGTGCTGGTCCTTGTGATCGCTTGTTTTTCTATCCGGTGCCCCAGTTTCCTCCCACATTTGAAAGAAGTGCTGGTAGGTTAATTGGTTAGCGTGAATTTCCTTAGTGTAGGTTAATTGCTAAAGAATCAATGGGAGTAGATGGACATGTGAGAGGTAGTAAGTTCCAGGAAAATGACAAAGGATTGGGCCTGATGGGGTTACTTTGCTGGGAGATGTCACGGAACTGAAGGGGTGAATGGCAGCCTTCTGTGTCATGAGGAATAGGTTCAGTTTCTGTTCATCTGTTTCCCACCCATCGTGAATTTAATTCTTAAAATCCGTCTGATTTCTAGATGCAGTGTGATTTTGTTAGATGGGGTTCTTTATATCGAATCCAATTAATACGAGTCTCATTCAGCTTTGTGCTGTCGTTGCAGTTACCAGACTGGAAGAGCGGGAGGCAGAGATGAAAAAGGAATACAATGCCTTACATCTGAGACACACTGAGGTAAGAGACCGACAGTCAATACTCGCATGAAAGCAGCTAACTTGTGACAGTGCATAAGCCTGAGGCAGCAACAAAGTGTCATCGTGGGGATGACCTGAGAGGTGGACTTTGGTGTTTTGTAGCAAGGTGCAGCTCCACTAACCCTAAGTTGAAACACATGGGAATAAAGTTGCATGTTCAATGTTAAGTATAATTTTATAGGGAAGGCACCAATTGTCCTTCATAGAAACCATCGATATTTTTTGTTGTCGTTCCATTCTTTTCTACAAATGTAAATTGGGTATTTTCAAGAACAGGCCGCTAGTCTTTTTGACCAGATTACCTTAATGGTTAAAATTGAAAATGCATCCTCTTGATGTACCGATTTTGTATTTAATTATGCTAATCAAGGTGATCTACATCCCTGAATATTAAATAATATTCGGCACTGCAGCTAATCATATGATAAGTAAAAATGTAATTAATTTTGCTTCAGATTGTAGAGATCTTGCTTTATGCTCTTGAAAAGTAATATTGCCCCAAGATAGTTTGAAACCATTCCCAATATTTCTGGTATTTTGTTGGAGCAACGTGTTGTAAGTTGGATCAGCAGTGAGGCAGCTTCGAACATGTGGAAGGAGCAGGAGTCTTCAATCCCTTGTTGGGGTTGATGAGGCAGATTTACATATTATCTGCTCCCTGCATCCTGTTGTGATCATAACCTCACCAGAAATAGGAAGTATATAGGTTTCTGTAGTCAATACATGTGTCTTTAATTGTAAATATTTCTTACTTTCAGGCCATTTCTTTACCTGAGCTTGAATGTTTTTTACTATGGTCCAGGTTTGTGTGTACTAGTTGGGTTTACACGGATAGATCGACGTGCAAAGTCACAAGATTCTAGGGCCAGTCTAACCTTGGAATTGTCCATTTTTCCCAATTTCCTTCCTGTTCATTTATTATTATCTTGATTCAGAAAGATAAGGTCCATATTCTTTTATATTTTGAAACATGTGAAGCAATTAAATCCCAAAAGGACTCAACAGGGTTGGTGCTCGCAACTCCACTAATCTTTATGAAGTTCTGAAATGTAACACACTTGGTGGGGGCTCTGGAACCAAGAGGCATAGCCTCGAGATAGGAATTTTTGTTCCTCTCAGAGCTGTGGAATATTCTACTCCAGGCAACTGTGAGTCATTAAATATTTACAAAGTTGAGGTGGATTTTTGTGCAATAGCAGAATAAAGATTTATGGGGATCATGAAAGAAAGTGGAGATGAAACCAAAAATCAGTTCGGCCATGGACTTACAGAGGGGGGGGGGGGGACTTTCTGAACAGCAGATCAGACTCGTGGAGCTAAATAGGCCTTATTCCTTCTCTGGACTTCTGTTATGATTCCTTTCCTCCTTGGTCCCTTGCTTGTTTGTTAAAATACTTCATAGTTTGGTGCTGGATCACTCGCCCAAACCTTTGCTCAGCAAAGCAGGAAGCATGGGTGAGAAACCTAAACACTAAAAGAGCTTCAGGTGCTGGCAAACTGAAATAGAAATTGGAATGCTATAAACGCACAACAAGTCATCTGGGGGGGGGGGAGAAACAGTTGATGTTTCAAGACGATGACATTTCTTCAGAATCAAGAAAGCATATTTTATAATGCAAAGAAAGACAAGGGGTGGAGAGAACAAGGGTAATTTAACATGGCCCTCTCTTGTTCATCATGTTCTCCTGGCCTCAACCTTATGATGGACAATTACTGTTCATCAAACCTTCCCTTTCTCCTAGACCTCATTCCATCAAAAGGACCAGAAAATGCAGTAGGCTGTTCCTTGGACTTGGGATCCAAAATCGATCTTTAACGTGCCTTGGAAGTATTTGTAGATGTAGCTTTACTCTGTATCTATTCATGCTGAGTTTACTTTCCAGATTTATATTCCCAGTACTGGGAGAATGATGACATTCATTTGAACTGGGTTTAGAAGGGTCTTGACCTGAAACGTCACCTATCCATTTTCTCCAAAGATGTTGCTTGATCTGCTGAGTTGCTCCAGCATTTTGTGTCTATCTTTAGAAATAAACGTCACAATTGAAAGGAAGTAAAACAAAGACCCCGGGGACTACAGCTGCTGAGGTCTGGAACAAAAAATAAACAGCTGGAGGATCTCAGCGGGACAGGCAGTATCTGTGGAGGGAAATGGATGGTCAATGTTTCTGGTCAAGACCCTCCAACTGGACAAAGAGTAGAGAGGAAGTACCTGTATAAAGAGGTGGGGTAAGAGGTGGCACGCTATATCCAGGTGAGGAGGTTTGTCTTGATCTCTCACCACCGCTAGGGTGAGACCATTTAAGGTGAAACCAAATGCAAACTTGGGGATAGCACCTTGGGGATAGCATCTACAACCTGATGGAATGATTATTGAGTACTCTAGTTCAGGTAATGTGCTTCCCCTCTGTCTCTGCCTCCCTCCTTATCTACCGAGATCCTCCCTCACATACCCTTCAAACAACCTACCCCCTCTCACCCAGTTCCTTCCCATCCGCTCCATCGGCCCATCACCCACGCACTCTTCTCATCGGGGTCCCTTCCACCCCATTGTTCCCATCTTCACACCCAACCTCCTTTACTTGTCCCACGTTCCCATCTGCATTCCCTGGTTACCTCAACTGATCATGTTCCAGTCTCTATTGCTATCTCCACCACCACCTGAGTCTATCCACCAATCCATCCCTTCTCACTTCGATCCACCAACTGCTTTCCAGCTTTTGCCCCACCTTTTTAAACTGGTTATCTCCCCTACACCCTCAGTCCAGATGTCGGGGGGCCTTGACACGAAACGTTAACTGTCCATTTTCTTTTCATACTGCACCAGAGAGGTGGAAGCACATTCCAGACTGCCACGTCCATGTGATGGTGTTGTGCTGCTTACGTGACCTGTATGTCCATCAAATGGATGGAGAAAAATGATGTGGCATTATTTTGGAGGAGGTCGGCTAATTGGTTTAACAGGTAGTGCTGCTGGCAGAGCTTGCACATTCTCTCTGTGACCACATGGATTTCCCCGGCTTCTCCGATTCCACTCAAAAATATGATGAGAGTTACACCCAGTGTCACTGGATGACTGGAACTGAGGGGAGTTGATGAGTATGTGAAGGAGAGTAGGCTCAGTGGTGGCACGCACTGTCAACCGGGACAACCTCAGATCTCTCCAGCCTGCCCCCATCCCTCCACCCTCTCATAATGCCAACTTTGCCCTCCTCAACACCAGGTCGCTCAACAACAAAGCCCTTGCCCTCCATGAACTAATCCTTGACAACACTCTGGACTTCCTTCTGCTCACTGAAACCTGGCAACAACCCAATGTCTTCTTCTCCCTCAATCAAACATCCCCACCTGGATTTAATTACATTTCCAAGCCCCGCCCCTCACGCCATGGAGGTGGCCTCGCTGTTATTTTCAACCAGAATTTTCGTATCACTGAACTCGCCCTCCCCCCAGTAGCATCATTTGAATTCCTCGCCTTCAAAGCCCTTTCCTCCATGACAGTCATCCTCATTTACCGGCCACCTAAACCAAACCCCTCCTTCCTATCTGACTTCACTGAACTCCTCATACTTGCCTCATCCCTCTCCCCACGTCTACTGCTACTTGGTGACTTAAATATTCACATGGACTCCCCCACCTGCAAGCTCGCATTTGAATTCGCCTTTTTACTTGACAACTTCTCTCTCACTCAGCACGTCACCATTCCCACCCATGACAAAGGTCACATCCTTGACCTGGTCTGCTCCACAAATCAACCAGTACTCGACCTCCATCCTTGCCTCTTCCCCCTCTCTGATCATAAGCTTATACGGTTCACCATCCCTTCTCCGACACCTCGCCCCCGCTTCCTCCGAGAAATCACCTTCCGTAATCTAAAATCCATTGATCCCCACCATCTCTCTGACCTGCTCTCCACCACTCTCCCCCTGGACTCAACCCCCCATCTCACCTGATGATCTCACAAACCATCTCAACTCCACCTTGTCTACCTCCCTTAACATTCTGGCCCCCCTCAAAACAAGAACCGTAACTTTCAACACTTCTTCACCCTGGTACACACCTGCACTTCGTAAACTGAAACAGATTGGTCGCCGACTTGAACGACTCACAAAGAAATCATCTCTCACAGTCCACCTTGAAGCTTACAAACTCCACCTCACTGACTACAAAGATGCCCTCATTGCTGCAAAATCTGCCTACCTCTCCTCCATATTCACCGATCCCTGCCTAAACCACAGAACCCTCTTCTCCACAGTGGGCAACCTCCTCAAGCCTCGAGCCAACACTCTCCCTACCTCTATTCCGGATCTCTGCAACTCATTCCTCCACTTTTTCGCTGATAAAATCAGCACCATCTATCAATCTTTATCCCCTGTACCCGACTCCCCATCATCTACTCCACCACCTACCAAGGCCCCTCCTTTCAACATCTCCACTGACCTCCTTACCCCTCCTCCACACTGCTTCCTCTCCCAGTTTGACCTGGTCACCCCTATTGAAATCTCCAAACTCATCAGCTCTTCCAAACCCACTACCTGCTCCCTCGACCCTCTCCCCACTCCCCTGCTGGTCCTGCCTCCCCGTTCTCTGCCCCTACCTCACTAATCTCTTCAACTCCTCATTGTCCCAAGGAATTGTCCCCTCCGCTTTCAAAACTGCTGCTGTTACACCAATCTTAAAGAAACCTGGTCTTGATCCCTCCTCTCTCATTAACTACCGCCCAATCTCAAACCTCCCCTTTCTTTCAAAAACCCTGGAGCGTATCGTTGCGTCGCAACTTAATTCCCACCTCCTTGCGTATAACCTACTTGAACCCCTCCAATCTGGCTTTCGCCCCCTCCACAGCACAGAAACTGCTCTCCTCAAAGTCCTCAACGACCTCCTCACCTCTGCTGACACTGGTTCCCTCAACATCCTCATCCTCCTCGACCTGAGCGCAGCCTTCGATACAGTGAACCATAACATCCTGCTCACCAGACTCAAAGACCTCGGCATTGAACGCTCTGCACTCAGCTGGCTCCGTTCCTACCTTTCCAACAGATCCCACTTCATCTCTCTCCACAACCACACCTCTGCTGCAGCCACAGTCACTCAAGGCGTTCCCCAAGGCTCCGTACTCGGCCCCCTCCTCTTCATCATCTACATCCTCCCCCTTGGTCAGATACTCCGCCACTTCAACCTGGACTTCCACTGTTACGCTGATGACACCCAGATCTACCTCGGCACCAAATCCCCCCACAACCCCCCCTCTCCCATATCAACTCCTGTTTGTCAGCTATAAAAACCTGGATGCAACATAATTTCCTCAAACTCAACAGCGATAAGACAGAATTCCTCCTCATAGGCTCCAAAGCCACACTCAGCAAAATCAATCTCCCCATCTCCCCAGGCCCGCAACCTTGGCGTGATCTTTGATTCCACCCTCTCCCTTGAGCCTCACATCCGCCATGTCATTATAACCTCCTTCTTTCATCTCCGCAACATCGCCAAACTCAGACCCTCTCTCACACCTCCCGCTGCTGAAAGACTCATCCATGCCTTCATCTCCTCCCGACTGGACTACTGCAACTCACTTCTCCTTGGCATCAGCTCCACCTACATCAACCGACTCCAACTGGTCCAGAACGCAGCCACCCGACTCATCACCCACACCAAATCCTGGCATCACATCACTCCAGTCCTCAAACAACTTCACTGGCTTCCCATCTCCCACCGGATCAACTACAAAATCCTGATCCTCACCTACAAAGCCCTCCACCATCTGGCCCCCCCATATCTCACTGACCTCCTCTCCCCCTACCAACCCTCACGGTCCCTCAGATCCACATCAGCCGGTCTCCTCTCCATCCACAAGTCCAACCTCCGCAGTTTTGGGGACAGAGCCTTCTCCAGGGCAGCTCCCAGGCTCTGGAACTCCCTCCCCCAACTGATCCGCAATTCCGTGTCCCTCACCATCTTCCAGTCCCGCCTCAAGACCCATCTCTTCACCTCTGCCTATCCTTAGCCCCACGTCCCCTTCCCTTTTCATCTGTGCATTAATTGCCTCATATTGTGTTTTGTATTGAATTCTGTCTACTTTGTGTACTAGTCATGTCTCTACTATTTATTTCATTCCCCTTACATGTTTTTCCTCTACCTGCTAAATTTTTGTAAGGTGTCCTTGAGACTCTTGAAAGGCGCCCATAAATAAAATGTATTATTATTATTATGAGGGTGAGGAGAACTCTCTGAGACTTGGCATAGTCGCAATGCACCAAATGACCTGATTCATGAGAAAATATGAGAACTGAAAACAAGTTTGGTGTCTAACTTTCCTTCGTCCTGATTAACAGGTAATCTCTCTAAAATATTAACATTGTTTCTCTCTCTAAGGGTGCTGCCTGACCTGTTGAATGTTTATCGCATGTTCAGTATATATCTGGCATAGATTAGCAATTTTGCAGGTTGCTTCCTGCTGCCAATTGACCTTGAACATCAAAGCAAACATTATACATTCTCACAAAAAATGTAGCATTGAATTTCTGGATACAGACTTTTAATTTTCCTTTCTAGTGTATTTTACATTCTAAACTTTTCAATGTCAACAATTGATTGAGTGACATGAGCACAATATTAATTTCAGTTATTCTCTATTTTAACATGTTATTCCTTTGATTTGATTTTCGAAACTGCATGTCCAATCATATTTACAAGAGCCCGAATCACATACTCCAATGAACTGATAATGCTGAGGGGTGAGATCTGTTGTACAAGATCTAAAATATAAAGATGAATGGTACTTGATGCAATGCTATTTAATGTAATGGGTAGTGGAATGTCAAGAAATGGTATCCTCTAATATTTTTATAAAGTAGTTTACAGAATATACCAATAATGTCATTTTGCGATTGTCTTTTCTGTGTCTCTTCGTTTTGTCTGTATATGTATTTTGTTATGTCAATAAATGTTGCGTTAAAAAAAAAAAGAGTATACCAATAAAAAGACAAGAGAAAGTGTTGTTTTCAGGAAGTCGCCCAATTTCTTGATGTATCACATAATGTCCTGGACAAGTTAGTCCATTCTGTGAATGGAGTGCTGACATGATTTGTAGGTTTACAAGGTTAATTCCCGGGATGGCAGGACTGTCATATGCTGAGAGAATGGAGAGGCTGGGCTTGTACACTCTGGAATTTAGAAGGATGAGAGGGAATCTTATTGAAACATATAAGATTGTTAAGGGTTTGGACACGCTCGAGACAGGAAGCATGTTCCCGATGTTGGGGGAGTCTAGAATCGGTGCCACCGTTTAAGAATAAGGAGTTGTGAGTCTGTAGAATTCTCTGCCTCAGAGGGCGGTGGAGGCGGGTTCTCTGGATACTTTCAAGAGAGAGCTAGATAGGGCTCTTAAAGATAGCGGAGTCAGGGGATATGGGGAGAAGGCAGGAACGGGGTACTGATTGAGCCATGATCACATTGAATGGCTCAAAGGGCTGAATGGCCTACTCCTGAAACTATTGTCTATTGTTTATTAGAATGAGGCTTCCTCTTTTTGGTGCGACTAAATAATTATTTTGTGTTGCAGATGATCCAAACTTATGTGGAACATATAGAACGGTCCAAACTGCACCAAGTAGACGGAACAATGACTGGCAGGAACAAGTAAGCTTTGTGGAATGCCAGCTGTTTTTGTGGTGATAGGTTGTAGGTGGTAGACTGCATGCACAGGGTGGCTTAGAAAAACATCGATATAAGTCATATTTTTAACTGCACTGACAGATCCATGAAGAGTCCCCATGCCTACCTGATTGAGCCTCAATTTTCAGTTTGGAAAATGGAATCGGAAACATTTGTTTGTAATGTGATGTTATCACGTTACTATTTTCAGTGCATTTACTTCAATGAATATAGGAATTTGTACTGTCATTACGTATAATACTGTCATTGTAGAGTTTAACAGCGGCGTCATGATGAATGTCACATCAATTTCTGTCAGGGTCAATTAATTGTCTCGTCTTTAGTGTCATTTTTCTGTCGGGATTTTTTCAGAAATTTGCTATTATACTGCAAAAATCAAAGTGGATCTTTAGACGGACATTTTTGGTGTGATAGAGGAATGAATTTTCATCTTGGCACTTGGGCATTAGCATGAATGACATTGAGAGACGACAGCCCTTTGTCGAAACAGTCCAGTATTCATTTAAACACTTTGTAGTCACACCCAAGTTGCAAGTTGAAATGTATTTCCTGAATTGTAGGTTAATGGCAGGATTCTGATATGGATATCAGCTCCAAAAGAGTTAGGGCCAATATTGTATATAGTACAGAGATGTCTGGGAAGATTATTTGAGAAACTTGGAGAAACTTGCATCGTGTAGCTGGAGATTGTAAGTGCCAAATTATCAAGCGCAAATCAAAATTTGGAAGGCAGGAGGCTTCCATCAGCTGTAATTAATGCTACTTTTATTGATTTCTTTAATAAGGAGCTGAGGTATTGGCACAAAGGAAGAAGAGTAATGCCAGTTTCAGCATCCTGGGGCTATGATTGTAGCCCTGTTGTAATGAAGTTATGAACACCTGGGTTTCACTGGGGTGGTGTTTAGCAGTGACAAAATTACTTAGATGGGGGACCAAGTACTCCCTTAAATGGCATTGGTGTAGTGACAGCAGATGTACACTTTACTTGAAGAGTATTAGACAAATGTTCCTGTTTATTGCTTATGTTAAAATTTGGGGAGTGGTTTGTCCATATAAATAAATACATGTTAATAACATTGGAAAGCAGTTGGAGGAATAAGATGTGTGGTCTCTTGAGTGGATATGAACATAGAAATGTACTGTACAGGAACAGGCCCTCTGGCACGCCATGTCTGTGCTGCCAATGATGCCAATCTGACGAATCCCATTTGCTTGCACATGGTCAGTGTTTATTCCCTGTCTGTTCATGTGTCTGTCTATATGCTGCTTAAACATAGCTTTTATGTCTGCTTTCAGACACCTACCATTGTGCGTGTGCCCGTGTGCCCGTGTGTGTGTGTGTGTGTGTGTATGCGGGTGTGTGTAATGCTCAGCCTTTTTACTCAACCTGCACAGACTTGTATTTCTTTGTATGATTTTGGCCTCTACTGCTGGCCTGAGCTGCAACCCAAGTTCAACTTCCAACTTCATCATCAGTGATCTGTTCTTCCCACTTCCATGCAGATAACTCATTTTAAATGGTGTCTTTGTTCTTCATTTGTTGTGTCGTTTGATTGTCCCTGATGTTTTAGTCAGTGAAGCCCTTATGCCTATTTGAAAGGTCAGATTCTTCAATGTTTTCTTTACTGACCATTTCCATCAGTCTTTTTGAAAGCTGAAAAATTAAATACTCTAACTAGTTTCCCACAAGACTGAATATGTTTCAGAACAGTTTGCAAATATACACACACAAATAAATAGCAGGACACAGTGAGGCAAATGAAATAATTGATTGGCATTATTTATTGTATTTACTAATATTGAGTATGATTTAAAAGTAGGGGGGGGTGGAATTTAAATTTGTATTTTCTACTCGACTGCCTGAAGCAACCAATTGAATTCCACTCTTGAGATATTTAATCACAGGCTTTCTAACATTCTAAATGATCAGTTTCAGGCATCTTAGGTAAGCACATTTTAAACAATTATGAAAATATTCCAAGAATAATTATAAAATTGTTATCATGCCATTTTAGCAGTATTGTAATTCCTAAAACAAACGTGTCAGAATTGACTGTGGTCGTTTTTGTTGAGTAGCCTTTACCGAACATTAAAATATGAACACTGGACATAACCTCAAGCATTGATAATCGTAACATCTATACCACATTGTCCCTTGAGTATAAGTATAATTTAATTGGAAGAATATGCTGCTTCCCCTGCAGGCAAAACTTTTTTTATCATGGACCTAACGTGAATTTAAAATTGATCCCCCTGTAGCGATATATTCTGATTTTAAAATATAATTAATCTAATTGAAAGGAAAGTGGGTGTCAGTCTGACTTATCTGCATGAGCGAACCTCATTACAATGCAGGCGGTGATGCTGACTGGATCAATGACTGGTGTGTTGTGGTGAATTTAACATCTGGAACAAGGTGCAGTTGAACAAGTCCACAGCCGGAGAGGTAGAAAGGTTTGCTGTCTGTTGACCTTGTTCTAAAAACTTTCACGTTAAAACAACTCTAAATAGTTTTACGGGAAACCATTGTATTGGGAAATTGATAGCCTGCTGTTGTGAAGGCAAACATTAACTAATGTTTATCAAGAGAGGTCAAGATTTTGAATGGAGTTTGTCTGGAAGGCTTGTGAATTCCCACAACCCAATTATATCTGGCTATGCCATGAGCTTTGGGGACTTTTGCTTTTCTTCCACTGGAATCACAGTTTGAAAATCGACATTGAATGACACAGGGGGCGGCACGGTGGCACAGCGGTAGAGTTGCTGCCTTACAGTGCCAGAGACCCGGGTTTGATCCCGACTATGGGTGCTGTCTGCATGGAGTTTGTACGTTCTCCCCGTGACCTTGTGCGTTTTCTCCGAGATCTTCAGCTTCCTCCCACATTCCACAGGCGCACAGGTTTGTAGGTTAATTGGCCTGGTATAAATGTAAAATTGTCCCTAGTGTGAGTAGTGTTGATGTGTGGGGATCGCTGGTCGGTGCGGACTTGGTGGGCTGAAGGGCCTGTTTCTGCGTTGTATCTCTAAACTAAACAAAGCTAGATTGCGACCGTCAGGACCTGAATAATTGTCACTGTGCAACTACTTATAAACAGCAAGGTCAGACTCTTAACTAATCCAAGTACCTTTCTTTAATTAAGGGATTCACAAACACCCTACACACCTACTTTAATTAATATTAGTGGTTGGCATAAGATCCCAGCAATGGGAATTGCATTTGAAATGTAACTTCACATCTGGTTACAACTAAGTACTTAACCCAGAATGTAGGCATCACATTCATAAAAGTATCCAATTAGCCTCGGATTATGTCGACAAATTGCCTTAAGAGTTCCCAAACTTGCGAACTGCAATTTGTTTCAGTTAATAATACGATATGTGGTTCCACCATTGAAGCACAGCATCTGATCATGTGATGAGTTGCAGTGGCTCCATTTGCTCTTATAAACTTCTGGATAGGTCAATATAATCTTAAAAATAATTGGGGCCCACATCAGTACAGCATTAGTGCTGAGTTTGTGTCAAAGTTTCTGATAATGCATTGCCGATCCTCCAGGTGATCTGCGGTTATTTTACCAATCTTTTCCTAACCCTATCTTTAGCTTCTGTAGGAAGGAACTGCAGATGCTGGTTTCATATCTCTCAACATCACTGTATATCTCTCGTTTCCCTTTCCCCAGGCTCTCAGTCTGAAGAAGGGTCACCTATGCTTTTTTCCAGAGATGCTGCCTGACCTGCTGAGTTACTTCAGCTTTTTGCGCCTATCATGAGCTTGCTGTATTCATTCAAGTGTGTGATTAGCACGCAAGATGAACCTCTCCTGGGAGAATTTCAATGGCCTTATCCCTTGCCATGGTATGAAGTGGCTACTGCATCAGATTATGGAAACATAGAAAACAGGTGCAGGAGTAGGCCATTCAGCCCTTCAAGCCCTTCATGGTTGATCATCCAAAATCAGTTACTCGTTCCTGCTTTTTCCCATATCCCTTGATTTTGCTAGCCCAAAGAGCTAAATCTAACTCTCTTGAAAACACCCAGTGAATTGGTCTCCACTGCCTTCTGTGGCAGGGAATTCCACAGATTCACAACTCTTTGGGTGAAAAAGTTTTTCCTCATCTCAGTCCTAATTGTCCATGAAAAGTTTGGAAGTTCTCCCTGAGTGATATCTCATGGGCCAAGTAGGTGCAGGCAGGAGAGCAGCATTCATGGTGTTGATTCATGCTGACTTCCAGTGGATGTGCCATGTAATTAAGAAAATCCTTGTCAGTTTATGATTTTGTCACTGATATCACTACTGTTTATTAGAGATTCAAAACGTTTACGTATATTTCTACTCTGCCCTGTGAAAGTGACCCACACTGAAGCTATGTCGGTGAATTACCCTACACTGCATCATGTAACATTAACATTCTACTAACTTAAAGTGGCTGCAGAAGTCCTGCATTCATGAATATAAAAGAATAGTATACCTTTAGTATAGATAGTATACCTAAAAGAATACCTTCATGCTGCATTTTATGATTAACTTTTAAAATGACGACTAGGAAGAGTTAGAAAGTTTTAGCATTTGACCTGCGATGTTGCAGCAGCTATCTGTGACCTGACATATCTACACTCATGCTCTCATTGCGCAGTGGAATTTGTTTATGCAATGCTTGCTTTTTCTTTGTGTGTGATGTTGGGGCTTGTCCTACTGGGAGCCAGCTGGCTGTGTGTTTTGCTGGGTCTGTGACCCCTGAACTGTGTGAATTAATTGTGTTCTTCTTGTCCTGCTCTCTGTGCTGTGCTGTTGCTGCTGTTGTGGCTGTTTTCTGTGTTACTACAGTCATCGCCAACCATGGAGAAAAAGGTAAATGCTGTTCTGTCATATCAACTCTTCCGTTTGTTTTGTTTCATTCTTCTTCTGACCCGAGCTGGGAACAATGAGATCTCTTCCAGCTTGGTGGTTTTGTAAAGTTGACAGACATTAACTATTTAGCATGAGTTCTCGCACGCCTAAGTTTGATCTTGCCAAATTGCATATGAATTGAGTGTAGAATCGAGGTTTTTATTTGTTAAAAGTCTTATTGGATTGAAGATGAACTTCCAGATGCACAGTCACATGAAAGACGCATTTTATCATCTCCTGGCCTTAATGAGGTAAATGAAAATGATGTTGATGTTGCATCAAGCAGTTAGCAATAAATAGTGTAGAAGTGTTTTCTGCCAGAATGTGTGGTATTTGTTTAATTGGATACATTGCAAGGATGATCAGGCACTGCAAAGGGAGGTTTGTAGACACAGGTTTCACATCGGATCTACAACTGAGTTACTGTGTGGGTTAAGTGAAGACAAAGTCATACTATTATCATGCCAATAATATCATCCCACAGACCTTCATATAAAATGAATAAATTATGGAACTGAGTGAGTCTTTGACCTGTAGACTTCCATGTAATATGTACTCAACCAGAATGAATGCACTGTGAGAGATAAATGAGCACTTATGTCTAATGCTGATTGAGCAAGGAATATTGGCTTTGAGAATTCCCAGCACTTTGTTTAATTTAATTTAGAGATATAGAATGGAAACAAGCCCTTCAGCCCATCGAGTCCATGCCGTCCATCACCCATTCAGACTAGTTCTACGTTTAGCATCCACTGCCGACACGCTTGGGCAGTTTTACAGAGGCCAATAAACCTGCAAACCCGCACGTCTTTGGGGTGTGGGAGGAAACTGGTCACCTGGAGGAAACCCATGCAGCCACTGGGAGGACATGCAAACTCCACACAGACAGTAACCGAGGTCAGGATTGAACTCAGTCTGTAGCACTGTGGGGAAGCAGCTTTACCAGCTGTACCACTGTGGTGCCCAGTGAAGGTGTGGCAGGTGCAATGGGAGGTGTCAAGTATCCTCTTGAACTAGCATCGGTTTCCCATAGAGCCCTTGCGCTCTCTGATACATGAGTTATGTGTTGTGATCTGATGTGCACTGCTGAAAATAATGAAAGGCACAACCAGCCATATCTCTTGCACTATTGTGTGTTTCTCTGTATCTCCTTTGTGAACCTGTAACTCTTCTCTAGGTGAATTAAAGACGCCACATATTAATTTAAGGGAAAACAATGGCAGCTTTAGTTCCAACATTTATGTCCCATCTAGTCTGCTCCCATTCCTACTTCATTCAGTTCCAGCAACTTATCTGCCTATTTCTTTCTCACCAAATCACTGGCCCATCTTTCCCTCAATGCAGCAATAAGCTCTGATGATGTTGATGTTCCCATAATGTTAAGAATAGACTGTTGGACAAAATCAGCATGGTCTCACATGCTGGTGCTCCTATGGATGAGGCTGGTTGCTCTTTGAAGAGATGATGTATCTAAGAATCCATTGCAGTTTGGAGGTGCCGATGATCCATGTTGTTCAATATGGGCCAACGTTTAAGAAACAACTAGACAGATACATGGATAGGACATTTTAGAGGGGCATAAGTCAAATGCAGGCAAGTGGGCTCGTGTAGGTGGGCATGTTGGCCTGTTTCCACACTGACTATGTTCCTTAACCAGTGATCCCAGAAGCAGCTGCTGAGGTGTAAAGTTTTACCAAATCACTTATTTTTATGAAGCAGGAAAGATAGCTATTCCCTGCGCCCATGGAAGATCTAAGGATTAATTATGGTCTGCAAGAGACCTCCTGTCCAGAGAAAATCTTTACCGATTCCCATGCATTGATTTTGTTGCAAATGAGCTTTGATTTCTCAGCAGTGAAACCCTAGTGTGGCAGAAATGCCTCAAATTAAAACTGGCACAGCCATGAGCAAGGTCAATACTTGGTATTGGAATGTCAAATGATGATATAATTAGGCTGAACGGTCGAAAATAAATTAATAATTTGTTTTATTTGATGATATTTTGTGCTATCTTCAAATATATTTGGAAAGTAGAAAATATCTGTTCCTTTTCTTACTGTTAGCAAAAATTCAGATATGTTAAGGGAGGGAAACAAATCGTGGATGAAGATGAAATTAAAATACATGTACTTGAGGTGGGAAATTTGTTAGAAATTGAAAATCGCCTTTTATCTGCATGCAAGTCAGAAAGTTCTGCGTCACTGACACTAAATGTTTTTTTTTGAAGAATTCGATTTTACAAGTAATTAACCAAGTAATTATCCAGAATGCTCCAGAAAGTGAGATTCATAAATATTTGATAGGAAATCCACTGAGTGAATAACATAATGTGAAATTGATTTTGGAAAACTTGCAGGTTTAAATCAATGAGAATGTAAGGGCAGCACTGTGGCATTATGATTAGTGTTGCTTCTTTATAGCTTTGGAGACTTGTTTGAATACGGACCTTGGGTGCAGGGGCTGTGGTGCTCTGGTTTTCTGCCATCTACAGTGCATTCAGAAAGTATTCAGACCTCTTCACTTTTTCCACATTTTGTTACATTACAGCCTTATTCCAAAATTGATTAAATTCTTTCTTTTTTATCATCAGTCTACACACAATGCCCCATAATAAAAAAGCGAAAACAGGTGTCTCGAAATTTTTGCAAGGTAATTTAAAAGAAATAAATGAAATATCACATTTACATAAGTATTCAGACCCTTTACTCAGTACTTTGTTGAGGCACCTTTGGCAGCGATTACAGCCTCAAGTCTTCTTGGGTATGACGCTACAAGCTTGGCACACCTGTATTTGGGTAATTTCTCCCATTCTTCTCTGCAGATCCTCTCAAGCTCTCTCAGGTTGGATGAGGAGTGTCGATGCACAGCTATTTTCAGGTCCCTCCAGAGATGTTCAATCAGGTTCAAGTCCGGGCTCTGGCTGGGCCACTCAAGGACATTCACAGACTTGTCACAAAGCCACTCCTGCGTTGTCTTGGCTGTGTGCTTAGGGTCATTGTCCTGTTGGAAGGTGAACCTCCCCCCCAGTCTGAGGTCCAGAACGCTCTGGAGCAGGTTTTCATCAAGGATCTCTCTGTACTTTGCTCCGTTCATCTTTCCCTTGATCCTGACTAGTCTCCCAGTTCCTGCCGCTGAAAAACATCCCCACAGCATGATGCTGCCACCACCATGCTTCACCGTAGGTATGGTATTAGCCAGGTGATGAGCGGTGACTGGTTTTCTCCAGACGTGACACTTGGCATTCAGGCCAAAGAGTTCATTCTTGGTTTCATCAGACCAGAGAATCTTGTTTCTCATGCCTTTTGGCAAACTCCAAGCGGGCTGTCATGTGCCTTTTACCGAGGAGTGGCTTCCGTCTGGCCACTCTACCATAAAGGCCTGATTGGTGGAGTGCTGCAGATATAGTTGTCCTTCTGGAAGGTTCTCCCATCGCCACAGAGAAACTCTGGAGCTCTGTCAGAGTGACCATCGGGTTCTTGGTCACCTCCCTGACCAAGGCCCTTCACCCCCGATTGCTCAGTTTGACTGGGCAGCCAGCTCTATGAAGAGTCCTGGTGGTTCCAAAGTTCTTCCATTTAAGAATGACGGAGGCCACTGCGCTCTTCAGGACCTGCAATGCTGCAGAAATTGCTTTTACCCTTCCCCAGATCTGTGTCTCGATACAATCCTGTCTTGGAGGTCTACGGACAATTCCTTCGTCTTCATGGCTTGGTTTTTGCTCTGACATGCACTGTCAACTGTGGGACCTTGTATAGGCAGGTGTGTGCCTTTCCAAATCATGTCCAATCAATTTAATTTACCACTGGTGGACTCCAATCAAGTTGTAGAAACATCTCAAGGGATGAAACAGGATGAACCTAAGCTCAGTTTTGAGTGTCAAAGCAAAGGGTCTGAATACTAATGTAAATGTGATATTTCAATTATTTCTTTTTAATTACTTTACAAATGTTTCTAATCACCTGTTTTCCCTTCTTCATTCTGGGGTAGTCTGTGTAGATAGATGATAAAATAAATAATTTAATCCATTTAGAAATAAGGCTGTAATGTAACAAAATGTGGAAAAAGTGAAGGGATCTGAATACTTTCTGAATGCACTGTATGAAAAATGTTTGTGTCAATGTTTGGTACATTAGTTTTCTAATATATTTTAGAATATAATGTAATATAGTGAGTGGAAGTAGAATTGGGGAGGGGGGCAGATTAGTTGTTGGAGATGCAAGAGGAAAAATGATTAGTGTAGGTTTCGAGCAGATGATTGCCTGATGGTCAGTACAGGAGTGGTGTATATATGGGTCTGTTTCAATGCTGCTTACTGGATCTATTTATTCAGTACATATGAAACTGATGTTCAGCATTCAGCTCTTCTCATTTTTCTGAGTAGCTGGGACATCTCTGCTCCATAAACCTGCCCTCCCTGTAATTACCACTCCCTTGAGCCTGCCTGCTTCTGTCATCTTTCCCATGCTACAGCATAATCGCAGGATTATAGAGCTGGCTAATTCGCTTCTCTCAGAGAATGAACGTAAAAGCTTTTGGAATGTATTTTCATTTTTGGATTAAATTAGTAATCCGTTGGGAGGTTCCATTTAAAAACGTCAACATTTGGCATTGTGCTCCATACTGCGCATATTGTGTGTCATGTCTTCCAGATTGTAGTTACAAACAATCACAGTGGTGCAAGCTGGTAGAGCTGCTGCCTCACAACGCCAGGGACCCAGGCTAAATCCAGACCTGAGATGCTGTCTGTGTGGAGTTTGCACATTTTCCTTGTGACCGCCTGGGTTTCCTACAGATGCTTCGGCTTTCTCCCACATCCCAAAGACGTGCGGGTTTGCAGGTTAATTGGCCTCTTTAAAAAAGAAGGTTGCTCCCAATATTTTGGGAGCGGATGAGAAAGTGGGATAACAGAACTAATATAAACGGGGTCATCGATGATAGGCATGGAATTGGTGGTCTGAAGGGCCTGTTTCCATGCTATATCTCTAAAGGTTAAACTGCAAAGGCTAAGAGGCCTTGAAATTGATGTGCACCGTGGAACACATATTAAAGAGTTGTTACAGTGACGAGTTAGGCTGTGTTCCTGCTACCACAACATTTGAGAGGTTACATGATTGCTGGGGTCACACTTCCCATCTAATCCTGCAGTGCTGAGAGGTCCTGGGGAGATGGAATCAGGACACTAACGTGGTGGAGATAATTGATGTTCCTTTGCAGAAATGCCTGGATTAGTATCGCCGGATGGGATGTGGAAATACACCAATTAATGCAGCGAAACGTTTTAATCCAGGGTGATTGGAATAAGGAACATGAAGCATAAACGTCAGCATGGAGCCATTGGACTGATAGCTCATTTTATGTTATGTAAATATGATGTAATTCTGTGTATTGGGGTTCCTGGTATGGAAGACTTGTGTCTAATAGCAGAGTTATCTTTCGATGCTTGAGTTCAACTCAGTGTCTGAATACCTTGGGCTGAATGGGTGGTAGCTGTCAGCAGGAAAAGGACTGGAATCACTCGTTGAATCGTTAGCTCTGTTTATGAAGCGGCTGTGGTGACTGTGAGAGCTAGTGAGCACGTCGGCAATTAGATGTAGAGTAACCTCTTAACTATTGCCATGGGATCTGTTCCACTGATGAAATAGTTACCAGGGTACGGGAGCCAAAGTCTAGAGGGCATAGATTTAAGAGGGAAAAAGTTTAAAAGGGACCAGAAGGGTAATCTCCAGAGAGAATGGAGAGAGGAATGAGCTGCCAGACAAAGTGGTCGAGGCGGGTACAATTACAACTACATAATGTTATTATTCATGGTTATTTGTTGAGCTTCTGCAGTACCACTACATTTTTTCTTAAATTATTATCTAATCCAATTTATTTTTAATATACGTAAAGTATGTTTTTAACGAATGGCACTATACCATTCATGGCCTTTTAAGCAACATCCTTTAAGAGCTGTAACACTGAATTTCAGGCTGCTTGTGAAATGAAATATGTTTTTGTGGTCGGCAGCTTCTTCAAGCAGCTGACCTCTTCTTTGTGACAGATCATAAAATCATGTCTTAAGGGATAGGATCAGAATTAGGCCATTCGGTCCATCAAGCCTACTCCGCCATTCAATCATGGCTGATCTATCTCTCCCTTCTAACCCCATTCTCTTGCCTTCTCCCCATAACCCTGACACACGTACTAATCAAGAATCTATCAATCTCTGCCTTAAATATATCAATCGACTAGTCCTTCACAGCCTTCTGTGGCAAAGAATTCCACACTTTCACGACCATGTGACTAAATAAATTACTCCTCATCTCCTTTCTAAAGGAACGTCATTTAATTCTGAGGCTATGACCTCTGGTCCTAGACTCTCCCACTAGTGGAAACATCCTCTCCACATCCACTCTATTCAAGCCTTTCACTATTTTGTATGTTTCAATGTGGTCCCAATCAGGTCAGGAATGCTGTGGAAGAGGAGATATGTACATAATGCTTATGCAAGTCATTCTAGGTCTCAATTGACTCAAATGAGACGGGAGATAAGGGAAGATGTAAAAATACACTTGAGTCACAACTGCAGATGTTTCGATCCATTTATATTTTATGGTTGTTCCCAAACATTCCCACATTCGTACGGGGCTGAAAACGTGACATCAAGTTTAGAAGATACTGAAGAAGGTGCAAAAGAGATTTACTCAAATGTTAACAAAGCTCTGAGATTATAGCTAGCTTAATGGGTTGAACAGGCTGGGGATACTTTCACTATAACTACAAAATCATGTATTTGTTTCATTAGGAGGGCAGAAATATCCAGTATTCACTGGAAATTTAATGGGCAATTTACCGGAATCCACACAGGCGGTAGTTAGAATGTGGTATTGAGATAAAGAGCATGGATGTCGATATGAGAAGTTAGAGTACCTGCCGTTAGCATTACGAGCTGCTACGAGACATCCACGAGCTCCGACGTACCCTCTACGTACATTCTACGTACTTAATAAAAGTTTGATTTTTTTATAACTCGGGAGAGCTCTTGGGTAAACTTGCATCGTGGGATAGGGCCTTTAGGGAGTAATACATAGGGTTTGAAGGAATTGGGGTGAATGACTCGATTGCGGGATGTAGTTCATCTGATTTCATGTAACATGGCAGGTAAAATTGTAGCACGATGGCACATTTTGTAGGCAAATTGACATACTGTGTCATGATCAAGAAGGCATGATCTTTCTAACACCATTTGTTGTGTTGCCAACTTGGGGAACTATCTGGTAGGTGTTGGCCATAGGAAAGGACTATCTGGTCATTATCACGTTGTTTGTGGGAGGAAATAGCTGCATTCATTTATTGTAGCAGAGCCTATATTTAACAAGAAGTTCATGAACTGAGGTTGTAAAAGCCCCAAAGGAATGAAAGTTTTTTTGAACACTAAAGGCAACTGCAGATGAGTATTGATGTCTGTAAGCAAGCTACAGGCATTGACAATAGCTATTGCTGTTGATTCAGATTCAGATTCAGATTCAGACTTTATTGTCATTGTGCAGTGTACAAGTAGCCGTAGTGCAATTTTCGGGGGGGGGGGGGGGGGGGGGAGATCAGTCACTGGGGGAAGGAGTGTCTGAGGGGGGGGGGGGGGGGGATGACTGGCAATCACCAAGGCGTAGTGTTAAGTAGGGTAACAACTGCAGGGAAGAAGCTGTTCCTGAACCTGCTGGTCCGGGAACGGAGAGACCTGTAGCGCCTCCCAGATGGGAGGAGGGTAAACAGTCTGTGGTTCGGGTGAGAGCAATCCTTGATGATGCTGCGCGCCCTTCGCAGACATCGCTTGCTCTGGACAGACTCAATGGACGGGAGTGAGGAACCGCTGGGCAGTTTTCACCACCCTCTGCAGTGCTTTCCGGTCGGAGACAGAGCAGTTGCCATACCATACTGTGATACAGTTGGTAAGGATGCTCTCGATGGCACAGCGGTAGAAGTTCACCAGAATCTGAGGAGACAGATGGACCTTCTTTAGTCTCCTCAGGAAGAAGAGACGTTGGTGAGCCTTGACCAGTGTTGAGGTATTGTGGGACCAAGAGAGATCATCAGAGATGTTGATCCCCAGAAACCTGAAGCTGGAAACACGCTTCACCTCCGTCCCGTTAATATGGATGGGGGTGTGCGTGTCACCCCTAGACCTTCTGTAGTCCACAATGAGCTCCTTGGTCTTCTTGGTGTTAAGGGCCAGGTTGTTGTCAGCGCACCATGCTGCTAGGTGCTGGACCTCCTCCCTATTGTTCCTCCCTCCGCCTTTATTTGGGGATATTGTGATTTGTGGGAGTCTTTCATGAAAGAAAGAGCAGAAACTTTCTTAAAAAGTTGAAGCTTGTGTTTATTTATTTTAACTCCAAAAAGATAGAGAGAGCCCATCACCTTCCAGATGTAACAGGTTCAAAAACGTTCAAAATGTGAAGGCATTGTTCTTGGACCTGGATGTGGTTAGTCTAGAGAGGGAGCTCAAATAGGCTTGAGAGGGCGCAGAAAAAATTCACGAGGAAGTTGCTGGGACTGAAGAACTTGAGTTATAAGGAGGGTTTGATAGACTGCGACTGTATCCCTAGAACAAAAGGGACTAAAGAGGCTGTCCCACTTGGGCGATCTAATCCGCGGGTTCTGGCGAGTTTGCGCTCGACTCATACTCGCAGCATGGTCGGCACGAGGTTGTAGGAGGTCTCCGTAACTCTCCTTCATGCTCGAGAGTGGTCTCCATGTACTCAAGGCCTCAGCTTGGTCACGGCGTTTTTTCAATATGTTAAAAAATGCCCGCGAGTAAAAAAACGGTGGCCGTGGAAAAAATCGATACTTTTTTTACTCGTAGGTTTAGTCGTAGTAGGTCGGCATGTTAGTCGTAGGTAATCGAGGGTAGTTGAAGGTAGTCGTAGATAGTCTTCATCATAGTCAAAGGGAGGTCGAAAGAGATCGTCTTCATTCTCCACTATTCGGTGTCCAATTTTCCCGAAGTTAGTCGTAGCTAGTCGTAGCTGGTCTTCAACATAGTTGAAGGAGGTGGAAGGAAATCTTCTACATAGTCGAAGGAGGTCTTCAACATGTCATTTTTTCAAACTCTTCTAAACTCGCCAATTAGGTCGCCCAAGTGTGACAGCCCCCTTAAGGAGTGAACCGGAGGTTTGTAAAATTATGAAAGGAATAGATAAATTGAAAGGTTACAGTCTTTCTCTGAGGGTAGGAAAGCCTAAAATTAGAGGGCATAGGTTTAAGGTGAGAAGGGAAAAATTTAATTGAGACCCAGATGGAATGTTTTCCCAGACAGTGTTATATATATGGAACAAGCTGCCAGAGGAAGTGATAGAGGCAGGTACCATTGCAGTGTTTAAAAGACATTTGAGTAGGTCTTGGATAGGAAAGGTTTCAAGAGGTATAGGTCAAATGAAGACAAATGGGACCAGCTAAGGAAGACATTTCTGTTGGCATGGGACAAATTAGAGTCAGAATAATACAGCATAGAAACAGACCATTCAGGCCAATTATTTTCCAAAGAAATATTTTATAAGTGTGGTCACTTCTAATGTTGGAGAAGTGTCAGCCAATTTGCAAATGGCAACTTCCCACAAGCAGCAGTTCTATAATGATCTGACGATCTCTTGAATGAGGGATAAATATCCCTCCTTTACCAGAATCTGTTCTTCTTCAAAATGATGTCATGTATTTTTCTACATCTGCCTATGAGAGCTGACAAAGTATCTGTTTAATCTGAAGATGGCACTCCCACACTGTAGCACTCCTTCAGCGCACGTTTAGAGCTGGTCAGAAGAAGGATCCTGATCCGAAACGTTACCTATGCATGTTCTCCAACGATGCTGTCCGACAAGCTGAGTTACTCCAGCACTTTGTGTCTTTTTTTGCAAACCAACGTCTGCAGTTCCTTGTATCTGCTTTGAACACCCCTTCAGTGCCGCAGAGGAATATCAATCTAAATTTGTGTGTGTAATCTCTGAAGTAGGACTTGGCCCAAGCTGAAAGTGTTACCAGCTGAACCATAGTTGTCACTCCAATTGTCTTGTATATACTTTATGATGGTGTATTAATCCAACATTTGAAAATATAACTTTGTTTGATATGGGTATGTTGGATGAGTTTTACGTCCTTCTGATAATGACTGTTGTGCAACATTCAAAAAACATGTAAGATTCATAGCAGCAAATCTGCACAATTGAAGTAGTTAAAAGAAGCAGCCTTAATATTTGTCAAAACCTTAATATTTGTCAAAATGAGAGAATTTTTTGAGAGGATTCTTCAATTGCACATTGTTTCACTTTTTCAGTAGGAAGGAACGGCCAAACACCCTGGGCCTCTTCCCAGTGTTGGATGGGAACCTCCGCGGGCAGCAAGGTGGCCGTGTTACTCCTGGTTCTGACAACTGGCATCTGAGTGACCTGAGTCAGCCTCCATCGAATTGTAGCCTGAAGGTGAGTGAGACTTGCAAGCAGGCGAAAAAAACCCCATCAGGACCTTCATTCCTAGTTGAAACAATCTCTGAAGTTAGAACAGTGGCATTGTTTTCTTGTTTGAGAAAGATTGCTCCTTGGCTTTTAGCATCCTTTAGTTGAGTGGGATTTCCCGAGATACCTATTATATTCTTGGGAGAGAGTATGTTATGGAGTCATTGTAAGGAATCAATCATCTGTGCCCAGATACCTTTGTGCCTACATTGTATCTTTTTTACATCAGTTTGACAGAGTATTTACTCATGTCCTTGTTGACAAGCATCTCTCAATGGTGCCACTTCATTGGTGATAACACAGTAGGAAAAAAACAAACCATTTCTTAATCTCAACTCTTTCGAACCTTGGGTTTTCATTTTCAGTATTTTGCAACTCGTTGATCTTTTCCCGTCATTGCCATTAGTCAGATTTAGTTCCAGCTTTGGAGAATCTGTGTGTCTGTGGTATCTGAATCTCAATTGAACTATCTGCAACAATATTTGACACTAATTTTGAGATAACATTACGTGGAAGTGGCAGCCAAATGAAGCGACAAGAGTCAACGTTAACATCAATTCTTGCTGGAGCTTCCGGGCATCTTTTCTGTGACATTAATATTCTTTTGCATATCTTAGTCAAAGTAAGAAGAGGGTCTTTCTTATTTGGGCTTTGTGCTTCTCGTGGCGAAAGCTGACAAAAGCTGCAGTAACTCAGCGGGACAGGCAGCATCTCTGGAGAGAAGGAAAGGGTGACGTTTCGGGTCGAGACCCTTCTTCAGACCCGAAAAGTCATCCGTTCCTTCTCTCCAGAGATGCTGCCAGTCCCGCTGAGTTACTCCAGCTTTTTGTGTCTATCGCCGGTTATGATTTATTTTATAAACACAAGGAAAGGACTTAATCAAATTATATATCACACTTGTGATACAGCAATTAGTATTAAACAAAAAACAAAATTATGCTTGAGTCTTGCTCGTTTCATGCGTTATGTGCCAGAACGTAATACAACAGATCCTATGGGGGTTTATGTGGGTTTGTTAGTTTTTGCCCCATTTCCAGGGTAAGAGCACTGTGAAGGTTGAGGTTTAGAAAAGGATATCTGTCAGTGGAGTATCTGTAGCCTTTCTGTGCCCTGCGGGTATGTTAGTGAGTACTTGGAATGAGGAACCTACTGGCCTCATTAAGGCAGGAGGAGGTCTTCTTCAATGAGGAATGTTGAGGTATGCAACAGCGTGCAGGCTGTACCTCCACAGATTGAAACGTTAGATAGTTTTCGTGAATTAGTGGCCCCTTGATTTATTCTCACTGTTCCTTAATAGGGTCTTAATAGGACAAACATTCACAACTAAACTTGGCAGCAGGCATGTTGCTTCAGTGGATCAACATTAGGACAAGTACAAGGCAGGAGTCAGTGAATTAGTGTTGATTATGTCTCGTGACTAGAATCTTTGATGAATGCAAACTTCTTATCATGTTGATATTTCATCGGTGATCCCAATTATTTTTGATTAATTGCAATTTTTACCTGATTGCTATTCTTAATATTTCAATAATACACTCAGTATCCTGTGTCCATTGGCACTTCTAAACAAATTCAGTTTTTATGATGTTAGGAGTGATTTGGGCCAACCAGCATGGTTTCCTTGTCTTGTGTTAGGATGATACATCGGAATCTGGGCAGTCGTCAGCTGCTGCCACGCCGAGTACCGCAGGAACTAAATCTAACACTCCAACGTCATCCGCGCCATCTGCAGCCGTCACTCCACTCAATGAAGTAGTTAATCCAATCTACAACGGGGACACCAAGGTCAAGAACCAGCGAAAGCGGGCGAAAGGTAATAGCAGAAACATGGAGGTCCAGGTCACCCAGGAGATGAGGAACGTCAGCATAGGTGAGAGGTTGCTCCTGTTCCCTGATCTTTCCGTGCTCATTGAGTTGAGGATTGCCACTGCTGAGCACAGGAATGTTTGCCAGTGTGCAACATTGTTGTAGTGTCCATGTCTGCGAGTTCATAGTGGGCTGTATTGGTGACAGGATCACCTAGCCTCACCCAGATCACACTTAGATTACCCCATGCTGTTATTATTCCCTACAATCCATTGGAACTCTGCTGTTGTTTGTTGCCTGTGCTTACACAAACCTCACATTATTCTCCATCTAAATGCACTGATTACACATTGCTTTTCTGGCGTGTTTATAAATTACCTCACACACAGGGTGATTACAGCTTTGCTGCTAAATAAGTGATCAGGAGTGCCACCATCCTGCTTGTGCTAATATCCTTTTGCTGGTGGATATCATGTGTGCATCGTGATACGGCCACACCACTAAATTTTATGTATAACATTGTCACTCTTTTGTCCTTGCCTATAATACACTGGTAAAAAGTACTGCTGTTGGAAAAATTGATGTTATTAGCAAATTAATATTTAATTGGGTGAATTTCGTATTTGTAGAGTGCAAAATAAACAATTGTGGATTGACACATATTTAATGTGTTCGTAGAGAAATATCTCAACAGGGTAAATAACCCCTGTTAAAGTACCCGGCATAAATGCCAGGAATGTAAATGCAATATTATTAAGTGCCATTTATCTACGATTTTCACCTTTTAACTCTGCAATATAACTCTCTGTATGCTATGCCACTTCTTTCATTGTTACCATCCTGATGCACTGTTCCTGCCATATCAGTAAGTAATTCTTCAATCTAATACTCTCTGATATTCCATGTCCATACTTAGTTCAGGATTTTTTTTTTTAACGCACAGAATGGTTAATGGTTTAGCACCACATCTCGGTTGTGAAACTAATTATATGTTTGAAACCATTTGCAGGGATGGGAAGTAGTGACGAGTGGTCTGATGTTCAGGAGATTATCGATTCAACCCCAGAGCTTGATATGTGTCAAGATCCACGCTTTGAAGGACGGGGAGGCAACAGGTAGTTTTTCAGATCCAGCATATTAGTGAAAAGTGCAGTGAGGAAGGCTCCGTTCCTCAGGGTCACCCTGAGGAAACTGTTGGTTTCTTCCAAGGTGCGATAGTCAGGAAAAAGAGCAAATCTTTTGAGTCAACCTTTGGCACAATTATCTTGCTCCAGAACGATTGTGGCTCGGATAGAATAAGTACAGTGCACTTATGGAAGGATAGAATAAGTACAGTGTAATACTGTATATTTTAAGTAGCTTTAACTTTAGAGGTAACTTAATCGAGGCCGAGGACTCTTTTGTCAGGCAATTGAACTCCCGGCCTGTTGCCCAGGGGAACTGTCTTCCAGCACATTTAAAGAACTGATTGTTATTCATCCAAACACTACGTTCCTTTCCTCTAAAAGTCATTAGTTCCAAAAGATGCCAGGAACAAAGTTGGAGTTGTGCCTTTGGCCATTAAGGAAGCCATTCATGAATGAATGAATAACGCTATCATTACACAGTGATATGCAGACTCGATCAAATAATTGGACAACATTGCCAATGGTTCTCAATCATCAAACTTCTTAACTTTTATGCCACTGTCTCCTTTAAAATTGTAATCAGACATCCGAAGCAGCAGGCAGTATGCTTTCAGATCATGTACATAATACATTACCAGTAATTAAATGATTCAAAATGAATGGCGGCAAAAATGATGGTTGTATTCAACATATTCAAATAATCCATTAATGAAAGCAATTGATTATTGAAAATGCTTCCCGTCAATGCATTGGTAGGAATGTCACCAGAGCATGAGTGTTTGACCATTTCTGGATCATAGTATCATGTGCACTCTGTCATCTTGCTGCTTCCCCTTATGTTCATAAGAATTAGGCCATCAAGTCTACTCCAACCATTCAATTCTATCCTTCCCTCTTGACCCCGTTCTCCTGCCTTCTCTCCATAACCTCTGACACCCATACTAATCAATAATCTTATCTATCACTGCCTTAAAAATATCCATTGACTTGGCTTCCGCAGCCATCTGTAGCAATGAGTTCCATAGATTCACTACCCTCTGACTAAAGAAATTCCTCCTCATCTCCTTCCTAAAGGAACGTCCTTTAATTCTGACGCTATGACCTCTGGTCCCAGACCATCCCACTTGTGGAAACATCCTCTCCACATCCACTCTATCCAGGCCTTTCACTATTCAGTAAGTTTTAATGAGGATCCCCCTCATCCTTCTAAACTCTAGCGACTACGAGCCCAGCGGCATCAAACTCTTGCCGTCAAACGTTTGACACAACGTTTGCTTGGAGTATGTTGTACTTATTTTTCTGTCCATTTTACTTGACTCCCAAGACATGCCATAAAGCTACAGCATAGTGCTGATTAATGGGCTAGCAAGTTACAAGTTCCCTGTCATCTCTGGTTAGAAAATAATATCCTTGGAAGGACAGACTATTTAGGTTGATGCTTCACTCCAGCCTGGTCTCACCTTATCCAGTGTAGAGGTTCTCCAGTTATCTTTCAGTAAGAGTTATGTTACAATGGTTAAGAACAAGGAACATGGAACCGTACAGAAAAAGAACAGTCCTTTGGTCCACAATGCGTTGGCCTAACATGATGCCAAGACCATCTCTTATCTGCTTGCACATAACCCATATCCCTCTGCCTCACCCACCAACTCCAGCAGCACGTTCCAGGCACTCATCACTCTTTGTGTAAAACAAGAAGAAAAAAGCTGTCTCTCACGTCTCCTTTAAACATTTACTAAAATTCATGTAGACAACATCAACTGGCCTACCGTCATCAATCACCTTCATCACCTCCTACGAAAAGTCGATCAAGTCATTAAGACGCGACCTGCCGCGTACAAAGCCATGCTGTCTGTCCCTAATTATCCCATTCTCTTCGAAAGGGAAGTAAATTCTATCCTGAAGAATCCTCTCCAATAGCTCCTTTACCATTTGATGTGTGGCTCACCGGCCTATTATACCTTGGATTGTCTTCACTTCCTTTCTTAAATAAAGGAACTTGCTAATTTCCATGTCCTTCCCCTTGGTGAAAACAGACGGTTATTTATCATGAACTTGTATCCATCTTACAATTCGGATCTGCTTTCTATTTATGACCATCATGTGTTTTGTTCTGCACATAGATTCCATTTAAATGCAATACTTTGGAGAAAAAACCCCTGCTACCTAATATCAAATTATCCAGAGAGTTTTCCAGAGTGGGATGGGGGTGGGGGAATGTGGGAGGTGGGAGGTGTTAGTGACCATTCTTGTGAAATAGAGATGCCAATAGTAATGTATAACCATAGACGGGTACAGAGTGTCTGAGAACTTGTAGTGTGGTTAATGATTAGGAGGTCCAGGTAAAAAGAGCAGTGGGTTGCCGTGAGTTGCTCTGCTCTGGACACTTGGATGGTTATCTGTCGGCTGTGGATCGTTCACTCATGTTCTAATCTGATTATTGTAAATTGAATGATTCAGCCCCACACAAGGAATTGTAAATAAGGCATTTGGGATAAACACGGATTCGCTGTACCATGAGCTTTCCACTGCGGGGTCGGAGGTGATCGGAGATGTTGACGAGGGGGCAGATCTGCTTGGTAAGTCAAGTCTATGGCTTGGATTTGTAAGCTGTGATGACAAACACAACATTGATTCCGCTGTACATTTCCTGTGACTTCCTATCAATATCCTGAAACCCAAATTAAATTTGAACACATTTTTCATAAAATACCTATTCTTAGTAGAAATGTTGCATTTTCCTCCTTATTATACACAAGTATCGTTCACATTTTTTAATTGAATAATTTCAAGATAGAGGAATTGCTTTTCCGCATTGGTTTCTTTTTTTTTTTGTTTGAGGCTCCAGTTTGTAAGGAGGCAAAGGTTCTGGACTTTGTTGCTCTGGAACAAAGTCACAGGATAACACAATCTATCACTCCCCTCAGTCTAAATGTGTAGGAAGGAACTGCGGATGCTGGTTTAAACCGAAGCTAGCCACAAAATGCTGGAGTAACTCAGCAGGACAGGCAGCATCTCTGGAGAGAAGGCATGGATGATGTTTTGGGTCGAGACCCTTCTTCAGAATGTCACCCATTCCTCTCTCCAGAGATGCTGCCTGTCCTGCTGAGTTGCTCCAGCATTTTGTGTCTGTCTTCTCTCAGTCTACTTCCCTTTATTCTGAGGAATTCCCTTAACTCTAGACAAAGCTTGCCATCAGACAGACTATGTTCAGAGTATCGTCACGTAGGAGCCGCATATCTATCATACATATATCGACAACAATTGTTCTCTTCAACGAGTTTTGTTCAGTCACTGAATCTTATTTTTGCCATCATTTAATCGGGGCAAGAATAATATTTTAAAAGGCACTGAAACATGTTATGCCGATTGACATGTATGTTGAAGAATGTTTATATTTTTGAAATGCATTTATAAATTTGGAGAGTTAATGTCTGAAATTTACAGGTTTCAATTAAGATCTTGCATCTATCGGGTTTTTAATGATTATCTGTCGTAAACTATTTGACTCGAACAAGTTTTATTGTGCATGATTTCATGTAAAAATAGAATCCTGTAAATTGTTAATCTCTAGGTTAATGGATTTTTCTTTATTTTGCCTGTTCCTTACACCTGCGACATTCACTGCACATATTACATAAAGAGGAGCATGCAAATTTATTTAATACCTATACTAATGACATCCAACAATTGACCAATACAAAACCAGCATAATATATTTTATGTGTAGGGTGGAACTTCAGATGCTGGTTTACACCAAAGTTAGACACAAAATGCTGGAGTAACTCAGCGGAAGATGCTGCCTGTCCCGCTGAGTTACTCCAGCATTTAACATATTTTATATATGGATTCACATGCTAATGGCATGTTAGGGTAAGATCTCTCGCTCTGGAGAAACAGATTTATCCACTGGGACACTCCAGTGTTTCATTCAACAGATTACTCTGATATCAAAGAATGCTCCTTAATTCATTGTAGTCTTGAAACGACTTGGAAAATTATGAGTGCATTCCTTTTGGTGCAGTTCTTCTGTGTTTAGTAGCTGGATAATGAATTCTAGGGAATTTTTTTACTTAATACAAGGAAACTGAGTTCTCTCTCAAAATATTTCCATCATATTTGCACGGATGAATTCCCATTATATGGAAGGCCTTCCAAAATTACATTTTTGGCTATGGATTGGACAGAAAATAAAATGAAAGAGAATGGTTTCTTTATTTCCACTACCACACCACCCCTTTCCCTCATTCTCCACCACCCACCCCCCACCCCAGTCCCATGAAATCCAGTGAAATGCTTCAATTGAGAAATCTGAATAGTTTGACGAACGTTAATCGTTTTGGGCTACAGGGAGGAATTTAGTGCCATTACTTGCAGCCATTCTAAGCATTCTATTTTCCATATTCACCATCCCTGGTGAGACTGTTAAATAATTACCCAGTATAAGAATCTTAAGAAAGAAATTAGAAAAGCTAAAAGAAGATATGAGGTTGCTTTGGCAAGTAAGGTAAAAGTAAATCCGAAGGGTTTCTACCGCTATATTAATAGCAAAAGGATAACTAGGGATAAAATTGGTCCATTAGAGAGTCAGAGTGGCCAACTATCTGCAGAGCCAAAAGAGATGGGGGAGATATTGAACAGTTTCTTTTCTTCGGTATTCACCAAGGAAAAGGATATTGAATTATGTGAGGTAAGGGAAACAAGTAGAGTAGCTATGGAAACTATGAGGATCAAAGAAGAGGAAGTACTGACACTTTTGAGAAATATAAAAGTGGATAAGTCTCCAGGTCCGGACAGGATATTCCCTAGGACATTGAGGGAAGTTAGTGTAGAAATAGCAGGGGCTATGGCAGAAATATTTCAAATGTCATTAGAAACGGGAATAGTGCCGGAGGATTGGCGTACTGCGCATGTTGTTCCATTGTTTAAAAAGGGGTCTAAGAGTAAACCTAGCAATTATAGACCTATTAGTTTGACGTCAGTGGTGGGCAAATTAATGGAAAGAATACTTAGAGATAATATATATAAGCATCTGGATAAACAGGGTCTGATTAGGAACAGTCAACATGGATTTGTGCCTGGAAGGTCATGTTTAACTAATCTTCTTGAATTTTTTGAAGATGTTACTCGGGAAATTGATGAGGGTAAAGCAGTGGATGTTGTGTATATGGACTTCAGTAAGGCCTTTGACAAGGTTCCTCATGGAAGGTTGGTTAAGAAGGTTCAATGGTTGGGTATTAATGGTGGAGTAGCAAGATGGATTCAACAGTGGCTGAATGGGAGATGCCAGAGAGTAATGGTGGATGGTTGTTTGTCAGGTTGGAGGCCAGTGACGAGTGGGGTGCCACAGGGATCTGTGTTGGGTCCACTGTTGTTTGTCATGTACATCAATGATCTGGACGATGGTGTGGTAAATTGGATTAGTAAGTATGCAGATGATACTAAGATAGGTGGGGTTGCGGGTAATGAAGAAGAGTTTCAAAGTCTACAGAGAGATTTATGCCAGTTGGAAGAGTGGGCTGAAAGATGGCAGATGGAGTTTAATGCTGATAAGTGTGAGGTGCTACATCTTGGCAGGACAAATCAAAATAGGACGTACATGGTAAATGGTAGGGAATTGAAGAATGTAGGTGAACAGAGGGATCTGGGAATAACTGTGCACAGTTCCATGAAAGTGGAATCTCATGTAGATAGGGTGGTAAAGAAAGCTTTTGGTGTGCTGGCCTTTATAAATCAGAGCATTGAGTATAGAAGTTGGGATGTAATGTTAAAATTGTACAAGGCATTGGTGAGGCCAATTCTGGAGTATGGTGTACAATTTTGGTCGCCTAATTATAGGAAGGATGTCAACAAAATAGAGAGAGTACAGAGGAGATTTACTAGAATGTTGCCTGGGTTTCAGCAACTAAGTTACAGAGAAAGGTTGAACAAGTTAGGGCTTTATTCTTTGGAGCGCAGAAGGTTAAGGGGGGACTTGATAGAGGTTTTTAAAATGATGAGAGGGATAGACAGAGTTGACGTGGAAAAGCTTTTCCCACTGAGAGTAGGGAAGATTCAAACAAGGGGACATGACTTGAGAATTAAGGGACTGAAGTTTAGGGGTAACATGAGGGGGAACTTCTTTACGCAGAGTGTGGTAGCTCTGTGGAATGAGCTTCCAGTGAAGGTGGTGGAGGCAGGTTCGTTTTTATCATTTAAAAATAAATTGGATAGTTATATGGATGGGAAAGGAATGGAGGGTTATGGTCTGAGCGCAGGTATATGGGACTAGGGGAGACTATGTGTTCGGCACGGACTAGAGGGGTCGAGATGGCCTGTTTCCGTGCTGTAATTGTTATATGGTTATATGGTTATATGGTTATAGGAAAGAACTGCAGATGCTGGTTTAAATCGAAGGTAGTCACAAAATGCTGGAGTAAATCAGCGGGGCAGGCAGCATCTCTGGAGGGAAGGAATGGGTGATGTTTCGGGTCGAGACCCATCTAAACAAAATTGCGAAACTTATTTGTGATGTAAATTAAATACGGATAGAATCCTAAATACTAATAAATACTACTCCATATGCCACGAGGATGGAAGTTAAATTGTAAGGTACATTATACAGAGTTCTGTTTAGATTCTGAAGTATTAGATGCAGTCTTTGTATCTTCATTCAGTCTTTGTACCTTCATGCGATCCTATGAAGGCTTTGGGACAGAATGGAGGACAAATTGACCAAAGTGATACTGAGGTTAGAGGGATAATGTCTATACTGAGTAGTGTAGATTAGTACTGCATTTCCCTGACACACAGTTAAGGAGTGATCCACTTGAGATGTCCAAGGAGGTCAATAGTATAGATGGAGGGAAATAATTTCTTCCTGAGCAGAGAGGGGGAGTCAGTAGAGGGAAACGTAGTCTCTTTTCATAGGGAAGCAACAATATAACTAGATTTTCACTTTGTTGCAAGGAAGTACAGTGACATTTAGGGAAACTCACAAGATTCGCATCTGGTGCCCTGGGCCAAGAATGTCACTGTGGCAGCTGGCCGATTTAAATTCACATCATAATTAAATCTGGAATTAAGGAGATTTTGTCAGTATTGGTAACAATGAAGTTATTGGATTGTAAAAGCCCACCTGGTTCATTAATGTCCAGAAGGGAAGGAATTCTACCTTTGCCCAATCTGGCTTCCATGTAACTTCCTATGTGTTAACATAGTTGACTTGTAACTGCAGACAGCAATGCCAATATCTCACGACTGAATAAATAGACATAATTAAACAGGTGGTGGAAGGTGCGAAGGCCAAACCAATGGAGACATTTCAAAGCTGGGATTTATAGATGTTTTTGACAAGGGTGGGATGGGGGGGGGGGGGGGGGGGCGAGGTGGATTTTAGGTGCAGATCAGTCATGATTTAGTGACAGAATAGGCTCAAGAGGCTAAATGGCCTCCTTTATTTCCCTAAATTTTTAATTCCATTGATGATTTTAATCAAACATGAACTTTTGCATAACCTGCTTGGTAAAATGGATATTTGTTTCGAATCCCGAGACAATTATTGGAATCCTGTCTTCCTATGTCAGGGGTGGGGGGGCCTTGGAGAACTCTTAAATTAAAAAAAATCACATTGGTGCATTCTTCCAATTGTAAAAATAATTAATAATGTTATGCTGCACACCAGCTGTGGATGATACGGCTGAGTTTTAACATTAAATATATTTGCACATCCAATCAAAGCTTATCAATGGTAATGTATCAATGATGGAGATCATTGTCATTGGTGCAGTCTTTATTATTTTACAACACAAAGACACAGAAAATGCTCAAAATACATGGGTGGTCAGTTGGAGTCAAGACTGTTTGACATTTTGGGAATGTATCCTTCAAAAATTGTCTTGGGCATCAAATGCATGGCTTTTTTAGTGGTTGATGTGATATTTATTTCCCATTTGGAGTTATTCTTTCTCATGATTTAAAATGGCCATCTGTGTGCAGATTACTGTCTAGAAGGTAGATCGCACACATTTACAGTAGACTCAATCTGTGCTAAGGTTAACATGAACCCACAAATCGGAAGTCACCACAAACGTTGTGAAATTGGGATGTCCTTGCTTTATGAATGTATCAACATGAAATATTTGCTTTGAGAGATGCTAAAACACAACCTGTATACTTGGCACAGACTGTTGAGCAAAACGTAACGTGCTGGAGGAACTCAGTGGGCCGTGCAGCATGTTGAAGGGAATGGATAAATGTCATTCAGATTCTGAAATGTCTGAAGAAGAGTCTTGACCCGAAATATCACCTATTCCTTTTCTCCAGAGATGCTGTCTGACCTGCTGAGTTACTTCAGCTTTTTGGGTCTACCTTCGACATTTCAGATTGGGACACTTCCTCAGACTGAGGTCCATTCCCTCCACAGAGGCTATCTGACCCACTGAGTCTGTCCAGCATTTTGTGTTTTGCTCAAGATTCCTGCATCTGCGGTTCCTTGTTTGGATGCGCCCAGCCATTCAGTATGATTAAGGCTGCCCTCAACTCTCATTAATATTCCAGTATTCTAGGACCAGAGGCCATTGCCACAGAATAAAAAGACGTACCTTTGGAAAGGAGATGAGAAGGAATTTATTTAGTCATTCAGATGGGGAATAAGTGGAATTAATTGTCACAGACAGCTGTTGAGGCCAAGTCATAGGGTCATAGTCATAGTCATACAGTGTGGAAACAGGCCCTTCAGCCCAACTTGCCCACTCTGGCCAACATGTCCCATCTACACTAGTCCCACCTGCCCTGGAATATCAATGTATATTTTTAAGGTGGAGATTGACAGATTCTTGATTCGTAAGGGTGTCGGGGGTTATGGAGAGAAGGCAGGAGAATGAGGTTGAGAGGCAATGATAGATCAGTCATGATTGAATGGTGGATTAGACGATGGGCCGAATGGCCAAATTCTGCGACTAAAACTTATAAATTTAGGAATATTAACTTTGACTGTAATTTCCTCCATAGTTGAGGCTCAGTAAAAGATAGTACTAATCAGCAAAAGCAAAGTATTTAAGACTGGTCCTTAGGTTTGTCATTCTCATTTGCTGAATGGTAATCTATTTAATACAAAGACTAAATAAAGCAACACATAGATTAATGCATGTTAATTGGAAAGTGCTTCTAAGTTGCCACGACTGAGGTTACAGAGGACAAAGGTATTTTTAGTGCAGATGTGGATGCAACAATATTTTAGGAACTTGATCCCAGTGTAATCTGAAATCCCGTTTGCCATTTGGGCTCCTCGAAGGAAGGTCACCATGAGCACCAAGCAAGATGTTTGTTATGATTGCAATCGCTAGTCCTTGCTCTTAAAAACCCAAATCCTGCCGCAGGACTTGCAAAACATAAAGCTGACACTGAGTAACACACATTACACTTGTTTTGAAGGCCATTTCCTGTTGAAGTCACGTCCATCAGGATATCAACAAAACTGCAGATTCTGGATTTCTGAAATAATAACAAAATGCTAGAAGCACGCAGCAGATCAGGTAGCATTTATGCAGAGTAACAGAATTATGTGTTAGGTTGGTGACCTCTTCGGTCACGTCAACTCTATTTCTCTTTCCATAAATGCCACCTAACCTGCTGGGTATTTCCAATGTTTTCTGTTTTTTATGTCCATTGGCAATTTAGTTTGGGCATCTCCTGGTATGATTCACCCGAACACTGGTTTGCTTTCTCCATCATGTTTTGTACATGTCATGTCATCAATACATGTAGCTGATTTTGATTACATGGCAAAATGTGCATTAGAAGATCATGACAAACAATCTGTGTAAATAATTTGTAGGAAAACAAGGATTTTTATAGTTTTGAGCAGCGTTTCTATTAGAGCGAGCTACTTGGGACATTGTTTTCATGTTAAGGAAAGCATCCTCTAAAATAGTTATTTGAAGTAACCATTGCTGGCATACCTCTGTTATGGTTGATGCTTGTGTGAACTCGTAATTGCAGTTGGCTGATCCGTTGATCAATGGACTAATGTGACCACATTTGCAGGGGCATGTGTTTGCATGCGATCAAGGGCCGCCATTGAGGAGGCTCCACAGTTGGAGGGTGGGTGGTTCCACCAGGAGATCCATGCAGCGTTAGTCCCCCTTTCCCACCCAATCCCCAATATTGGAAAGTCTCCTTCAAAGGTGCTAATCCACAAACCACTTGCTGTGGTATAGTGGGTGGTAATGAGGCAGCTGCCCCAGCCGCAGCCAGCTATAAATCAGCAGGTCATTTTTTAAAAACCGTTTTAAAGCAGAGCAAACTATAATAACCACTTCTTAAAGCAAAGATCTCCCAATTGTGCATTGTAATGTTTTTCCATTGTGACCGGATTCAACATCCGTGTCATACACAGCATGCATTTGCTGCACCAGAAATAGTCGTAGCCCAATTTCCAAGTATTTATGTCTTGTTTGTATTTTGAATCATTTATGCATTGATTACTGCACAACCATTGCCACCGACTTTCCTGCTATCCACACAGATGCACAAGGAAGCTGGAGTGTTTGTTTGCTAGTGCTGCTTTATGGAGGAGCGGGGCCTCATTGCATTTAATCTTGTTTTATCTGCAAGAGGTTGTTGTGCTGAATTGGAAGGCCTGCAGTTTATTTGCGGGGAATCTGATAGTCAGCACAAACAGTGAAGCACACTGTCCTGCCTCGTAAGAATTACGCCAACACATCAATGGCATCTTTTAACTGTCCATTTGGATTTTTAACAAGTGCTTAGGAGGGCTCGAGTAGCTCATTACCGTCAACACTAACTGTTCCTTTGGGAAGCTCATCAATATGGTGAACTAGCATCCAAAACTGGGCAAATTGCAATGAAGCTATCTTAAAAGAAAATAATGGGTGATGCCGTGCAGACCATTTCTTGGCAAAGTGGTGCAGCATAGCACATTAAAAATCATTATCTGTCTGAGCCAGAATTCCCCTTGTGCTTGCAGTCACAATTATTCTCTGTAAGACTGGGAGACATTTTATCACTTGGGGGTTTTACGTTCTCCAAGATAAATTTTGGAGTAATCAAGTAGATGCGATATCAAAAGTAAAATATTCATGAATCATACCATTCCCCTGCTCTAATGGAAATCTTTTGGCTTTCCCCCTGCGTCATAGCATTGTCTCCAGGTGAGTTTCAATGAGGCTCAGCTGTAGTCTGTATATCCTAACTGCCCATATTGTCATTGTTGATGGCGAAATGTGAACTGATTTCTTTTGCAGCAGGTTGAGGCCAGGCCTGGCAGGAAAGGCCTTGCAGAACTCATGCTTACTACTGGTCTAGCCTTTAGTATTCCTTGTTCACTGTCGCTAAAATGCCTGCAGGGTCATAGTTTTCTTTGTGATTTTCTTTTCCCGAACATGAATTATTGATCTTTTCTTTTGCTTTCTTTTTCCTTCCCGCCTGTGTTCTGCTTGCGCTGGACATCTCCATAGGAGAGTTCTCAGGTGTGTATATTGGTGTTTGTGTTGGTGCTGTACACATTGTGACACTCCCTTCCCACTACGGGATCACTCGGCTTTTGGCCTCTGCTTCTGTAAGATTTGCTCAGCGTTTTCTCCAGAGAGCTGGCAATGCAGCAAAATTGCTTTCTCATCAATGATGTATAATGTTACGCCAAATAAGAGTTTTTGATTTTAAAATTGAACTGTGTTTAGAATTGTGGTCAGTATAAAAGTATTACCTCTCTGCCTGTTTTATTTTCCTGTTTGGGCTCCCTCCAACTGCGTTCAAAGCCCAATCTCAACCAGTAGTCAATCTTGGCCATTTTCCTCATCTGGGTAACACCACATTTTCAATTAGGTGCTCATTTTATCAGAGAAAACCCTGAAGCCTTTAACACAGTTTAATCTGTTAAAACAATGGTTGTCCATCTGTAACTAAATCCAATGGAACATAGCTTAATCCAGGCATGCTGAATAAATGATGATAATGGAACTGATTGGGTTATGGGAATTTGTGGATTAACAGTTTAAAGGAAAATTGGGGATATAATACTAAAGATTTGCATGATATATAATAACAATAATAATAAAGGCAAAAAATAAAGATAGGTGAGTGATTTAATGATGTAAGGAATAGATTTCAATTTTGGTTTGTTGATTATTGAGGTATTGTTTGAGTGTGGATTAGTCAACTTGTCTTATCGAAAATCGATTAAATCCTAAAATAATCTTTTCAAGTACAATTGTACCTTTTTTCAGAAAACTCTTCTGCCACAACACACTTCCCTCTGTGTGATTCAGTATTTATAGGTAATTTTAACGAGCTGGAAGGAAACTTACTTTGTTGTGGCTTGGTTTGCAGTTGTGGGAATTACCTGCTTGCCCAACCAATATCACTCCCTCGTACCCACCCACCAGTTTGGTACTTGCATTGAAACAAAGCATGAACCTATAACACAAAGATTTATTTTAGTTTAAGGAACAGTAGTTGGGAGGAATAAAGAGCTGCATTAACTTTGCATTGATTTTGAATGTCCAAAGACTAAGACAATTTTAATTTATTGTGCCTCATCAAACCCAGATTAACTTGTACGTGACAGACATAAAGAAATACAAGGTCATCCTTTCCGCTGAATAATCCATTGCAATCCAGGAGGCTGCTGCTTCTATTCCAGATCTGCTGTCCCGGCACAAAGCCTGCTCTAGATTGCCTCAAATTTCTTCAAAGCTCGCTCCACCAGTGAAACAAGCAAAGATTGGACCAAGTGGAATCAAGGGATATGGGGAGAAAGCAGGCACGGGTTATTGATTGGGGACGATCAGCCATGATCACAATGAATGGCGGTGCTGGCTCGAAGGGCCGAATGGCCTCCTCCTGCACCTATTTTCTCTGTCTATGTTTCTATAAGTTCCTGCTGCACTTCTGGCAGAGTTAAGGCAGTGGGGTGGAGAAGCTCTGAGCAAATTCTGATCCAATAATCGGCTGTTGCATGCCTAGCACAAGACAATTAATTGCCTGCAACCATGGTGCTCATTCCAGGTGTTCTACTTGGATGGACTACACATTGCCCCCTTTCCTGTGTATTGCCACTTTTCTGGTTGTGAAATTGGACTTGACCAATAGCATGAAACAGCTATGCATCTTGCCCCTTGCTTGAGTGTTGAAAAAGAAAACTGGGTGTTGTGTGGCACAGTGACCAATTTCTTTTTCTTTGCATTCAGACAATGTAAAGAAGGCTGCCCATTCGCAAAACAAGCTCATTTCGCACAACCAAAACAGACCAGTTAAACCCCATCCTTTACCCAAGGTAATCCACTTCATCTTGGGTAAAGTTGCATTTCTCCTACTGTGCATCTTGCGACTTTGGTAATTGAGACATCTGTGACATTGGAGGAGTCGAGCATTCTTTTGCCTCACTAAATGAATCGCTGTGCAGTACAGCAGTTAAGTTTATCAGCAGTCAGCCCAGTGTGAAGGCTGAGAAACAATCAACTGGTGCATAACTGCTTCTTTCTCTCTTTTTGCTCCCTCCCCCCCCTCGCCTTATCGGACTGCCCTCTTAGTGCGCGATGATTTCTTCGGTAAGGTTCCTGCCGCCGGTTTTCCTTCTTCCTTCATACACGTTCATACCCTTTTTTTTTGCAGTAAAACGCAATCTTTTCCTTTTGCTTTGTAGCATAGCGTGAGGCTGGGGAAATGGTGCTGCTTGTTTTTTGACCCTGTGGCCGCCTGGTTTGGTTGTGTCTTTGTGTTCTGGCTTGTGACGTGGCACTGCTCTTGGCTGATTGGCTCCTTTATTTACATTACATTGTTTCCAACATTTTGAGTTGAATTTTTGACAAAGACCGAGGGCCATCAAATCGCAGACTGGTGCCGATGTTTCAAAGCTGAACCCATTGAACTGTCATTAAAGTGGAAACTGAGGAAGGGGGGTGAGGGGTGGGGGGGGGGGAACACAAGATTGTCATGGATCATTCAATAGATATCTGAATTGTTAGATCCAATTCAGGAATCCAATGCTGCTTCCTAAAACCCCAGACTGGTTGTTTAGGATAATAGTTTTGATAGTAATAAGCAGTAGAATATTTTCTAGGGATTGATCAATGGTATTTTACTATAGCCCAGTCAACATGATTGAAGACCATTTTAGTATTGTCGGCCTGAACATCGGCCAAACTTGTACGCTAAACCATTTTCAGTGAGATCTTATAAGATACATTTTTCAGTGAAAATCAGCAAATGTAGTTTAGTTTATTGTCACGTGTACCGAGGTACAGTGAAAAGCTGTTGTTTCGTGCTAACCGGTCATCAGAAAGGCGACACATGATTGCAATCGAGCCATTCACAGTGTGCAGATAAATGATAAAGGGAATAATATAAATAAATTTTAGTGCAAGATTACGCCAGTAAAGTGTGAACAAAGATAGTCCAAGGGTCACCAATGAGATAGTTATAGGATGGTTCAGTTGCCTGATAACAGCTGGGAAGAAACTGTCCCTATATCTGGAGGTGCACGTTTTCATACTTCCACACCTTTTGCCCGATGTGAGAGGGGAGAAGAGGGAGTGGTCAGGGTGCGACTTGTCCTTGATTATGCTGCTGGCCTTGCTGTGGCAACGTGAGGTATAAATGGAGTCAATGGGAAGGTGAGGTTGGTTTGTGTGATGGTCTGGGCTGCGTCCACAATTCTTTGCATTCCTTACAGTCTTGGATGGAGTTATTCCCAAACCATGTAGTGATGCTGAAGGAAATAGCATGAAAACTTTAAAACTTCTGTCTAATTTTTTTACTGATATTAGCAGAAGAAATTATATTCCAAGTTGTTTGATTTTTCTCAACGGTCAGTACTGGTGAAAGACTTCCAATGATGCCAGTAAAAGTGATGGTATTTCAGGGGGCTTTCCTCTTTAGAAGACCAATTTAAAAGATGATTTAAATCGTTGTTGATGGTTTTGATTATTGGAGATGATACTTATCCAGGGCAACATTCCGTGACTTGGAATATTGTACCACAAGAATTATAGAAAAATACTGTTAAAAGTTAAAAAAAAACAAATAATTCAAACAAATATTTCAAATATAATACTAAATTCAATTTTGAATAATACCAACCTTTTAAAAATGTCACCATTTTATGATGTTTGGTGTACAAGCAATAAATATCTTGAATAATTTAGTACGGGGTTGTTATGACATGAAGTGAAACTATATCAGTATGGTACATGTGTAGGAAGGAACTGCAGATGCTGGTTTAAATCAATTTCACGTTTCAAATATATGCCCTATTTGGATTTAATGAAATGACTATCTGAGGCAGGCTACAATCTACCAATGCTAACATATAACCAATCACTACAGCTGACTGGGAACAAACTCTTGGCAATTGCAGCTCCCCTAATGACACAGCAAGTAGCTGCAATATATATATATATATCAGAAATGTCCTGATTTCATTCTGGAGCCTGTTCTGAGTTACTTCACCTTTATTGGATTGATACTGTCCAAATTAATTTCAGATAGAACTGAAAAAAGGATAAAGGATAGATCAAACACAAATCGCAGAGCTGAGGTGCTTGGTTAGTTTAGTTTATTCTCCCGAGTACTGAGGTACAGTGAAAATCGTTTTTGCTGCGTACCAACCAGTCAGCGGATAGACTTTACATGATTACAATTGAGCCGTTCACAGTGTAGAATACCCCTCAAAGATCAGGAGTATATATTGTCTCGAGCCAGTGATTGTGTAGCAATTCTAAATTGAATTCCTGCAAAGTCCCCAATATGAAAAGGTTTTGAAGTTAGTTGCACAGGAGTGATGATTATTTGTTGGCAATTCTTTTCACTGCTATTAACATATTTAACTTAAGTGTATTCATGCCTCCATTACCTTCTCAAGATTACAATTGAAGTTAAGACTATCTCTTGTGATTGGCACACTGTTACAATGCATGCCTAAGCCCCAGTCATCAGGCCCAGTGTTCTTTCCCCCCATTGTGCGAGAGGATCCTGGTTAAGGTGGGAATTTTCAGAACTTCTTTGGTGTCACCATGCTTTGCCCCCTTGAAATGGACACATTGAAGGGATGCAAGGCTGCAGGAGCATCAGTAGCCACGACTGAAGTTGCTGTTTTCTTGGTCAGGCCCATTCTTCAAGTATTTTATTTAAAGTGATTTAAAGTCATTTGGCTGATGTTTCAGCAGAGAATATTGTATTTAGTAACATGGCTTTCTCAGTAAGGCTTGACTAGAATTCCAACGGGATCCCACTACTGGCCACATCTTCCCATCCCCTCCCCTTTCTGGTTTCCGCAGAGACCGTTCCCTCCACAACTCCCTGGTCAATTCTTCCCTTCCCACCCAAACCACCCCCTCCCCAGGTACTTTCCCTTGCAACCGCAGGACCTGTCCCTTTACCTCCCCCCTCGAATCCATCCAATCCATCCAGAAACCCTGAACATACTGACACTTATGCAGAGAAATTTCCCCACAAAATCCAACCCATGGTTTTAAATCCTATGTGAGTCTCGGCTTATTACCCGTAATGTCACCTTTTCCTTTTCTCCAGAGATGCTGCCTGGCTCGCTGTGTTACTCCAGCCTTTTGAGTTTGTCTTACTTATTATTAATGGGAGATCTCTCTGCTAGCTGTATCAGATCTTTGGCAAGCTGGAAATGTGGGAATTACAGGGTATAGGGCAACATATTTTGCACTCTGAAGGAATGCCAACTATTTTAACGTTGATAGAAGATATAATAAGCAGACAGTAATGTGAGGTGAAGAGGTCAGGGGGAAAGATTAGGAATTATTTGTACATCTATTAAAGGAAATATATTTAGTTGTATCTAGCCCAGAATTAAAGGAGATCAAACACCTTAATGGTGATAATTGAGCATTAAAGGACCATTGAAAATTACTTTGTACGGTGTTATTTTTCTCTTTCCCTCCCCCAAATGGAGATTTTTTAAACTTGAGTGTTGGTGTTAGTGCAGTCTGAGCAAGAGATACAGCAAGTTATCAGTTGAGATCTTTCTACAAGTCAGTGGTTGGATATTCCCTCTGATCCTTTCACTAAAACAGGCAGAGTTTCTGTGGCCGGTGGTAAACATAGGATACAAATAATATCTTGTCATTATCTCAAACATTGAGGACTGTTACACAAAATGACAATTGTTGTTATAGAATAAATAATGACCCAGGTTTAGATTGTTCGCCATGATCACAATGAATGGCGGTGCTGGCTCGAAGGGCCGAATGGCCTCCTCCTGCACCTATTTTCTGTGTTTCTATGACCATGTTTGCCTTTACTCTCACAAGATCATCTGAAGTTGCTCCCCAACCACTAAACTCATAGTGAGTTCCAAAGTTATCTCCAGACCCCATGTTCCACTTGCCGTGCACCTTAGGATTACTAGAATGAATGTTAGATGGTTTTGAATAAAGGGTTTAAGAAAGATTTGCGGGTGGTTTTAAAATCTCTTCATTCTCACTCAGTCCTATCTCTGGAATCTTTGCTCTAAAATTCTGTACTTTTAACCTCAGATGGAGTAACTCAGCAGATCAGGCAGCATCTGTGGAGAAAGGAAATGAGTGACATTTTGGTTCGGGACCTTTCTTCAGACTGAAAATAGGGGGCAGGGGTTAAGAGCTGGAGGCGAGAAAAGACCAGGACCAATCAGGGCCAGCCACAAATGAGCTCCGGCAGGAAGGTGAATTTCAGGCTGGACTTTCATTGAAGATGAGGGCAGAGGCAAGGTAATGCTTTGGGACATGATGAAAGCAAAATGTCCCCTCAGCTGATCCCTCTCCATCTGTTAAAATGTTTGATGGCTCCTGTTGGGGTCCACAAGCTCTGTTGACCCTCCCTCCCATCCTTTCAATGAGTCAGTGAAGAGACAGTTGGGTGTCTTCCCAGATGGACTGGGTTAATAAATAAAGGGTGATGCTGCTTCTTGTCTGATTGTTTTCGTTTTAGATTGTCTGAAGGTGCATTGGATTTATAGTCACTCCAGTTTTTCAATGTTGCCCTCTGAATTTTAACATTGGAAACAAGGGCTTTAGCTAAAAAAAATCCTCCCTAAATCTCTCTACTTTTGTCTTCTTTATCGAACTTCAAACCCAACTCCTCAACCCAACATTTGATTGCCATTCGTTATTTGTTACTTCCTCATTCAGCAGCTTTCCTTGTTAATATTTAAAAGCTGTGTATAAGCATAAGTTCTCATTGCTGGTCAGTAAGCCTCTGTTTCGTATGTTATTAATGTCTGGGTTTGCAGGTTTGGAGCAACCATATAACAGACTAGAATAATACCAAAAGTCTCATCTAGCGATAGAAAGTTTTAAAATAATAGTCTACCAGGGCAGGCACCTCCGAATCACTGATTGTGAGGTCTGTTATTGGCTGCTGAACCATGAAACACAGTTGGTTGGATGGAGTGTAGATTTTAGAAAACTGAATGTAGATCACAATTGAATCAGGCTTTTGTTACTAGACAGGATTCAAAACCTGTCAAGTTGAGGAACGTGAGGTTTTAGCAGCTGGTTAAAAGACTGCTAGGATCTCATGGAATAATTGAGCGAGAGGTTGGTGGAATCACTGGGGTGCATGTGCTTTCTGAGGTTCATCGGCGATCAGGTCTACATGTTCCACTCACGCGCATCACAGTAGCACCTGGTGTATGGCTGTGCTTATTTGTGTGAAGTGTGAGGGATTTCACACGTCATCTATTCTGCTTCAGTGAAAGTTGAATGAAAACCCGCAAGATAAAGATGGCTGAAATGGCCATCTTTATATATATATATAAATGTGTGTGTGTGTGTGTGTGTGTGTGTGTGTGTGTGTGTGTGTGTGTGTGTGTGTGCGTGTGTGCGTGTGTGCATGTAGATGTGTTTGTACATGTTCATGCTGTGTCTTAATAATTTGAGGAACCTACAATGATATTGAATGGAAACAACTTGTGCCTCTTCCAGGAATGGGAAAGGAAGTTGAAAATCTCATCATGGAGAACACTCAGCTCTTGGAAACCAAGTAAGGGCTCTAATTTACTGTTGGGGTTACGCATGTGTAGACAAAGTCCAGCAAGCTGAAAAATATAAATGGTTGTGTTGCTACTTGCTGGAATAGACTATGGACTCTGGTAACTCAGGCAACTTCTAATGCAAAGTTGTTTACTTCACATTGAAATTAAATTAACACTTGCTATACTGTATTAGAATTATTTAGTTTGAGGAACTGGATAATTTAAATTAGATTTTGTTGAATTGAGATTGGGAAGTGATTCACTCTTGTTTGTCATTTGCATAAAGAATCTGCCGGATGCAATACACAAACAAAATGAGAGTGTATAATGGAGCCTAATATTTTCTACTTGGAGGGTGGCACATGCAGCGCCAGAGACCTGGGTTCAATCCTGACCACCGGTTCGATCCTGAACAAGGGTGCTGTCTGTATGGAGTTTGCACTTTCTTTCTGTTTTCACCTGGGTTTTCACGGGTGCTCCAGTTTCCACCCTCACTCAAAAGGCGAGCAGGTTTGTAGGTTAATTGGCTTTTGTCAATTGTCCCTAGTGTGTAGGATAGTGCGGGTGTACCGGTGATCACTGTTTAGCGTGGAGTCGGTGGGCCGAAGGGCCTGTTTCCACGTTGTATCACTAAACTAAACTTTAAAAACTTTTGCCTTGCCTCTGAGTGTGAACTACCCTCCCACCCCGGTATAATAGCAAAACAAACCTGCTCTGCTTTCATTGGAATGTGTGAATCAGTTCCAGTTCACTTTGGACTGATTTAAGAACATTCTGAATGTTCTGTGTAGATAGAACACAATGCTCTGATTTAAGTTAATTTGTGAAATTATTACAAACTCAGATGTGCATCATTTGTGTGCAGTTAGCAATCCTCATAGGGGAGAGGAGAGGCGTTGAAAGGGTTAAGAATCAATTTGAAAGCGAATACAACAAAAAGTGATGTGACATTTCAGAAGGGTAGCTCAGCTTATTATAAACCTATGTGGGACGTGAAATACTAAGGAAGTAGGAAATGGCAGGACAAGGTGAAAGGAAAGGGCTCATGAATTCAGTCATGAGATTGCACTCAAAAAGCTGCACCTGACTTGCTCTTTAATGGTTGTTGAATTTTCAGAACTGCAGCATAGATAGTAACAAAGAACTATGCTGCTCCTTGGGTCAACTATGCAGGAGTGTGGAGCTGAATCTTATGCCAGAACTGACCATTGTTGTCTCTGTAATGTTGTGACTATGATATACGATAATGTGCACTCGTACTTGCTCCTCACTGTATGATTATTGGCAATTAATCTTCTTCACCTGAATGAAGATGAGAAGTTTTGGAATTCCAGTCACTTCAACTGAATGTGATCTCACTGTGACCTTGACTGCTTTCAAGGAATGCCCTGAATATTGTGAAGGATGATCTGATTGCAAAGGTGGACGAGTTATCAAGTGAACAGGAGGTGCTGAAAGGGGAACTCGAGACCGTCAAACAAGCCAAGGCCAAGGTTGAGAACCGGATGAAGGAACTGGAGGAAGAGCTGAAACGGTAAGATGGTGCAGTAGGATCTATTATTGATCCTGTCCATTGCGGCAGGAAGATCAGTTGTGCATCATCTGTGTGTGTTATGGACGCACAGTTTAATAATGAAGCTTCCCCTGGCAGCTGGCTCATTCAAGAGGGCCCAGTGAGGCACACAGCTGATGATGTTGCAGGAATGTTAATGTTATTAGTCCCAATTAACCTCTACTGTTTTCATAAGTATCCTGCACTTGCAGCATGTTCCAAGTGACTGAATTAAACGTCATCTCCCAGTTCTCAGCAACCTAAGGTTCCAGATTTAAATATTATCTGAGTTTATGTTTTCTTTTTGTTATGTAAGAAACAGAACTTAAAAAATTATGCTGAAATTGTGTCTTAGCATTGACCGAGAGTGTTGAGAACCCACCCTACAGACATGAATATATGATTTTAAATGGCACTTCAGTGCAAAGCTGCTGGAAATGATGACATTTAATCTCCAGATGTCCTCTTTGCATTGTTTGCACTGGCACCCAGGACTCTGATATTTTGGGTCAGGAGATGGGAACAATGCTGGCACTGGCAACATATCAGACGTTTTGGGGGCTTGTTATTGTGGAATCAACAGGCATGTTGTTCATCGGCTGAAATGCAAATACCTGACACTTTCTCCATGTGGTGCCAAGTCGAAACAGCAGTCAGATTCCATTTAAGAAGGAACTTGAAAATGGCAGCAATACGGGCACACCAAACAATCCAGAATGGCACTCGTTACTTTGTTATAAGACGACAGAACCATTGTGAACCTATTAATGCCAGGGGCCACATGTTAAAATCACCCTTATGAATTAATGTAATTCAGTAGTTGAACTGCGTTTACCTCTAGCTGTTCCTGCTCAATTGTTCCTCAAAGTTTCTGAGGGGACAAATGTTTGAACTAATTTTCAGGTGTAATTTATATGGAATGTTGAGGTTTAAGGGGATAATTTCAGCATCAACCCGGGCTTCACATCACAGGCATCTTGCCTGTCCCAGGGTTATTTTAAAAGTTCGCTTTAATTCCGATGTTAACTCTTTTTGAGCTGGACGAATATATTGTATGAAGTGTCAATAATAAAATGTGCATTTTGTAACTAGCATATTCTTGGACACTGATGATGAGTCATGACTTTGCCTTCACTGTCCAGGCCAAACACTTATAAGTCAAGTTTGTAGGAAGGAACTGCAGATGCTGGTTTACACTGAAGATAGACACAAAATGCTGGAGTAATGCTGAGTTCAGCATTTTGTGTTAATTATGTCAATAATGTTTCTTGCAATTGGTCAAGCCCTTCCCACCTGCTAAGTAAGGTACGTTTTGTCCCCCCGCAATTCTAGGGTGAAATCGGAAGCTATTGTTGCCATGAATAATAAGGAGGGCAAAGAAGAGCTGGAGGAAGCGAGCGTAAGTATTCAAAATTATGTATCTTTGTTGTTCGGTCAATGAGTGTGATTTGAGGCTCCAATGGCAAAAAGAAGAACCTTAATTTTCCTAAAGCTTCCACTCCAGTTCTGTGGATTATTGGTGTATGATCATGGCAACATGGAAACCACAGACTGTGGCATGAGGGGCTTGGTACACGGGTAGGTGGGTAGTTTGGGAAGTGGTGCGCACTTACTGCTCTCACGCTCGGCTCATTCTCAATACGTGAATACTCCTCGTCCGTCTTGAGCTGTCATAGCCAGGGGCCCCCAGGAATTGACACTTCATCGAGGAGATTTGAGAATGGAAAGCTGCCGCCTGGTCTCTGCAAGATAGAGTTAGTCCGCTAGAATACCACTTTAATGAGCAGATCGGGATTGGTGCGGAAGGACTGAGGATCTGTGCATTCGGAGCGGGAAGGCGGGAAAGAGTGGGTGAGGGGAGTGGAGAAGTCGCATCGACTGTTATAAATGGAAGAAGTCGAGAGAAGGTAAAAGGTCAGGGGGGGGTATCCGAGAGGAAGAGGAGTGTTGGAGGCAGGAGAAAGAGTTATCAGTGGTGGTGTGGGAGTGAGGATTCCATGCCAAAGAAATGGGCACAGAGGCAGAGATGATGGAAGGAGAGAACATCTTGGTGGGCTCGGATCTCGTTGAGATGCAAGTGAGGCCTCTGTTGAAGACAGACTGCTCAGCATCAGAGGCGGGGAGCTCAGGGGAATGGTGAAGAAATGGCACGGATTGGAGCTGGGACCAGGCACATGAGCAGAAGATAGTGATGTTTCCTTTTTCCTTGATGAGTCTTTCGTCAGCCAAGAGTTAAGAAGCGTTTAATTGTCATAAAATGGAGCAATGAAATTCTTACTTACAGCAGCTCAACAGTACTCAATAGATAAGATAATAAACTAACAAAAAAATTTAATAAATATAATCACCCATTAGAATAACAGAATAACAGCCCAAATTCTCCAGTGCAACCCAAACAGTTCAGTTTGAAGTTTAATTGATGTCTGTAGTTAACAATAGTCTGATGGTTGTTGGAAAAAGCTGTTCCTGAACCAGGTCACAGATTTCAAACTCCTCTACCTTCTTCCCAATGGTAGGAGTGAAATGAGAGAGTGGCCAGGGTGGTGTGGGCCCGTGATGATGTGGGTTGCCTCCTTCGTCCTTTACCATCTCCAGATAAAGTTGCCCTGACCTCTATTCTACGTTTGTTTTAACAGTCCCACTTGTCAGTTGTTGTTTTATCAGTACGCATCTGCCCCCAATCTACTTTCAACAGGTCCTCTCTTATGCTGTGGAAATCAGTCCTTTCCCAATTCAAGACTTTAACTTGAGAGGCAACATTTTCTGTTTTACGACTGCTTTGATACCCACGGAATCAGAGGGAGAGAGAGAGAGAGAGAGATTGTGTGGGAGATTCAAGAGAGAGTTTCATATGGAACGATGGAACAATGAAATTCTTACTTGCTGCAGCTTAACAGGGTTACTATTATGTTTCTGTTATATTATGTTCCCCATTGACACTTCCACAATCTCACCTGCTTCATTTCCAAAATTGAGCTTAAATGGAATTTGTTGGAATTCCTACGTATTAATTTAAGTTCTTTGAACGCTCTTAACTAATTCTGCCTCATCGAAGCCACTGAGGCAATTCCAATCAATAATGTAGTGGGGGTAAAATCCCCCACTACATTAACAAACGGCGGATTGAGGAGCACTTCCATAACAACTCTGACCCCAGGCGCATGTGGCAAGGAATCAAATCCCTTGCCGATTACCAGAAAGTTAACACCCCTCCCCCAGACAACGCCACCCTTCCTGACGAGCTAAACCATTTCTATGCTCGCTTTGACCGTGATAACAAAACCCCAGCCATCAAAGTTGCTCCACCCCCAAATGAACAACCCCTCAGTCTCTCCACCTCTGCTGTACAAGATGCACTGAGCAAGGTGAATGAGCGCAAAGCTGCCGGCCCCGATGGCATCCCTGGCCGGGTGCTTAGGGCATGTGCTGGACAACTATCCCAAGTCTTTACCGACATTTTCAATCACTCACTGGCCCAGGGTGTTGTCCCCACTTGCCTCAAGACATCAACCATCGTGCCAGTGCCCAAACAGTCAGCCACAGGGAGCCTCAACGATTTCCGCCCAGTGGCACTCACCCCTGTCATTGCTAAGTGCTTTGAGCGACTGATCTTGGCTCACCTCAAAGCCAGCCTCCCCCCCACACTGGACCCCCATCAGTTTGCCTACCGGGCCAACAGGACTACAGAGGACGCCATATCGGCGGCCCTACACTCTGCCCTGACCCACCTGGACAACAACAACTCCTACATCAGGTTGCTGTTCATTGATTTCAGCTCCGCTTTCAACACTGTCATCCCCGCCAGCTTGATCACCAAACTCAGCGGGCTTGGCATCTCCACCTCCCTCTGCAACTGGACACTGGATTTCCTCACCAACAGACCACAGTCTGTTAGGGTCAACAACCTCAACTCCACCACTATAACACTGAACACCGGCGTGCCACAGGGCTGTGTGCTCAGCCCTCTCCTCTACTCCCTCTTCACCCACGACTGCATCCCTAAGTACGGATCCAACGCCATCATTAAGTTTGCTGACGACACCACGGTGGTAGGACTGATCAGTGACAACGATGAGTCAGCCTACCGAGAGGAGGTCCAGCACCTGACAACCTGGTGTGCCAATAATAACCTCGTCCTCAACTCCAAGAAGACGAAGGAACTTATTGTCGACTTCAGGAAGGTCAGAGGGGGCAGACATACCCCCATCCACATAAACGGGACTGAGGTGGAGCGCGTCTCCAGCTACAAATTCCTCGGGGTACACATCTCGGAGGATTTGTCCTGGTCCCTCAACACCTCCAAGCTGATCAAAAAGGCACAGCAGCGCCTTTACTTCCTGAGGAGGCTCAAGAAAGCCCACCTGTCCCCCCAGATCCTGACCAACTTCTACAGGTGTACCATCGAGAGCATCCTGACCGCCTGCTTCACGGTATGGTACAGCAGCTGCACTGTTGCGGACAGGAAGGCACTACAACGGGTGGTGAAAACCGCGCAGCACATCATCGGCGCCCCGCTCCCTGCCATGGATGCCCTCCACCGAAAACGGTGTCTGAAACGAGCTGGGAAGATCATTAAAGACCCCTCCCACCCCAATCATGGACTGTTTGCCCTCCTCCCATCAGGGAGGCGGTACAGGAGCCTCAGGTCTCGTACCAGTAGGATGAGGAACAGCTTCTACAATCATACCGTCGCATTGCTGAACTCGGAGTCCCGCCGATAGATTCCTCCGGTCCCTCCGTCCCCATTGTTTAATTATTCTGCATTTTCTATTGTTCTGTATCCTCTTTTTTTTTTTAAATTTCTATATTGCACTACTACGGACTGACGCAAAACTGCATTTCGTTGTACCGATACTCAGTATTTGTGCAATGACATTAAAGTTGAATTGAATTGAATTGAATTGAACTCTGTTTACACTTAAACCTTTAGGCACTTTATTCACATGTCTGCTCCTCCCGCTGTCTGTAGTATTCTGTGTTGATGCATTGATGAAAAAACATCTCTTGATGCTCCTGAACACATCATCAGTGATGTAACCTGGGGTCATTGGGTGTTTCGGGTCTTTCAACATCAGACACCCTCACCCAGGCGACCCAGCCGTGGTGATGCATTTAACCATTGGTATCAAAAATATAATGCTGTCAAGCAAATAATATTTATCCTCTGTTTACATTATTCTCTTTGAAAATCAAGCTTGTACATTTGTTCATCAACATCTTATTCAGGAATCTTTAAAATAAACGTGTTACAGGTCAGTGTGACCACTTGCCTATGTGCTAATCACTACCTTTAATCTAATCAGTTGCACTGTGGTATTTCTCCTATAAATCACTGGGGTTGCTGCGACCGATTTTCCCCAGTGTTGCTTCTGAAGGAAGACAATATAAAGGTGAGACGGCGATGATGCAAAGGATTAAAAACAACAGGACTCCCTGGGGTTCTGCTGCCAAATGAAGGCACCCAGGGACAAGGAGAATATCAGAAAGTGAATTGGACATGGTTGCTAACACTTGCCTTCTGGCCATTTTACTGCACTTTAGTCTAGACGGCTTGTCAAGGGCGTGGGAGGAGAACACCTATTGTTTCTTCCAGTGGCAGAAGGAGACTTGGGGGCAATGATAACAAAGAGATTAATTCAAGCAAGCATGTTGTGTCGTGACGTTGTATCCTGTCAGAGTTACAGACTGATTATAAAATGTCTCTCTGAACCGTGTTGGTAGCTGTGAGCTGCTGCTTTGCTGCTGCGCTGAAGTACATCAGGCTGCTGGTTTTTATCTGTTGTGGTGAAGCAGTGCTGTCGTTACCCACAGGACGATGTACAGGTGGCACAGAGGCGTCGCTTCACCCGCGTGGAGATGGCACGGGTGCTCATGGAACGCAACCAATACAAGGAGAGGCTGATGGAGCTGCAGGAGGCTGTCAGGTGGATTGAAATGATCAGGTGGGAAAACACATCAGCATTCAGTACTGTCTAGAGAAACATATTTTACCAAGTCTCAGTGGTGGGTTACATGATATGTGCCCCGGCATTCTCTATAATCTCTTTATTTTGACTATTGAAGATAAAATGGAACAATGCATGCCCGAGCCCAGTTGATATATGACAAATCTCATTCATAATTTGCCAACAAAGTTATTAATATTCTTGTCTAGGCATGTTTATAATCACACCATTTTATTTTTTTTGGCATTGATTTTTGCCATTGACGTTTTATTGATGGGTTGTGGGTGTTGCAGTCACAATCAAGATTTATTGGCCTAATTTCCCCTGAGAAGCTGATCTGAGTTCAGGGCCGGCATGTTTCCAGAAAGGAGGCAAGGTAAGGCAACAAAGGGGATGACAATTTGGTCTGAAAGGAAAAGTGAAGCGCATGTTGGGCTTTGAAAGATGAAATCAGGCAAGTCCTTTAATGAAAATAAAGCAAGTGAGAAAGGCGATTAGTGGCCATGAAATGTCATGATGACTCTGATTAAGGAAGATCCCAAGGTTATATATTGCCTTAAGACAAGAGGGTAAAAGCAAAAGGGTAACCAGGTAAGGCTACTCAAGGTTAAAGGAGGGAAATTGTGCTTGGAGTCGGGGGATTTAGGCGAGATACTTAATGAGTACTAAACATTTGTATTCATCAAGGACCTGGAGGACTGTGAGATCAGTGTGGGGAATACTGATATGCAAGGGCAGATTGAGATCAAGAAAGAAGTGCTGTTGGGCCTCTTGAAATTCTCTGCCTCAGAGGGCGATGGAGGCCGGTTCTCTGGATACTTTCAAGAGAGAGCTAGATAGGGCTCTTAATAGCGGAGTCAGGGGATATGGGGAGAAGGTAGGAACGGGGTACTGATTGTGGATGATCAGCCATGATCACATTGAATGGCGGTGCTGGCTCGAAGGGCCAAATGACCTGCTCCTGCACCTATTGTCTAAAGTGGTTGAATCCCCAAGATCTGATAAGATCTATGTCAGGTTGTTGAGAGAGGCAAGATATGAGATTGCAGGACCCTTGATGAAGATGTTTGTATCTTCTCTAGCCACAGGTAAGATTTCGGAGGACTGCAGAGAAGCCAATTTTTCCCCCACTGTTTCAGAAGGGAAGTAGAGATAATCCAGGAAATTGTAGGCCTCATGCCATTGTTTGGGAAACTATTGGAGAGGATACATTGGGATAGGAATTACTCTCATTTGGAAGATAATTGGCTAATAAGAGAGAGGAAGGTGACGAAGGTGATCGATAAGGGCAGGATGGTGGATATTGTTTACATGGAATTTAATGAGGCATTTGAAAAGGTGGTAGGCTAATGAAGAAGATTAAGGTGCATGGTGATGATTAGGATCCACGACGACCCGGTTATTTGGATTCTTAACTGGCTTATTCATAGAAGACAGGGTTGTACTGGGAGGGTGTTATTCTGGCTGGAGATCTGTGACCAGTGGAGTTCCACATGAATCTGTTGTTTGTGATTAATATAAATGACGTGGACATGGGTGTAGGAAGGCTGTTAGTGGGATATAGATCAACTACAGAAATGGGCTAATAAATGGCAGATGAATTTTAACCCGAGCAAGTGTGAAGTGTTGACATTTGGGATATTAACTGTATACTTTCAGCATATTTTCAGCACACCATTGATGTCTTGTAAATTCCTTTGAGAATGATGCAGGGAAGACTGATTTTGAATGATTCTAACACCTACAATATAAGAATTGTGGAACTGCTGCTTCTCTGACCAACTTGGAGCCATGGTTGACTTTGAAAGGGAAACATTTAAATGAATGAAACCTAATTCAGGAGAAATTATCTGGGAGAAATTATCTCAGTTTGGATAAAAATGAATATTTAAAAAAATTGAGATTGAACATTTCAAGATATATATATATATGTGTGTGTGTGTGTGTGTGTGTGTGTATATGTATGTATATATAATATATATATATATATATATATATATCTTGAAATGTTCAATCTCAATTTTTTTTAATATCCATTTTTATCCAAACTAAGATAATTTCTCCCAGATAAATTTACATTGGAATAAATTTACGTTGAGTAAATCAGGTGGATAGCGGTAAAAACAGAAAGGAGAATTGTTTGATGGCTGATTAAAATCTTTAGAATGATGCAAATACAGTAAATCGCTAGTTTAACAGCAATATGGCTACATTGAGAAGGCTTTTGACAATATATTATGTGAAAAATTACTTATTAGACCAAAAAACAATTCAATTTAGGATATATAATTGGAAGCCAATTTGGTTAATGGAAAAAGAAGGATATATCTGAGATGAGATTAATAATCCTAGTATGGGAAAGAATTGAGTTAGATCCTACAGGTTGGCTCTTGAATCTTGCTGTGTCTAATACATCAATGAACTGGTTGTCAAAGTAAAATGTAAATGCTGACAAAGAAAGGGAGGGCAATGGAACAGCAGGAATTATAGATTAATGGTCATTGCAATTGCCAAGACAAAGTATCAACCACTGATTTAAGGATAGACATAAGTTTATTGAATTGCCAGAAAAAGCCAAAGCATAATGAATGGATCATCGTTTTCAATGTCCAAACAATGTGACAAGCAATGAATAAAGCCAATGTGTTTAGATATTTTTCGTAAGACCATGCAGTCCAAATCCTTGGCAGTTACAGAGCACAGATTGTACTTCATTAGTAGGAAATTATTGACATTCGGTTGCCACAGCACTGAAAACTCCATTCAAAATGATTTAAAAAAAGATCATTTGGATTAATTCTAATTGCAAATGCCATGAGCTATAAAGAAAAGTTGGAAAACTTTGATCTCCAAGGTCAAAAAGATGGACAAAGCAAAATTGTTAAAAATATTGTAGGGACTAGGAACTGCAGATATTGGTTTACAAAAAAAAAGACACAAAGTGCAGAAGTGACCCAGCTGGTCAGGCAGCATCTCTGGAGAACATGGATAAGTGACGTTTTGTATCGAGACCCTTTTATTGGATCTCGGTGGTTAAATTGTGAATATATATCCAAAGCTATCTGGAAAAGCAGAAAAGATACCCACATTTTAGATGGGGTTTTAGGAAGAATTTCTCCACCAGAGTATAAACTAATATTTTGAGGTATCTTAATAGAACCATTCAAAATAAAACTTGAAAATGCAGGAAGAGTTTAAATTGCAGGAAGAGTTAATCTTCCTGAAGGATAGGTTTAGTAATCTGAAGAGACCTTCACTTCTCTTAGATCTGCTCTGCTGAACATGGTTTATTCACATCAATGGCAGGCAGGCCACTCATGCATTGGTGTGGCTATTCCATAGAAGCCATGCAATGAGTCTCTTGGCTTTCTCCATATGGTGTACATCTTTCAATTAGATATTTCACAGAGTCCATGGAAGGTGTGGAGAGCGAAGAGCTCATGTTAACGAAGAGAATTGTGTAAAAACCTTACGGTACTGCTGCCACATGTTCAGTGCTGTGTTTCTAACTCGACTGGAAGTTTAGTAGTACTAGCACTTAGAAAGATTTAATACTGCTGTCAGTTCAGTTAATATAAATGTTCACTTTTGCCGATGTTGCAAATAAAACTTGCTGAGTAATTTGTTTGCGGAATAGCCAGCAGCAGCATTACTGGATGTGATACTGGAGTTTGGCATCGCTCCAGGCTGCAATGGGATTTCCAGTAGATTTGACAAAATGGATCGAAATGGTAGTTCAGTAGTTTGCGTTGCTTTGAAGTAAGCCTCGTGCTCTCCTTGGTCCAAGTTCAACCACTGTTTTAAACATATTACCTGCGATCGAAGAGCCAAATTCCACTTAATCAGGAGCACTCCACCAATTTGACACCAATTTGTTTGGAATCAAGTAGACATTGGACATTGAGATTAAGTGTGTGTACAATGTGATATTTACTTGTTCAGTTTAGTTTAGTTTATTGTCATGTGTATGGTACAGTGGAAAGCTTTTGTTGCGTGCTAACCAGTCAGCGGAAAGACAATACATGATTACTATTCTATATTTTAATATATTTGTTAATATTCAATAGAGCATCTCGAGAGTATCCGACAATCCAGGAGAAGAAAAAGTCAGGAATCTGGCAATTGTAAGTACTTTTGTATTGGAGATTAGCACTGTTAGAATAAATGAAAAAATCTATTCGACGTGCCTATTTATTTTGCTGAATAATTAACAGTTTTTTTTTCATCAATAGTTTCAATATAATCAAAATATCACGATAGGCATGTGGGTAGCTCAAAAGTCTGTAATGGTCTTGTTTGTCAGACTGCTTGAAGATGTGAGCAGACCTTAAAGATAGATGGTAGTTTATGAGCCTCCCTTCCACAGTGGGGAGATGCTCGAAGGTCTTCCATATATCCGTCTCCTACGGATAATCTAAGCCGTGTTGGGATCCAGGAATCGAGATTAAGAGAGCATTCTTTGTTTGTCCATTTATGTTTCCTCAAGGATCTTTACCGAGGACTAAGCTTTTCATCATAAATGTTAATAGCTTGGACAAAGGAAGTGGTCTTCGATGGTTACAGATTTGTCGATGTTGTTCACTATTGATTTTCAAATGCAGCTGTAATTAGCTTTTGAAGATGACAGTTTAGTTTAGTTTAGAGATACAGCGTGGAAATAAGCCCTTTGGCCCACCGAGTTCGTACCGACTAGCGATCCCCGCACTTAAACATTATCCTACACACACTAAGGACAATTTAATAAAGCATTTATACCAAACCAATTAACCGACAAACCAGTATGTCTTTGGAGTGTGGGAGGAAAGCAAAGTTCTCGGAGAAAACCCACACAGATCACGGGGAAAACGTACAGGCAGGCACCCGTAGACAGGATCGAACCTGGGTCTCTGGTGCTGTGAGCACTGTCAGGCAGCAACTCTACTGCTGCGCCACTGTGCTGCCCCGTTTTAAAAAACAGGCCCATGATGTCCACACCAAACATCGATTACATGCTCACACTAGTTCTGTAATCCCACTTTCGCAAAATTCTACCAAGCCAATTTACCTACATACCTGTACGTCTTTGAAGTGTGGGAGGAAAGCAAAGATCTCAGGGAAAACCCATGCTGGTCACTGAGAGAACGTACAAACTCCGTACAGACAGCACCCGTAGACGGGCTAGAACCCGGGTCTCCGGTGCTGCAAGCGCTGTAAGGCAGCAACTCTACCGCTGCGCCACCGTGCTGCACTGAATGGTGATATGGATTTGAAAGGACAAATAAGGATTTTTTCCCCCATTACTCTGAATATGGGATTCAAATTGAGTTTGTGGGGGAGAGTTTTGAAAGTTAACTTGTGCTTTTTGTTAGTGCCCAGTGTGATGATAAATGATAAATATATATGGGGAAAAAAGGGAAAACTCCTTTACGCAGCTGCCGTTTGTGATAGAGATCTGGTAGGCATTTTGTCTTTGGATCCTCACCCTCGTTGTTTTCTTATCCTCCAGCTTCAGCCGCCTCTTCAGCTCCTCCTCTACTGCTCAGCCAGCTAAGAGACCACCCGTCCTTCACTACGCTGCTCCTAACACCTATGGTTCCTCTGGTTTCACCAAGGGCCGACGCCACACCATGTCCCAACTATCGACCACAGACAGATCTCATGTCATGGATTTCCTGCCTGAGGTGTAAGTGACAGCAAAGAGGTGCCACCTGCCCCACATGCACAACACTGACATGCAGCCCGCTCCCATGCCACAGGGTTAATACTCTTGGTCATTTTCATTATCTTTGCTGTTTATTTTCATTATTCATTTGCTTTGCTGGTTATTTGTTTTGCTCTTTCATTTGTAATAATTGGTTACTCTCAAAGAAAGATTGTTTGCAAAAGTCACGCTGTCATTTATTTTACATGAAGAGTTGGAATTCTGACAGTTTAAAGAAGTCATCTCATCTTCAAGACTCTCAGAAGAGGGGGTTAAAAATATTTCTGGGATTGCATACATTTCTTTGCAAAGACTTTCATCTAATTTGAGATGTTGATTGTAGTATCCGGGTCATACAGTGTGAAGAAAATGCATTAATATCCATCTTAGATCCAGTCATTAAATTGGCATGTTAGTTCAAACCCTCCTTATACTGTCTGACTCAGGAGAGCTTCCCATCTAAATTGCCTGATATGGTCAATTCTCTATTTCTACAGTAAGCAAGCATAAAAAAAATCAACTCACAAAGAGTTTTTACAGACTTTTCTATCGCGCAAGTTCCAAAAAGATGAGGCCCGATTGGGATTTTTCTTTAAACAAAACCAGAAACAATGTTTTTAATTTAAGGGTTCACGTTGATCAAGGAAAAGTTTGCAAACTCCATTGACAATCGAATTCTTTAAATTGCACGTGGGAATATTTAAATGTTGATTTGGGCGAGTTGAACATACTTGGAGTGCAGGTATATAGTTCCATGAAAGTGGCAACACAGGGAGAAAGGGTGTTAAAGGCCATGTTTAGGGAAACCTTAGGGTTTCGGCCCGAAACGTTGCCTATTTCCTTCGCTCCATAGATGCTGCCTCACCCGCTGAGTTTCTCCAGCATTTTTGTCTACCTTTGATTTTCTAGCATCTGCAGTTCCTTCTTAAACAAAACTTCAAGACGCTGTTACGGGGTCTGGAAGGTTTGAGTTACGGGGAAGCTAAATAGGCCGAGATTTATTTTCCTGGAGAGTAGGTGGCTGATGGGTGACTTTGTAAAGATATATACATTCATGAGAAGTATAAATATGGTGAAGAGCCAACTTATAGTCTTTCCCCCAGGATAGAGGGGTCTACAATTAGAGTTCACCTTAAACTAAGGTCAGAGGGGAACGATTTAAAAGGGACCTGAGGTACAGGTTTTTCCACACAGGGAGCAGTGTGTATAGGGAATGAGCTGCCAGAGAAAGCAGGAGAGGTGGGTACAATAATAATAGTTAAAAGATGTGGGCAGATAGGACATGTTTGGAGGGATATGGGCAGGTGGAACAAACTTGGTCGGCATTGATCAGATGGGCCAAAGGCCTGTTTGTGAGCATTATGGCTCTGATTATGTTCAAATGAAGTTAGGTTGATGCTGCTGTGAGATTATTATTTGAATTGGTAGTTTGAGTTGGAAGTTCAGTTAATATTGAAATTTCAGTTTCAATTTTTATGCAGTTGTTTGTATTTAATTAATTTAACTTTGTAGATCAATATCAACAATTGATTGATGTACCACCACAGCAGTTAGAACCCCCTAATTCTTCATTCTAATTTTGTGTTATCAAAAATGTAACTTGGGGATTAACATAGTTTTTGAGATGGATTAGATTAATTGCAATGCAAAGAAAATATCGTTAGTATACAAAGTGTGAAATGGCAGTTTATATATTTAATGTCACAACTGTACTGCACAGCACACAAATGTTGACGAGGCTATTGAAATAATTTTTTTTAAGGTGAGATTGGTCACACTTGACGTGTTTGGAGAAACCTGGAACCAAAATGGTTGCAGAAGATTTTTCCATATATAATTTCAGCTGTCAATGGTCAAAGCTCTGGAATTCCCTCCCCAGACTTTGCCTTTCTACCCATCACCACCGGTGGATGTGCCTTCATCTGCCAGGGTCCAGAGCTCAGGAATTCTACTTGCCTTCCCTGGACCTCTGGTTCTCCATTCCGCTTTAAAAGATTACTTGAAGTCAACCTCTTTGACAAAGCTTGTGGTCATCTGTCCTGATATCCCCTTGTGTGGCATGGTGCCAAATTCTTTTCAATTAAGCTCTTGTGAAGTGTGTTGGGTAATTTAGCCACATTGAGATGATGTCACCACGCAACTTGTTACTACTGTAGGGCCATTCCTTCAGTTTCCCTTCTGCAGCTGAGCTTTCTAACCCCTCGTGCAATCAGTGATCTTCAGTCAAAGTCTGAAGCTCAGGCATCAGTGGTGCTTGTGGAAATATAGGGACTTCCATTTTGGGCCATAAGAGGCAGGCAGTGTGTGCATACTGCAAACACCTTCAAGTTCAATACAATAATAACCTGGTAAGATGTTTACGTAATGCCGAGGGAGGCACAAATAATGGACAAGAGACTGGGGAAAAGTCTCCTGCTGTTTGAAATACTGAGTTGAGATTTTTGACATCTACCCGAGGACCCGTGGTTTAACATCTCATTGTAAAGGCAGCTGCTCCAGCATTGCTAGCGTCTCTCAGAAGTAAAAGCTAGATGCACGTTCCAGAATTCTGGGGTCAATGTACAATTGTTTCATTCAGAGACCGAACTGCTTCTAATTGACATTCTCAAACATTTGGAAAATAAGCTTTTGTCTTTTGTAATGATTAAAACAAAAGCACAAAAACCCATTAAGGCCGAGCCTACATGAGATGAAGTGAATTTTCTACTGTTGGGCACCTTTCTCCCTCTACTGCTTGAAAGTGGAAGGATGGCTCAGGTAGTTCGTTGGTGCCCAGTTCGCACTTGATTGGAATCTACCATTGGCCCTTGCATTGGTGAGCAACTCGCTCGTTTGACCCCAAATGTCCATGTTTACCTGCGTTTGCAAAATCTAAATAACTCTGCTGTCAAAATGGCAATAAAGATGGAATGCTAGTCTTGTTGACTGTACCTGTAGTGGGCATTATTTTAAAACTGTTACCCATTATTTGTTTGATCTTGACGGTCGTCATATTCAGAGCAATGGGCAATGCTAAATGGCTTAATAAAGAAGGGCTCAGAAGTCACATTATGTGCTTCAAAAGTTGCCATAAGCAAGTGCTATGAAGTAGATGTCCTCCTACTGGAATAGTCCACTCAACACTATGGTGGGGTGTGGGGGATGGTGGGTGTGTGGGCTGGCATGCTGCAGTTTCAGCTGGAGAAAGCTTGTGACGTTGCGTCCCTGTTTCATTGCTCCCAGGTTGGGGAGTATCAGTTGTGTGTCAGTTGCAATGGATCGAGGGGGAGGGGGGGAGGGATGAGGCTGAGGATGTGAGTCTGGAGGTGCAGAGCCTGAGTGAGTGTGGCTGGTACTGTGTGTCAGGGTTCATCGTAAATCCTTCAGGATGATCTATCTGCGAGGTTCAAAGCATTGAAGACCAGGATCAATGTAAGACAGCTCCCCTGTTAATTGAAACTAAAGCAGGCCTTGAATGCTTTAGTTGGTTTGACACGCGAATAAATTTTAACCGAGCGATATGATAATGTGACTTCAACTGCATTTGGATGCTCCAGTATCTGTTAAGAATGGAGATTGACCTCATGATTCCCATTTGACATAAATGTATACACTGCCCACTCCCATCTGTAGTATTAGAGTGAGACATGAGGAAATGAGGAATTCTTCCTTTTAGATAATGTCGCCGTGCTTTCTGGGAGCTCTTGCAAAAACACACGTCATATTTTTGGACACCAGGGAGGAAATTTCGCCAAATATGTGAACTAAGTAATAATTATATGATCGCTGAATGTGATTTTGCTAAAATTCTATTGTGCCGCATATATGAACTTTGGGCCTTGCAATAGGTTGTAGCCTGTTAATTTTTTTCGCCCCTTGGCAAAGTGCTTATTTAAGAGTGATCAGTTGGCTCACTTATCATTCTGAAATTGGCAGGAACTGTGTAAATCCCTTCTAAATAACCCCAAATGTACTCATTTTTACGTTTACCTTTAAAAGGAATAATTTCTCACTTTCACACGACTTATTCTGAACGTTGCAGGCGGATGTGGTCTGTAAATAACTTTTATGTTAAAGGGAACCATGTGGGCAATTCTGCACTCACTTGGTTATCAACCTGTTCTGTGTGGCGGAACAGAAAATGTCTTTATTTACTGATTTCCATCTTTAGTAGTGTGCACTCTTGCAGACAATCTTTCTTTTGGAGAAGTGTGTGTTTTTATTTTCCATTTTGTATGTTTTGTTAATTTGAAATTTATGTTTTTTTGTAGACAGAAAGTGCCTATGGAGGAGAAGAAGCCAGACACAGATAATGAACAAGTGTACGGTCTATCAGCTCCTTGGGGCTTTGTATCAGGGTTAGGGGTTAAAGTTAATGGTAAACTTGCTGATCTTGGGTGCTTAGAGTCCAGCAATTCTTGAGCTTTGTGCATTTAGAAGTGGGGTTAATGTGGCATTAGAAGCGGTGAGAATCAGAGATTTCACACGGGCACCGGGATATTGCGGAGACAATGATTCGGTACAAACTTCTTGGATTGTGAAGAAAAGTTTCTTCATCACAAGGTTTACAGGATTGGTTTTGTGAAGTCTTCACATCAAGCTGACTCCAGTTTGGAGGGAGGTGTAATCAAGACAACTGTGGGATGCAATTGTTTGACCTGGATAGGCTCATGTAATATTTCAGTAATGAGAAGGAAAGCAATTGTTTTTAAAGTCTTCAAAGCACTCATAGTTATTTAATCTGATGACTTGTGGCAAACAAGAAGGGAAAACAAAGTAACATGCTGGCTGAGATTGCAATTTAAAGAATTGTGTGCCTGATAAAGGGCCTGTCCCACTTTCACGACCTAATTCACAACCTCTGCCGAGTTTGCCCTTGACTCATACTCGCAGCATGGTCGTAGGAGGTCGTAGGTAGGTCGTGATGCTAGTCGTAGGTACTCGTGGCATCAAGTAGGTCGGGGCGTTTTTTCAAGATGTTGAAAAATGTCCACGAGTGAAAAGGGTCGTGAATTAGGTCGTGCAAGTGGGACAGGCCCTTTAGTCTATAAATTCCCCAAAAATGTTTGTTAAAGATACCTGGGGTATTGACCAGTTGGGAGGTGATCTGAGCGAATGAATTGCTCATCAATGGGGGAACCTGTCAGAAGTAGAAACGGGAGAGTTAGCTGAGTTGGTTAATGCATTGTATATACTTCAGGGTAAAATTACTCTTAACATTTTCAAAACCGTAAAAGTACGGCTGAAACAATTTCATTTATGTTGGGGTTGTCCTGCAATGGCCTGTGAATTGTAGTGTAAGTGTGCTCAATGGTCAGTGTGTGGAGCGCACAAGGGGAAGGAAATCTCTGGGGTCAGGGAGCTGGAGGTTGGAGAGCACGTCAGACCTTCATGCGAGGGGGGGGAGAGATTGTAAAATCTGCTCCTTGTGGGGCTCGAAGGGAGTGATGGTGAAGATTGTTGCCCCATAGTTGGCATGTTGTAGGGGAGGGCAGAGCTTGTTGAGTTGAGGGTTGGTTGATCACAATATCAAGGGTCTGGGGAAACATAATTGGATCAGATTTTGCCTGGGGAATAGCAGTGAGACCATAGCACTCTGGAATGTACAACGAAACGGGATTTATGTTGTCTGCTCATTGGAAGTTGCTGTTTATCATGCTACATTTTTCTAAATACGTACAAAAATGGCATTGTGCCCTATGACTCGGCCTAGTTACATTAGTGGACGTAACCAACAGGCACAGACTAAACTTGTTAGAACGTTTTGAGGCTTAACAAGGATACAAATAACAAATTGCTGCCGAGTATCCTCTCCTGTCGTGAATATTATATTTACAAACATAGTCTTATTTCTCAAGATTTCATTTATTTAAGATGTTAAAAAAAACTATTTCCTATCAGTTTTATCCAATCTATCTTTCCCTTTTATTTTTCAATCTCTGTACCCAATTTGACATTGAATTCATTATTCTGTCATATTCCGGGTCAGATTCTGTATTGTTCACTAACATTCTCATCAATCAGGTTCGATTCGAAGATGCAGTTATTGTCTCTGTGCCAAATCCTCCCAGGTGTTTGTGGAAAGTGCTGTGCTTTGTGGATTATTGTTGATGAAAACTGAAAGGAAAAGACTAGAGGTGTGGAGGAGTTTTTTTTTGGGGGGGGGCGGGTCTAGACTTTTCGAGTGTATTAATTAGCTTGCATTAGTTCAACAGTACTTAGACAAAAATGCCCTCTGGCATAATCTAGGCACTGCAAGCCCAGCTGGATGGTTGCTTCAGATTGCTTGTTTTAGTTTGGAGCAGGCAGACGAATTTTAAGATGAACTACCATGGAGATGGAAACAAAAGCAGATCGTGATAATCTATACAAAACCTGGAAATGTTGGAAAGAAATCAGCATTTGTGGAGATCAGATCAATGACCTCTCATTATAAACATTTTGTCATAACGCTTTGTGGAAAAGGTCTAGCACTGTGCAGCGCAGGTGAAGACTGATGTGACTTTTGGCCAGTAGAATTATGGGAGGATGTGGGACGTGTGTCAAGGTAGTCTTGAGGATCAACCACGACCTTAATGGATGGCAGAGCAGGCTGGAGAGGGCATGTCACCTCATCCCACTCCCATTTCTTATCTTCTTTGGGACTTTCAGGTACAAAGGAAACACTGTCGGTCAGAGTATGTTTAAATCTGCAACCACGTGGATCACCATTCTTTCACAAGCATTTAAAAAGCGTTTTTTCAAACTTTTGTGAAACAGTGAAGTGACGGTTGTCTTTCCTCGTAGCGACTGCACGTCAAGTGCTCGGCGGGAGTTGAAACGCGAGCAGTACCGACAGGTGAGGGACCACGTCAGGAATGATGATGGCCGACTCCAGGCTTGTGGCTGGAGCCTCCCAGCAAAATACAAACAGGTAGGAGTTCAGCTTCTCACAACATATCTCCAACTCCCACTCTCCCTGAGTTACTCCAGCACTTTGTCTTTTTATCACTGCCTTAATATGCTTCTGCATGATGTTGGCTCAGAAGCATAAACTGGTCAGGAAGAGGGTTCCTCGGATCAAGAGTGTTTAATTGTCATGTGTACTGATAACAGAAATTCTTTCTAGGTGCACGTAACAGGTTAAAAAATATCAAGAAATTAATAGCCCGGATAATAGTGCAAAATACTGTAAATATTCCATAGTGCAACCAAAGACACAGTCCATGGACGTTCATTGTTGTTGAGGTTAGCGTTGTACAGTGTTTAAGAGCTTCATGGATGCCAGAGAGAAGCTGCTCGTGGAACTGGTGCTCATTGATTTCAGTATCATCATGTCTCATCCTCCTGATAGTTGGAATGAAAAGAGAACATGGCAGGTGTTGTGGGCCATTGGTGACATGGGCTGATGAAATGTGATATTAGAATACAAATACTTAAAGCATTCATCTCACATATTCTTATGACATACTTTAATAGAAGAGCAATAACAAAATGGTGCCCACAAGAAACATCCACTTGAAAGTCTATATCTGGTGCAATATTGTAGGAGTGGTTCCTTTAGTAAGTTATGTTTCATTTGCAGCTTAGCTCCAGTTCCCTGCCTTTGCTCCATTTACATTTCTGTCTAATCATGGATGCTACAGTTTCACTTTCAGTTCTATTCATGATTAAAAAGCTTACCGTGATGTGAATAATCAGGTGTTCTGCATCCATGGGAACAGAAATGTGCAAACTAACTATAGGCTTCCCTGGAAGATCCCTTGACTATCAATGGGAGGATCTATTGATCGGAAAGAAAAGTGCTTTGGGTCCAAGAATGCAGGCAATCATAGTGTTACGAGGGAAGGCGCTGGGGTGCTTGCACTCAAGGATGGCAATCGTGTCGTCGTTTTCCGTAACTCAAAGCTGCATCATTGCACCTGTGTTAAGAAACGAGAGTTGGAAGGAAACTGTGCTGATATTTTGTTTTCTTACACATATTTCACGAGCGCAAATTGTGTTCAGTATCTGAGATTTTTGGGTGGGGATATGTGAATTGTCTGAGGGGCAACTTTCTGTAACCTAAATGACCGTAAAGTGGGGGTCACCTGTTTCATGAAATGAGTGTGTTATCTGAAGCTAATGTAGTTTAGTCACACTGCCGTCAATGGGCTAATGGAACATACGTTCTGAGGTTTTTCTGCTCAGATACATCCAGGCGTGCAGCACACCGCAGTCTCTCTCTCTCTCTCTCTCTCTCTCTCTCTCTCTCTCTCTCTCGAGTAACTACTGTTTGCCCCATGGTGCATAAATGTAGTCTGCAAAATGACTGCAAAAACCAAGCATGGGCTGACAATGAATTTGACCACGCCAAATGTTCATTCAAAGGGGCAATAAATCTGAGAAATTCTCATGGTCTAAAGTCAGATTAACCCTTATTAATCCATGCCATTTATAATCTCCACTATACATATGTGCATGCCACCCATTACAAGGTATTACGGTACTACACAGCTTTACACTATCAAGGTCAGCCCGCTCTCTCTCACGTCACGCCAAGCTAGATGAGAATGGCTGGCAGTTTAAATGTTCCTGTTTGCTTATGGAATAAAGACTGATCTTTCACTATGTGTGTGTTGTTGTGGATCAATGATAACATGGTGTCAGAAATGGGATTCAAACACACGCCTCCAAATCAATGTTAAACAGTTGATAACTTCCCTGTGGTCAAATTGATTTCAACCACAGGACCACATGAGCAGAGTTTACGGTCCGCTCCAGTAGACACAAAGAAAGTTGACTAAGGGGACCCAGCAATCTCTACTGCATAAAATTCCTCTTTGCAATATCACTTTTTTATTCATAAGTTCATAAGTTTTAGGTGCAGAATTAGGCCACTCAGCCAATCAAGCCTACTCTGCCATTCAATCATGGCTGCTCTAACTCTCACCCTCAATCCCATTCTTCTGCCTTCTCCTCATAACCTCTGACACCCGCACTAATCAAGAATCTATCTATCTCTGCCTAAAACATATCCATTGACTTGGCCTCCACCGCCTTCCGTGGCAATGAATTCCACAGATTCACCACCTCTAACTAAAGAAATTCCTCCTCATCTCCTTCCTAAAGGAACATCCTTTTATTCTGAGGTGATGACCTCTAGTCCTAGGCTCTCTTCCACGTCAGCTTTAGAAGATGTCTGGCTTTCAGGGACAGTTTTGTCACAGTCGCTGAACCAAAAAACAAAAACTAACGATCTCTATTTTCTTAATTTTTAACCATTTTCAGAAAATTTGAAATTACCAGAGTAAATATTCTGACACCCACTTCAGTGATCAATATTAAAATGTATCCTTATTATATCAATACCTCAAATATTTTGCAATAACTTTCTGATGAAATCTGTCTCAACATGTATAAAATTATTTTTCTAAGGTCCCATAGGATTGTTAAGAAATACGTATAGCTTAAAACACCATTGAAACATCAGTAAGAAATCAATAACCATGCCATAACATATTAAAAAAAGTTCTTGAATGTTTTTAAATGGAAAAAATGCTGAAAATGTGATGCCTGGTTAAATATTTCTGTTCTCATCAATCCAAGGTCAAGCTTTCAAGGTCAGTTTATTGTCACATGTACCAGTTAAGATACAGTGAAATTTGAGTTACCATACAGCCATACTAAGTGAAAAGCAGCAAGACACACAACCACATAAAAGTTAACATAAAGATCCGTCACAGTGGATTCCACATTCCTCACTGTGATGGAAGGCAAGAAAGTTCAATCTTGTTCCTCTTTGCTCTCCCGCAGTCAGGGCCGTCAAAGCCCCCGCAGCCGACAATCGAAGCCCCCGTCGGGGTGATCGAAACTCCCGCCTTGGGGCGGTTGAAACTCATTCTATTCACTCATTTCTATTAATTTTCTGTGGGAGGTTTCAGCTGCTCAGGAGATTCCTGCATTCCTGCTGCTGGCTTTCCACTTTCAACAGTGCAGGGACATACTCCCGAAGTTGTTGCGAGATATCCCTCATTATCACAGTCAATGCAGAAAACCTAGTTACTAATCTCATTGCAAATTCTGAGACCCCACTAACACTGATTATGCATCACTGCAAAGGAATGTTAAATATCAAGCACCTTATAATATTGTTAGAATGCAATTGTGATGACCTTGTTCTTTGTCTAGTTGAGTCCTAATGGCAGCCAGGAGGACAATCGCATGAAGAATGTCCCTATCCCCGTCTACTGTCGTCCATTGGTTGCAAAAGACCCAACCATGAAGGTAACCAGAAATTATAATGATTGGAGTTTATTTTATACTGGTTTTGATGCTAACTATGATATTTAACATGTACTTCAAATTTCTGGGATGCAATATGATTGGCACTGCGTCTTTCATAGAATTTTTTGGGGCCCTTAGAATTATTAAATAGTTGTGAAACAGAAGCAGAACATTCAGTTCATTGAATCTGAGCAGCTTTAGACTTCAGAGATACAGCATGGAAACAGGCCCTTCAGCCCACCGAGTCCATGCTGACCAGCGATCACCCCGTACATTAACACACTAGGGAAAATGTACAATTCACAGAAGCCAATTAACCTACAAACTTGTACGTCTTTGGAGTGTGGGAGGAAACCAGAGCACCCGGAGAAACCCCACGCGATGACAGGGAGAATGTACAAACCCCGTACAGACAGCTCCAGTAATCAGGATCGAACCCGGATCTCTGGCAGCAACATTACCACCGCTCCATTGTGCCGCTCCTTCCCATTGACCTGACCCCATCCTGTAGTCATGTAATTCCCCTGTCTCACTCAGGAAACCTGAACGGAAACCTCTGGAGACTTTGTGCCCCACCCAAGGTTTCCGTGCGGTTCCCGGAGGTTCCCAGAGGTTTTTGTCAGTCTCCCTACCTGCTTCCACTACCTGCAACCTCTGGCAACCACCTGCAACCTCTGGGAACCGCACGGAAACCTTGGGTGGGGCGCAAAGTCTCCAGAGGTTTCCGTTCAGGTTTCCTAAGTGGGACAGGGGCATAAGTGATTTTCTTTCGAGTACCTTTTCTAAGTGAGTTCCAAACCATTACCACTTTCCGAATAAAGTTTAAAATTTATTCCTAACAATCCGCATCTGTCTTTTCCCCATATTTTAAATCTGTCTTAAGAATCTCCTCATCTTTCCCGTTCTGAATGCTGGTTTTGAGAAGGCTACTCCAGTGTTGTGCAAAGACATGTTGTGTTTATATTGTCGCAGCTTTGGTGTGCAGCTGGTGTGGACCTGACTGGTTGGAAGCTACACCGCATGGATAACGGCAACGCACTGGGCCGCTCGCGCAGCTGCGATCCCCTGACCTCCGACGCTGAGAAAGATGTGAAGAACAGCAGCAGCCATAGCTCCCCCGACAAAAACAAGAAGGTAAACCCAGTAGCACGCCGGTTTGGCCATTGGCAATTTAAAGAGGTATGTGGCTGGTAACACTGATCGGCTCAAGGTGCTGTAGCAAAGTAACTCAGCGGGTCAGGCAGCGTCCGTGGAGGGAATGGATAGGCAACAGTTTGGGTTGTGGCCCTTCTACAGACTGATCCATCCCCACTGCTAATGCTGCCTGATCCACTGAGTTACTCCAGCACTTTGTGCTTTGCTGAAGGTTCCAGCATCTGCAGTTCCTTGCGACTGCATTGGTAGTACTAGGAATGTCAACCACTGTGGTGTTAAGTGGGCATCACTGATTGGATACTACACCAATTCTCAAGAGATGCATGATGCAGCAATATCAGGAGGAAACCTAAAAATAATATGTTCCTTCTGTTAACCTGGAAAACCCATGAATTTATTCTGTAAATGCACAGTGTTGGTTAATTTAACCTTTTGTTTACAGTTTCGTTTATTGTCACGTGTACCGGGGTACAGCGAAAAGCTTCTGTTGCGTGCTATCCAGTCAGCAGAAAGATAATACATGATTACAATCGAGCCATTTATAGTGTTTAGATACATGATAAGGGAATAACGCTTAGTGCAAGGTTAAGCCAGCAAAGCCCGATCAAGGATAGTCCGAGGGTCACCAAAGTGGTAGATAGGAGTTCAGCACTGCTCTCTGGTTGTGGTCCTCTTTTTCAAGATCAAGAGGTTTTGGCCTTGATTCGATTGTTTACAAGATTATCAAAGATATATTCAACCAAGTTAGTGCAATGTTGTTGAAGTTTTAATTGTGGACCACTTGATAACTCTCCTCTTGTTCCTGTATCCAAATGGATGGAGAACATACATATCACAATACATAATCCTCCAAAATTTCCACCACCTCCAGCGGGATCCCACCACCAGCCACATTTTCCCATCTCCACCCCTTTCCGTTCCACAGAGAATGTTCCCTCCACAACTCCCTAGTTAACTCATCCCATCCCACCCAAACCACCCCCTCCCCAGGTACCGTCCCCTGCATTCGTAGAAGATGCGACACTTGTCGCTATACCTCCTCCCTCGACTCTGTCCAGGGACCCTGACAGTCCTTTCAGGTTAGGCAGAGGTTCACTTGCACCTCCTCCAACCTCATCTACTGTATCCGTTGTTCAAGATGTGGACACTTATACATCGGCGAGTCCAAACGCAGACTGGGCGATCGTTTCGCGGAACACCTTCGCTCAGCCCGCGTGATCAGTGTGTACCATCAACCAAGGCTGTAACCAGATAGTGTCGTCATTAATTCAATTGTGGTTTGTGGGAACTTCCAGTGTTCAAATAGGCTGCTGCATTTCATTAGTTTAGTTTAGTTTATTGTCTCGTGTACCGAGGTACAGTGAAAAGCTTTTGTTGCACGCTAACTAGTCAGTACATGATTACAATCGAGCTATTCACAGTGTTTTGATACATGATTAAGGGAATAATGTGAATAACGTTTAGAGCAAGATTTATCCCACACATTTCGTTGGTAAGTGCTGAGGTTATTAAAGGCAAGGTATCAATAAAAGCACCTTACTGAGTGAGACCAATGATGCCTGAAGCAGACCGTGCAGGGAAGCAATGCATAAACCATTAGTTCTCCTGCTGGTGTAATTATCACTCATCTGAACGTAAACATGTGTTGTTGATCATGCTGGTAGTTATCACCCGGCTGGGATAGTTTAACCCAACCACAGGCTGGTGTTGTGCTGTGGTATACCCACAGAGGCAGACCTTTGCTGACTTTGTGTTTCTCCCTCAGGTCCACAGTGCAGAGGATGTCTCCAGCCGTGTGTGGATCTGCACTAGCACCCACTCCACCAGTAAAATTGTGATCATTGATGCCAATCAACCTGGCACCATTATGGACCAGTTTATAGTGTGCAACGCCCATGTTCTGTGCATTACCAGCATCCCAGGTGAGTGAACCTGCATCTTCAGGCAACGGCCATGAATCTGTGACCAATTACATTTATCTCTCAGGACAACTGGACCAACAGCATGTAATCGATGTTTGATGACAAAAAATAATGTAGCATGGTTATAAGACAAACATCTTCTGGGTAGTTTTCTGCATTTGTTTTTTATCAAATCTCAAAGCATCGCAGTACAGCAGCACACAAGTGTTTTTTTTTTCTGGGGAGAACCATTTATGAGATCAAGAATGTCCCTAACAAGAAAATCCTTGAAGCTCTCAGCCCATCTCTCTTCCAATATTATGCTTCTCATGGAATCCAATGCTGGTGTTTCCGGCAATACTGGCACCAAATTAGGTGTGGAGCATGTTTAATTCACAGGAGAGGAATGACTCCAGGGGGAAGAGGCAAGTTTCAGGTTATTTCTATATTTTGAATTGAATTGAATATTGAATACTTATTACATGTCATTTGAACCTCTTTGAGGCTCAAACGAAACTCCGTTTCCACAGCCATACAAACAAAGACAATTTCCTACAAGACATACAAACAATTCAATTTACACAAACATCCATCACAGTGAATCTCCTCCTCACTGTGATGGAAGGCAAAGTCTTTTCTCTCCCCTACACCATTTTACTCCCGATGTTGAAGCCCCAGGCGGGCGATGGTAAGTCCCACGGCCATTTTAGGCCGTGCTGGGCAATGTACGGCCCCGCTCCAGGTCTGAAAGTCACAAAGTTGGAGCCCCCGGTCGGTGTTGTAATGTCCCGCGGCCATTGAAGCCGCGCCGGGCGATGTACGGCCCTGCTCCGGGTCGTTCCAACCACGCGACACGGGCGGGAGCCCCGGAAAGCGGTCTCTCACCCGGACCCGCGAGCTCCCGATATCACAGTCCAGCGGACCTACGGCTGCAGCTGGAGCCTCCGAGCTCTGGGGTCGGGCCGTAGCAGCGAGCCACCACTGCTCCCCATGCCCCAAGGCCGGCCAGCCCCACGATGGCGAGTAGTCCACAGCTCCGCGACTGGAGCCTCCAGGTCGTTCCGGCTGGAGGCCGCTCCACGGTGCTAGGCCCCAAAGACAACGGAGACCCGACAGGAAAAAGGTCAGGTCTCCCGTGCAGGGAAGAAAAGTTTAAATTTTCCCCCATCCCCCCCCCCCCCGCCCCTCACATATACACAGTTAAAAACACTATTAAAAAACACAAACAACTATATTTAACTAGACAAAAAAAGACAGACAGGCTGAAGGGGCCGCTGCAACACAGTCGCGCCACCACCAATTTTAATTAAATCATGTCTATTTAATGGCATTATATATATATAATCTACACACACTCATATATACACACATGCACATATACACGTCTCTCACGCACACATACTGTATATTTATATATGAATCTAATAATTTTGGTATTTTCCAGTGCTTTACATATGTCTTACATATCTTTAAAAGGATTTTAATTTTTAAATGATTTAATGATTCGAATCTTAATAGTAAGGTTACTTTAAGAATGTTTTTTGAATATTTGTGTGAACATTAGGGGCAGACTTTTGAATGTTTTGACAGCTGGGATCATGGGACCATGAAGCATAGGACCATATCTTAGTCAGGTCTCAAAACATATTTGGGGCCTGGCTGGTTTTTAAAAAATAAGACATTTCTTGTGGGCAATGAAAGCTTTTTCTGCACGCCTGTTAATGCGGGCCAGTAGTATGGGTTTCGGTGTTTGCTGTCCTGACATTGTGGTGAATGGGACTGTGGGGAGGTGACACTTCCCTTCCCTCAGATATTGTCATCCCTGAGTTCAACCTGAGCCCATCCCAGTGAGGTAAAACTGGTCAAGGATCACATCACAGTCCAATTCAATGTTCATTTATCAGTTTACTTAGAAACATTGCACCAACAATAGAATAATTTTCATTTTATTATTAACTTTTGCTCTCTGTTCTCTTTAACTTGACGATTTTAAACACTACTCACTTTGGTGATCATTTGAACTAACTCTGTTCCAATGTGTATAGGTGACTCATCCTGCCTGTGGTTCCCTTGCAAGTGCTTGCCCAGAATCCTCCTCCTTTATATTATAAAAGTTAAGCCCATGTCAATTTGATTACTGCAATTCAAACTTTGATATCATTTTATCTTAATCTTGCCTCTTTGTGATGAGTCTGTGATATGATTCAATTTTTACATAGAACATAGAGCACAGAACATTACAGCAGAGGAACGGGCCCTTAGTCCCACTATGATTGTGCCGAACATGATGCCGAGTTGAACTGATCTCATCTGCCTGCACACGATCCATATCCCTCTATTCCCTGCCCTTCCATGTGGCTGTATAAAAGCATTTTAAATGCCACTATCGTCTCTGCCTCCACCACCACCACCACTCCTGGCAATCCATTCCAGGCACCCACCACGCTCTGTGATAAAAAAAATCTCGCCCTGCACATATCCATTAAATTTTACCCCTAAAATGGCTACTCAAGAAGTACAAAATGCTGGAGTAACTCAGCGGGCCATGCAACATCTCCGGATGAAGGAACGGGTAACGTTTCGGGTCGGGACCCTTCTTCAGACTGAGACTTACCTCCTCTCGCCTTCTAACTGTGCCCACTAATGTTGGACATTTCCACCCTTGGGAAAAGGTTCTCACTGTCAATGCGTACATCCGTGTCAATGATTTAGTCCATTGTTAACCCAAAGGAACGCCTGGTCTTTTTACCATTGTCAGGCAAAGATGTTTTGATGGAAAAGTTCTACGTTTATTAGCGTTTTGAAAAGCTGAGGAATGGATTGTATTTCCAAAACATGTAAACTGATTTTGCAGATGAAACAAAACTAAGAGAGTGTTTTTCATTCACTTGATCAGCTGGATCACGAGGATACAGATAGTTATATTTAAACAAGTGCGTGTTATTAGTGGGGTTTGATAATCCTGTTTATTCTTGGGTTAATTGATGCACAGCCTGTTTGTGCGTCTCTATATATAGTTCCAATGTTAGCTTGCAGCTGTTTTAAGATTTCTTTAAAAGCCTTGGATATGCAGCTATGTTAATTCTTAGTGTGAGGACACAAATCATCTTTATAGTGCTTATTCCTGACTTCTTTTGATTCCTCTGGAGTTAACTACAGTTTACTGATGTCTGGAAGCAGGAATGAAAGGATTGGAGCAAAAATGAAGCGCAGAAAGTTTAATGAAATCTAAATTAGTTTAAACTGTGTTTTGGAATATTCTTTCTTTTCTTAGCTGTGTTAAATGATTAATCGTGCTAAGATTTGTCAAATATTTTGAGCCTGGATTCATTCTCCTTTGCTGCCCTCCTGGCCTATTTTGGGAATTTCTGCAATTCCAATTATGCATTTCTCTGACGGAGAACATTGAAATACAGAACTGAACTACATGGCCTCATTTAAATATGATATCAGTGAAATAAGATACAATAACAAAAGTGAAAACAGAAACCGTTGTTGAATTAGAGGATCAGAATTTACCGATGTGCATACACTGGAGATGCTTTGTTTAGTTTAGTTTGGAGATACAGCACGGAAACAGGCCCTTCGGCCCACCGAGTCCGCGATGACCAGCGATCCCCACACACTTTCACTATCCTACTCACATTGGGGATAATTTACAATTATACTGATTAACCTCAAAACCTGTACATCTTTGGAGAGTGAGAGGAAACCAAGAAACCCTAACTGGAGAAAACCCACGCAGATTACAGGGAGAACGTACAAACTCTGTACAGACAGTAGTCGGGATCAAACCCGGGTCTCTGGCGCTGTAAGGCAGCGACTCTACCGCTGTGCCACCGTGTGAAGTACATTATGATCACAATTGAGATTTGGGATAATAATACCTATCTACACATTGTACAAATTTAAACATTTAAAATTTCTGTTGGGAAATCTTAGGAATGTGTTTTGCACTTTGCCATCTACAATAGAGGGTAATTGTAGGAGTTACAATAATTATTCCCCATAATGTAAATGGCCTGTCTGATCCAACGCAAGACCACCATAAGAAAATAGCCATTTTAATTGCCCTTTTTGGTGGCGGATATCGGGATCACACAGTTGTGTCACAAGGCTTATTTTGAGCATGCAGCAACCCCCACCCCCCCCCCCCCCCCCACACTACCCCCCCCCTCCCCCACCTCCCCCCCCCCCCCCCCCAACCAAATTACTTGCTTTGATTCTGGAATCAGTGATAACATAATTGAGATAAGAGTATCATGACCATTTTCTAAAAAACTGTCATGCACAATTTCCATCAGCCACAGATTGTCTGCACTGGTTATTTGCACTAGTTTTATGGTTATTAGTTTATTGAATTAAAAATGATATTTATGGGCCTAGTAAGAATTTCATTGTTCTGTTCTTGGTACATTTGACAATTAAGCACTCTTGACTTGAGATTAGGAATATGATGTAATTCTTTCCATGGTCTCAATGAGTGCAGATCTAACTCAAGAAGCTCAGTGCCATCTAAGATCAGGTTGTCTGGTTGAATAGCGTACAGTTTACTTCCCTAAACATTCAAAGACACAAAATGTTGGAGTAACCCAGTGGGATAGACAGCATCTCTGGAGAACATGGATAGGTGATGTTTGTGTTAGCCGTGTGACAATCCTGCAATTCCCCATCCTATTGTGTTGTGGATGGACTGTCGCCCGAGTAACACATTTCTTGAGGAGGAAGGAACTGCAGATGCTGGTTTACACTGAAGATTGACACAAAATAGTAAGATTAAATGAGAACTTACCAGTTTGAAGTTTGATCGGTATTTTATGAGGAGTTACGATGAGGGATTACGTGAAGAACCCCGCCACGACGCATGCGTGTCATTCTTCAAAGCAGCGGTGTGAAATCACAGATAAATGTAATGACTAAACATAGTAAGATTAGAGAAGAGATACCAGTTAAGAATATGATCAAGGGTGGGAGCGGAGGGCACGTAATCCCTCATCGTAACTCCTCATAAAATACAGATCAAACTTCAAACTGGTAAGTTCTCGTTTAATCTTACTATTTTACTTCGGAGTCACGTGAGTGACTACGTGAAGGTTTTAAAGCTCTGTGATTTCATGCCGTGGAAACGAGTCCATGCATCACGTCTGCCTTGATGACTGTAGGAGGAATTGTGTTAACATAATTTGGACATGAATTCGACATTGAAATCATAAAATTTATTAACACAAATTTATAACCCCTTTTTATGGGTTTAAATTAATTTACAGAACTTAAAATTGTTTCTGCAAACGTTCCAGGTTTCATTACTGGTTTATTGTAAAATAATTGGAATGTTTTTTCCCCCCCAGACCATCCTGCTGCCTTGAGGATTTGGTCCATTGGGACATCCAACTGTATCGCTGCCGATGTAGCTGCAGCCCTGGTGGAATGAGATTTAAAATATTAATATCCACCCCAGCCTGTGTTAGCACCTGTTTCAGCCATCTTGAGATGGTCTGGACCATCACTCTTTTGTGTGGTTGCTAGTGGCTGACCAAAAAGTGCCTTCTCATTGCCTCTTAGGATTTTCGTTTTCTCCATGTATAACGACAGATGTCTTACTATACACAGATGGTCATCTGTTGGGTATGACCTAAATTGTATATTGAGGCCTGCTGATCCCTGTCTGTTCTGCTTACTAACTCATAGATATGAAACGTAATATTTTCTGTTGAGGAAGTCATGTTGTCCAGTCTTAGTTTATGCAGTGACTGTACCCTTTGTGCCGTGACCAATGCCATTAGCATGACTGTTTTTAATGTCAGTCTGTGTAGGGACAGAGCTGTTGCTGGAGACCAATTCCTGAGCATCTTCAGGATAATAATTACATCCCATATTTGGGAGTACCTGGTTCTTGGGGGATTAGTATTAAAATTCCCCTCATAAGTTTTGTTACCAGTGGGTGAGTCCCAACAGAGTAACGCTCTGTCCCCTGCCATAGGTAAGTCGATAGGGCACTTCTGGCGCAGTTGATGGCACTGTAACTGAGCCCCTCATCATAGTGGAGGCCTGCCAGATATTCCAGAACAGACGGGATGTTCATGTCTCTGTAGGTGATGTTGTTTTTATGGCAGTGCATCGCCCACTTCCTGATATAGACCAGATACTGTTTTTTGGTTGACTGTCTTTGGGCCGCCGAGATCATGTTCACTGTTCGGTCCGTCAGTCCCAGTTGTAGTAGAGGTGTTTTTATAACTCTACAAATTAATAAGTTCAAATGTTTATGGCATGGGTGGCTATCCCTTGTTACGGGATGTAGCAATAAATCTGGTCTATGTGGGATGGTGATACATGGTTCTAATACCATGTTTAATACCACTGGGAACCATGGTTGAGTAGGCCAATCGGGTACTACCAATACCAGACGCAGAGTCTTGTTATATTTTCCTTAATACCCGATTGATGAGGCAGAAAGGTGGGAATGCGTAAATAAACAATTTCCCCCCCTCCAATGCAGCGAAAATGCATCTGTCGCCGCTGCCCCAGGGTCTGATTCCCATGAAACATAATTTGATAACTGGTGGTTAAGTCTGGATGCGAATAGATCGATATCTGGTGTTCCATATTTTGCTGTAATATCAGCAAATACTTTTTTATTCAACATCCATTCGGTGTTTTTTTTAATTAAATTTGCGTGACCTGGTGTCTGCCACTAAATTTAGTCTTCCTGGTAGGTAAGTGGCTGATATCGAAATATCTCTCTGGATACACCATTGCCAAATTGTATTAGCCAGATTGTCACATGATGTCGATTTGTTTCCACCCATGTGGTTAATGTATGCTACCACGGTGGTATTGTCTATCTGCAGTCTAACATGCTGGTGATATGACCCAGTACAATATGACTTTAGGCCATGTAATGCCCCCAACATTCCCAGGTAGTTTATGCCCAGTGTGAGTAATAATGATGCCTCCTGAGCAGTCCATCTACCTCCACAGCTGGTGATGGTATTGGTGGCTCCCCACCCAAGTGCACTGGCGTCAGTTTGTAGTACCATGGAAGGGTTACTGACAATGATCGGATTGGAACAAAGCCAGATGTTATCTATCCACCATTTTAGTTCCATTTTAGCTTGATTGGTAGTTTCATAGGTCTGTCAAAGTGACCTGCATTAATTTAGAGTGCTTGTATTTTTGCTCTCTGTAAGTTTAGGTAATGTAGAGGTCCAAATTGTGTGGCTGGAAAGGCAGCCACCATTTTGCCAATGACTTTTGCTACCAATCTGATGGATGGTTTGCTGATGTCAATGAGGTTATTGCAAGCCTCTATTAAATCTCTAGCCTTTCCCTTAGGCAGAGTCACCGACATGTAAACGGAGTCAATGGTGAAACCCCAAATAGTCCATAGTAGTGAAAGGCGTTAGTTTAGATTTAACTGGATGGATAATAAATCCCAGTTTTTCAAATAACTGTTTTGTGGCTGTTACAGTTTGTTTGGCCAATTCCAAAGTTTTGCCCACAATGAGTATGTCATCTAAATATGCCATGACCATGTGTTTACGTTTCCGTAGAGACGCTAGGGCTGGTTTCAAAATGTTTGTGAACAGCCTGGGGCTGATGATAACCCATTTGGCAGTGCTTTATACTGCCAGAGTTGCCCATCCAGTTGAATTTTAAGTAACATCTGTGGTCACCTCGTATAGGCACTGAATAGTAAGCATCTTTTAAATCGATGCTGGCCATGAAGTAACCTTTGGAAATGAATTGTTTAGCAGTAACAAAGGTATCCATTTTGTCAGATCTATGATGATGCGACAACCACCATCTTTTTTGTTTTTGATAAATATATTGGACACGAATTCTAATGGTTCGTGTTGAGTTTTCTCAATTACACCTTTTATGTAAAGCCGCTCCAGTTCAGCTTGCGCTTTTGATTTTTCTTTATCAGAAGGCACGAACATTCGGTTCAGTATATGTTGAACTGGAGGGCTGTACTTGTGTATAAACTCTATTGTATATCCCTGGATACTGCTTAAGATGTAAGTATCGGTTGTTAACATGCTCCATGCCTTCAGAAAAGAGTGTAATCTCCACCCAACCTCCATGCTCCCTGTATTTTGTAGGGAACCAGACCCACCTACCTCCATAGTTACCAGTGGCAGGTTTACTTCTTTTTGTAGATTCTTCGCTGCTGTTGTTGCGCTGGTGTCTGGATTTTCGGTTTGGGTGGCGTTGGAGGTCCCCCCATCTTCCAAGAAGGCCGGCCTGGGCCATGGCCTAAAAAGACATGTTTTGGGTACCGGGCCTTCGAGCTTTCACCAGTTCTGCTGGTGGGTGCGTGGGGTGCTGTCTTTGGCTGTAGTGGGTTCCAGTAGGTTCTCTTGTTCCTGCACCCCTTGCACACTTGTCTTTTCTTCTGCGGACCCCTCTTCCAGGTCAGCCCAGAACTGACCCGCAGTGCTCCCCTCTGATGAGGTAGAAGCACTGTGCAGCCCTTCAAGAGGTACTGCTGTGGGTTTATCATAGGGCCCACAGTGACCCGTTTCCATCTCCCGGAGTCTGTCACGTTGGAGCAAATGCTCCAACACACCGCTCCATCCGGCTCCAGCGCTCTCGGGCGCTGGCCGCCTGCGGTTGTTCAAAGTCGGACTCCTCTGAGTCCACGACCTTGTTTGTTTTTGTGTCTAGCCTTACCGCCCGGCCACGTGGATCTGGCCGGTGCGGAGGCGACATCGGGCACAGCTGATCCCACTATCGGTGATCCGAGTGCCGCTGGCTGCTGCTGGCTGCCCGCTGCTCCGCGGTCCTCCCTCACCAGCTTTGTCCTTACTGCCCTTCCGTGGAGTGGATATGGCCGGTGCGGAGGCGACATCGGGCACAGCTGATCCCATCTAGCCCACCAGCTTTGTCGCAGCCCGTTGGTTTCTCCACCTGTAATCAGCATGGTAAAAACACAAAAAGACCGCAGCTCTTACCTGCAGGTCCAAGTTTAAATTGTCGCTACGGGGGAACGTCGTTCCACCCCGTCTCCTGCCGTTTTTGACTTGTCCAAAAAGTCGACGGCCCCATTCTGAATAGTCTCCCGCCCGGCCGTGGTGTTCTGGCCGGCGCGGGACCAAAAGTCGGCACAGCTGATCTCACTTACGGGGCTTGTGCCTTCAGCTGCTGCTGGCTCCCGCAACTTCGCGGTCCTCCCCAGCCAGCTTCACTCGCAGCACTTGTGGACACTATTTTGTCCAGCTTCCCCCCCTGTGAAAAAACAGCGCGGGGAACAAAACTACCGCAGAGTACATTTCTTACCTGCAGGTCGCGGTTTCAAACTTACCGCTGCGGGGGAACGCTTCCCCCCGCCTGTCGTTTCGCAAGCGTGAAGCGATATGACACGCATGCGTTGTGGCGGGGTTCTTCACGTAGTCACTCACGTGACTCCGAAGTAAAATCTTGGAGTAACTCAATCAGACAGGCAGCATCTCTGGAGAGAAGGAATGGATGACGTTTCGAGTCAAGACCCTTCTTCAGTCTGAAGAAGGTTCTCAGCCCATAACGTCACCCATTCCTTCTATCCAGAGATGCTGAATGTCATCCTAATGGGCCTGTCACACTTAGGCGACTCTTTAGACCATGGACTAATTTTAATGGAATTCACCGACGACGCCTGGCGACAACCTATGACAGCACGTACGGCAACCTACAACAACCTACGACAGCAAAAATTGTCGTCACTATCGCCAAAAAATGTTCAACATGTTAGTGCCCAAAAAATCGCCTAAGTGGGACAGACCCATTAATTACTCCAACATGTTGTACTTCGTGAATAGCTAGATTTGGGCACTAGATGGCAATGTTGCCCACATCTCAAGAATTAATAAAAGAAAAGGTTTACCATAGAGTTGCAGTTATTTTATCGAGAATTCGCTCATTGGAGGCATTTTGCCTATTCTTCTAAGTCATGAAATTGGTGAGGTTGAAATTTTGACTGAAAGATTTCCTGAACCTTATGAAGTAGATGCAATGGAACAGGTTCCCCAAAGTTTAATTATATCTACACCATGATGAGACAAATCTATTCTCTTTCTGTCTTTGTGGCAGCTGCCAGTGAGAGTGACTATCCTGCAGGGGAGATATTTTTGGAAGGGGACTTGAATCCAGATGACTCCAGCGGAGCAGAAGGAGTATTGGCAGGAATTACCTTGGTCGGATGCGCAACCAGGTGCAACGTTCCCCGGAGCACCAGCACATCTAGAGGTGACACCCCAACATCTGACAAAGGACACAGTGAGTAACAACTAAAGTTTAAAAAAAAAAGGTTCTGCTTATTTGCTTTGGTCCTTGACTTGAGAAACAGTTCACGTTCATCTAGAGTATCAGAAAGTATATCAAGATCATTTATGTATTTACTGTTGAGCTAAGTGAGATGACTATTCTTAACATTCACACTCTGGAGCGTGCTATTAACACTTCAGGAAGTAGACTTGACATCATCTCATTTTTACCAGAAAAATGGCTAACAGAGTATGAACATTTCTTAATTTCATCATAGACCCTGGAAGTAGATAGATAGCTCATACCAATAACAAATACCGGTAAATGCACTGAGTGATATGCCATTCTGAGTTAGACTGCTTGCCCAAAGAGTTGATTTCTTCCTAAACTAACAAATTTAAACTGATAAATTAAAAAAGTTAGGCTAAACTGGACTTGAGTCACACATGGGATCATGGGTCATCCATGGGTTTTCTCCGAGATCTTCGGTTTCCTCCCACACTCCAACGACGTATAGGTACAGTGCCCTCCATAGTGTTTGGGACAAAGACTCATCATTTATTTATTTGCCTCTGTACTCCACAATTTGAGATGTGTATTAGAAAAAAATCACATGTGGTTAAAGTGCACATTGTCAGATTTTAATAAAGGCCATTTTTATACATTTTGGTTTCACCATGTAGAAATACAGCTGTGTTTATTTCAGGGCACCATAATGTCACCATAATTTCAGGGCACCATAATGTTTGCGACACATGGTTTTGCAGGCGTTTGTAATTGCTCAGGTGCGTTAATTGCCTCCTTAATGCAGGTATAAGAGAGCTCTCGGCACCAGTCTTTCCATTACCATTGGAAACCTTTATTGCTGTTTATCAACATGAAGACCAAAGTTGTGGCAATGAAAGTCAAAGAAGCCATTATGAGACTTAGAAACACGAATAAAACTGTTAGAGACATCAGCCAAACCTTAGGCTTACCAAAATCAACAGTTTGGAACATCAGTAAGAAGAAAGAAAGCACTGGTGAGCTTACTAATCGCAAAGGGACTGGCAGGCCAAGGAAGACCTCCACAGTTGATGACAGAAGAATTCTCTCTATAATAAAGAAAAATTCCCAAACACCTGTCTGACAGATCAGAAACACTCTTCAGGAGTCAGGTGTGGATTTGTCAATGAACACTGTCCACAGAAGACTTCACAAACAGAAATACAGAGGCTACACTGCAAGATGCAAACCACTGATTAGCTGCAAAAATAGGATGGCCGGGTTACAGTTTATCAAGAAATACTTAAAAGAGCAACCACAGTTCTGGAAAAAGGGCTTGGGGACAGATGAGATGAAGATGATCATATCAGAGTGATGGCAAGAGTAAAGTATGGAGGAGAGAAGGAACTGCCAAAGTTCCAAAGCATATCACCTCACCTGTGAAACACGGTGGTGGGGGTGTTATGACCTGGGCATGTATGGCTGCTGAAGGTACTGGCTTGCATATCTTCATTGATGATACAACTGCTGATGGTAGTAGCATGATGTATTTTGAAATTGTATAGACACATCTATCTGCTCAAGTTCAAACAAATGCCTCAAAACTCATTGGCCGGCGGTTCATTCAACAGCAAGACACTGATCCTAAACATACTGCTAAAGCAGCAAGGAGTTTTTCAAAGCTAAAACAATGGTCAATTCTAAATCTTGAGTGGCCAAGTCAATCACCCGATCTGAACCCAATTCAACATACCTTTTATATGTTGCAGAGAAAACAGAAGGGGACAAGCTCCCAAAACAAGCATAAGCTAAAGGTACACAAAATTGCTGGGGAAACTCAGCGGGTGCAGCAGCACCTATGGAGCGAAGGAAATAGGCGACGTTTCGGGCCGAAACCCTTCTTCAGACAAGCATAAGCTAAAGATGGCTGCAATACAGGCCTGGCAGAGCATCACCAGAGAAGACACCCAGCAACTGGTGATGTCCATGAATCGCAGACTTCAAGCAGTCATTGCAGGCAAAGGATATGCAACAAAATATTAATCATGACTACTTTCATTTACATGACATTGCCGTGTCCCAAACATTATGGTGCCCTGAAATGGGGGGACTATGTATAAACACTGCTGTAATTTATATTGCCACCGTGCCGACCATGTTCCATTATGTTTTTACTGTGAATATGATGGGTCGAGTGTCGTCAATCTGCATCTGAAAATCCATGAATTCTATAATAGAGCTCGCTAACATTCTGCCAGCGAGGTGAGAGTCCAAAACAGGCATAAAGAGGCACCTGGCCAGGGGCTGTTGAATGTGCGGCACAGTTTGGTGCTTGGTTAATTTGCAAGCAAGGATGGTGGTCAGGGATGTTTGAAAGAATAGGAAATTAGAGGTGTAAAAGGCTGCCGCTGACACTGAATTCGAATGTCTGCATTGCATGTAATTGAAAGATGATTAAATACTTTCTGCATTGAAGAAAAGGCAGGAGAATGGGATTGAAAGGGAAAAATAGATCAGCTATGATTGAATGGCGGAGAAGATTCATATGGCCGAATGGATTAATTTTGCTCCTCTGTCTTATGGTTACAACAGTGTGGTTTCTGTGCTTTTTCATCATAAAGACAATTTGCCAATCATGTCTATCCTACCTCACAGGCGAAATGGCTCCCCTTAAAGGTGGGAAGGTTAACCAACCGCAGTCAGCTGAAGAAGCAACTGAAGCAACAGAGGCAACAGGGAACGGAGTCACTGATGCAGAACCAGCATTAGCGCGGCCCAGTGCCTACACAGAACACGTGTTTACAGACTCCGCACGGACAGACGACCGAACTCAGCTCAGGTAATGATGATGGACGTGCACAGGGCTGGCCCATCACTCAGTGAAGGAAATCTGTGGGAAATGGTAAAGTTTCAATCGTATGAAGTTAGGAGAGCAATGTGCACCTTCAGTATCCATGACATAGTAAAGGGCATTTATTATGTGCAAAGATCATGCTATGGGAAATAAAATGTTTAACAAAGAACTGCAGATGCTGGAAAAATCGAAGGAAGGCAAAAATGCTGGAGAAACTCAGCTGGTGAGGCAGCATCTATGTAAATAACATGTGCTGTTCTTTGTTACGAACCTTCCAACGGTCTACACTACAGAATGATAAGCTTCTGTGCCTGCTGGTGAGGGGGAAATATATGAAACCTGGAATCAGATGTAGTCCATGCATGCTGGTGGATAAGTTGGGGCAGATGAATAGCAACACCTGCCTTTTCCCCCACCAGGAAGGTTTCAAGGCCCTCTATTTGTTCCTCCAACAGAGACCCCATTAATTTCCCTCCACTAACACTCTCCTCCACTGACGGAACTTGTCCTCGTCCTCAATAAGTTCTCTTTTGACTCCTCTCACTTCCTCCAAGTTAGCCATGGGCACTCTCAACTGTCTATGACTGCTTTTCTGTCGGTTACATGGAACAGTCCTTATTCCAGGCATTACTCTATCCCTATCCCCCTACTCTTTCTCCGCTACATTGAACACTGTATTAGGGCTGCTGCCTTCACTCCAGCATAACTCGAGGATCTCCCCCCCTCTCCGCCCCTCCCACCCCCTCCCCCCCACAATAAGGCTGAAGAAGGGTCCTGACCTGAAACATCACCTGTCCTTGTTTTCAGGGATGCTGCCAGACCTGCTGTGTTACACCGGCACTTTGTGTCATTTTGCCTTTTCCAGTCTCAGTTTGGAGTTCTGGAATACCAATAAGAAAGGAAATGCCGTGGAGAAAAAAAAATCACTGCTAGATTAAAAGACTCTGCATAGTGATGGGGGGTTAACTGTAATGGTGCAGGTAAAATGTATTGATAAGGTTTTGACTGTGAGGGTCATAGTCAATATATGTTCAAGATGGAACTGCAGATGTTGGAAAATCGAAGGTAGACAAAAATGCTGGAGAAACTCAGCGGGTGCGGCAGCATCTATGGAGCGAAGGAATGCCGAAACGTTGCCTATTTCCTTCGCTCCATAGATGCTGCCGCACCCGCTGAGTTTCTCCAGCATTTTTGTCTAGTCAATATATGTATTCACCGTAATGGTTCATTATACAGGTGCACAACCTTTTATCCGAAAGCCTTGGGACCAGACACTTTTCGTAATTCGGAATTTTTCGGCTTTCGGAATGGAAGATTTTTAGCGTAGATTTTAACGGCTGGCTCAGTGGTAGAGTGCTCGGCTCATATCCGCAAGGTCGCGAGTTTGCGCCTCGATCCCGGCAGTTACTCGATCGCGAGTTTGAGTCTTCAATGTAGTTTTTTCTTGCAGAATAGGAGAGAATAGGGAGAGTTAGGCTGGGATCATTCTCTACGAGATGATCTTAGTGCGGGAGACAAGTGTAGGAGAGGTGTACTGACTGTGTGGGCAGAACTTTGGAAGTGATTGCCCACCATTCTCAAAAGCCGCTGTGTCTCCCTGTCCCTCCAACTCCAGAGGAATCCGCTCCCCGATGGGCCGCTACGGCGACAAGTGGCAGTTCGCCCACAGCCCAAGCCGCGCCACCCCAAGAACAAGACGTACCTTACACACCATCAGCTTCTGCCCCTACTGGAGTTCTGCGTGTTCCTCTGGAGTTGGAGTGGGGCTGGGCTGGAGTTGCTGATCTGGGATCTCCGTGCTTGCAGTGGGCCTGGGGGTCGGTGTCCCGATGAGGGGGCGCAGCTCGGGCTGTGGGCGAACTGCCACTTGTCGCCGTAGCGGCCCATCAGGGAGCGGCTTCTGGTGGTCCTGGCGTCTCTCAGCTCCTGTCCAGGGGGGTGGCCAGAGACGTCAGGACCAACAGGAACCCGCTCCCCGATGGGCCGCTACAGCGACAAGTGGCAGTTCGCCCACAGCCCGAGCTGCGCCCCCTCAACCGCAACCCGGGTTCCTCTGGAGTTGGAACGGGGCTGGGCTAGAGTTGCTGCTGGCTGTGAGTCTCTGGGATCTCCGTGCTTGCAGTCGGTGTCCCGTTGGTCCTGACGTCTCCGGCCACCCCTGGACAGGAGCTGAGACTGGGAACTGTACCGTCCTTGCCCCCTCCCTCTGCAACTGCAAACAACCCCACTCTCCTGCTCACCTACAAGCGCGGTACAGTTCCCAGTCTCAGCTCCTGTACAGGGGGGTGGCCGGAGACGTCACAGCCCGAGCTGCGCCCCCTCATCCGCAACCCCAAGAACAAGACGTACCTTGCACACCATCAGCTTCTGTCCCTACGGGGAGCGTGTTCCTCTGGAGTTGGAACGGGGCTGGGCTGCTGCTGGCTGTGGGTCTCTGGGATCTCCGTGCTTGCAGTGGGCCTGAGGGTCGGTGTCCCGTTGGTCCTGACGTCTCCAGTGACTGGCACTGATTCTGCTGGCTTCACCGACGTGAAGACAGTGCAAAGTCCCCACGCCGGTGCAAAGGGCGGGGAGCTGGAGAGGGGAGGGAAGGATGTCACACACATGGCCGGGAAGCAGAGGGGTGTAGGTGGGGTGAAACTGAAGGGAGCGACAATCTGCTGCTGCCTGCCCGCTGAGTTAAAAAGTTCCCACGCAAGGCTCACGATACACTGTGTATCGTGAGGCTCCAGCAACGCAGCCGCAGGTCCGGTGGACATCGGGGACATCGGGAGCTCGCGGGTCCGGGGGGAGAGAGAGACCGCTTCCCGGAGCTCCCGCAACGCGACTTCTCCAGCCCGTGTCGCGGGGTTGGAACGACCTGGAGCGGGGTCGTACATCGCCCGGCACGGCTTAATGGCCGTGGGACATTCCAGCGCCCGCCGGGGGCTCCAACTTTGTGACTTTTAGACCGGGAGCGGGGCCGTAAATCGCCCGGCACGGCCTAAAATGGCCGTGGGACTTATCATCGCCCGCCTGGGGCTTGGACATCGGGAGAGACATGGAGAACAGGGGAGAGAAAAGACTTTGCTTTCCATCACAGTGGGTTCACTGTGATGGATGTTTGTGTGAACTAAATTGTGTGTATGTCTAGGAATTGTCTTTGTTTGTATGGCTGTGGAAACGGAATTTCGTTTGAGTCTCACTGAGGCTCAAATGACAATAAATTGTATTGTATTGTATTGTACCGTGGGAACTTTTTAACTCAGTGGGCAGGCAGCAGCAGATTGTCAATTATTAACCCTCCCGCGCAATATACCCTCACCTTCTCTTTTATGAATGGGGATTTAGTTCCCCTTTCTTCGAGGACCGACCGGAGGTTCCGCTGTCACCTCTGCGGGCCGCCCTCGGTGAACGTCTTCAAGGACCTTTCTTCAAGGACCGAAAAAATGTCCGCTATTTGGAACTTTTCGTTATTTGGAATTTCGGATAAAAGGTTGTGCACCTGTAATTGAAAGCATTCATGAGTTATTACACTTGACAGTTTAGTTTAATTGCAACAACTGAAATCGTTTGTTATCTGAGGACATTAAATTAGGTGTAGGAAAGTTTGCTCAGGGCCTCACAGGTTGGTTTTTGTCATTTAATAAGGTCACTGCTGAACGAATTGTAACTGCAACCTCATATTCCTATCTACCTTTTTCCACTCATTGATACCAAGAAAGCAGCTCCCTTCGAAAATATTCAATGACCCTGCTTCAAGTGCTTTTTGAGGGAGAGACTTCCAAAGATTCAAAATTCATTTGAGAGAAACTATTTTGCTTCTTCACTGCCTTCCACTGGTTCTAAATTCTCCCTCGGCGAGCAAAATGTTCTCCATACACAAGAACCTCAGAGTCTTGTATTTTGATCAAATCCCTTTCACTAAGCAGATTAGTGAGTATAGTTGGAAGGGCCTGCTGCAGTTATATAAGACGTTGGTGAGGCCGCATTTAGAGTATTTTGTTCGGTTCTGCGCACCATGTTATAGGAAAGATGTTGTCAAGTCGGAAAGGGTGCAGAGAAGATATACAAGGATGTTGGCCCGACATGAGGGCCTGAGCTATAGGGAGAGGTTGAGCAGGCTAGGACTCTATACATTGGAGCACCGGAGAATTATCTTATATAGAACGTTCTCCCCGTGACCTGGTTGGGTTTTCTCAGAGATCTTCGGTTTCCTCCCACATTCCAAAGACGTACAGGTTTGTGGGTTAATTGGCTCGGTAGATGTAAAAATTGTCCCTAGTGGGTGTAGGATAGTGTTAAGATGCGGGGATCGCTGGTCGGCACGGACCCGTTCGGCCAAAGGGCCTGTTTCCATGTTGTATCTCTAAACCAAATTAAACTAAAGATGTACAAAATCATGAGAGGAATCGATTAGGTAGACGCACGGAATAGGGGAATTGAGAACCAAACAACATAGGTTTAAGGTAAGGGGTAATATTTCCACACAGTGGGTGATGGGTATATGGAACGAGCTGCCGGTGGAGGCAGGTACCATTGCAACGTTTAAGAAACATACAGATAGATAGGAATAGGAATACTTTATTGTCACTTGGGACTAGGCACAGTGAGATTCTCCATTGTCGGGTCCCCATTGTCCTTCCCCCCCCCCATTGTCCATTGTTCTCCCCCCTCACGACGGTCCCCTCCCCATGCCGCCCGCTCCATTGTTCTTCCCTTCCCCCCTCATGGCGGTTCCTCCACGCTCTCATCGACGGTGGGTCGACCCGCGAGGCATCGCCGCCGAGGCCCCATCGGCACAAGGGTTCACCGCTGCCACCGCCGAGGCCTCACCGCTGTTGACGCTCCACTTCACGCCTTCGTGATGTCGACCCGGGCCCCAGCTGCGGGCTACATCGGCCGCTTCGCCCGACCCAGGCTTCTACCCACGAGACCCTGGCTGGGCTCCGACCTGGGCTTCTACGCGGCAATCCGGGAGGGAGCGAGACCGCGGCACCTCGATAAAGTCCTCCGGCCGTGTTCCACGTTCACAGCTGCGGCCCCACCATCGGGAAGCCGTCTGGCTGCGCAGCTCATTGGGATAGATGGATAGGACAGATATGGGCCAAATGCAGGCAGGTGGAACTAGTGTAGATGGGACATGTTGGTCAGTGTGGGCAAGTTAGGCCGAAGAGCCTGTTTCCACAATGTATGACATAAGACTTCACAGCCACTCCAGGATTTAGTCTGATAAACATTTGAACTCTATCACAATGCATTAACATTCTTCTATAAATAAGGAGATGAATACAGTTCGCAGGGAGTCAGTAAGATGGTCAGAAAGATCCAGAGAAGGTAGATGCATGGCCTATTGAGGTCTCAGAATGAACTCGGCTATCTTCACAATTATGAAGCATTTTAATATAATGGCAGAAAGGCACTGATTTGTAGGACTGTGTGCTGGCAGACTCTGTGGCCCTTTCATATCCCCTTGTGAACCTTTTTTATGTCATCATTCCAAAAACAGATCAGATGAATAGACCCGATGGATGTTGCTTACACTCTATCGTAGCAATAGGTGTGTAATTGATTGTGCATGACAGTACGAAGCAGGCAACACTGATTCAGCTAGTTCTTCCACATGGAGATCAGTTAGGTTTGTTTTATAGGCATTTGCATTTGTTTTACGTTATAATCAAAAATTAAAATGAGTCCTGGCCTGTTTACAATTTCTCTTGAAATTAATTCAAATTGTTGCTTGATCATTGAACAATATCACCAGATGAATTTCATTAACAGTAAATTCAGCTGAATAACTGATAAGTTAGGGAAAGCAGAGACCTATAGTATCTGACTCTGATTATTTAGTTTTATTGATTCAATGTGTAGTGTAGGGATTATCAGTGCCTTTTAGGTTACCGGACTGACTTGAAAAACGCTAGAACACGGCTTGTACACGCTGGAATTCAGAAGATTGAGGGGGGATCTTATAGAAACTTACAAAAATCTTAAAGGGTTGGACAGGCAAGATGCAGGAAGATTATTCCCGATGTTGGGGAAGTTCAGAACTAGGGGTCACAGTTTAAGGATAACAGGGATGTCTTTTCGGACCGAGATGAGAAAATCATTTTTTACAGAGTGTGGTGAATCTGGAATTCTCTGCCACAGAAGGTAGTTGAGGCCAGTTCATTGGCTATATTTAAGAGGGAGTTAGATGTGACCCTTGTGGCTAAAGGGATCAGGGGGTATGGAGAGAAGGCAGGGATGGGATACTGAGTTGGATGATCAGCCATGATCATATCGAATGGCGGTGCAGGCTCGAAGGGCCGAATGGCCTACTCCTGCACCTATTTTCTATTTTTCTATGTTCTATGAAACTAATTGTGAGATGCATTATGAAATACAATTTAATGACTCATTTCCATAGTTGAGATTGAGGAAATATTTTGTACAATTAATTTGAGCACTTAAATTGTGACCAAGGTCTCCATAAGTCAAAGTTTTTTGAATAGTTATACTGATCATTGAAGGCCAGCAAGATAAGGAGCATCATCCTTAAACATTGGAATTCTTCCCTCAGCTTCTCGTCTTCAAGACTGAATACAATAGACAATAGGTGCAGGAGTAGGCCATTCGGACCTTCGATCCAGCACCGCCATTCAATGTGATCATGGCTGATCATCCACAATCAGTACCCCGTTCCTGCCTTCTCTCCATATCCCCTGACTCCACTATCTTTAAAAGCCCTATCTAGCTCTCTCTTGAAAGTATCCAGAGAACCGGCCTCCACTGCTCTTTGAGGCAGAGAATTCCACAGACTCACAACTCTCTGTGAGAAAAAGTGTTTCCTCGTCTCCATTCAAATTGGCTTACCCCTTATTCTTAAACTGTGGCCCCTGGTTCTGGACTCCCCCAACATCGGGAACATGTTTCCTGCCTCTAGCGTGTCCAAACCCTTAATAATCTTATTTGTTTCAATAAGGAGTAGGCCATTTGGCCCATCAAGTCTGCTCTGCCATTCAATCATAGCTGATCTATCTTTCCCTCTCAACCCCATTCTCCTGCCTTCTCCCCATATCCACTGACAAGGCACTAATCGAGAATCTATCAATTTCCGCCTTAAAAATATCCACTGACTTGGCCTCCACAGCCTTCTGTGGCAATGAATTCCACAGATTCACCACACTTTCACCACTCCTCACAGAAGTTAGGATCAAACCTGGGTCTCTGGCGCTGTGAGGTAGCAGCAGTGTCACAGTGCCACCTCATCATCTTGTCATCTTGTTCTCTACAACGTCATCGGACGCCTTTTGGCCCATTTATCTCATTCAGCAGATTGCTCTCCTTATATACCTGTACCCCTCCATCTTATTGCCAGTTAATCTACCAGCACATATTGAGATGTGATAGGAATGTGGAACACAACATGCTATCATTGCAGAGCCAACACCTCACAGCCAGGACCGATCCCGAGTCGCAGGAGCTGTGAGGCAGCAGCACTAACTGCTGTGTCATTGCAGCACCCAACTTTGCTGCGAGAGCAATAATCTATAGGAACGGGCCTCACTGATTTTTTACTTTGTATTAGATTAACCATTAACCTGCACGAGCTACATGTACTCACGGGCACCATCTAATCTAAAGTCTTCATGGTCCAAAAAAAGGTGGAAACTTAAAAATTGTAAGCACATTTAAATTATATTTTGATACATGGCTGTACTCTAACGGTTCTTGACTATATTATTTATGTGAAGCCTAAAAGCGCCATGTGGAAAATGTTTTTTTTTCATTTCAGGGAAAACGGCCAACCCAAGGAGGAACAGAACACAGGTCAGCCAGAAGTGGAAGCCAATGTTCGCACCAATGGATCGATCACAAGTGCAGCCCCTACCATGTGGCTGGGGGCACAGAATGGCTGGTAGGTCAACATTGCACGTGTGTGTCAGGTGATGCTTCACACGATTCCCATTGATGACGAGTCTCATGGTGAGGAAGGTCACAATCCGACAGGTGAATCTCATTCACTCTTCCCAGGATCTTGAAGTACAGACGGACTGAGTCACAATACAGTTATAGTTTAGGGGGTTCTTTATTGTCACGTGTTACTGAGGTACTGTAAAATGCATGCTATCCATCAATCATATCACACATTAGTACAATAGATCCTCTTCTGAAACCATGCACACAGTCATCACCTTCAGGCACAACTTGCTACTTTCAAGTCTCTGAAACATCCAATCTTGCAGTTACGTTGAATATCTCACCCATGCTCTATTCTATTAGTTTCCTACTGTGTACATGTGTTTATATTTGGAAGGTTTAGGCCCTTTCATTGCATTGTGGTGTTTGAGGTTGTAGTGGATATTATACTGAAGATAGATACAAAATGCTGGAGTAACTCAGTGGGACAGGCAGTATCTCTGGAGAAAAGGTATGGGTGACGTTGCGATCGAGACCCTTCTTCTTGAATGTTATACTTATGTTTTCTGCGGAGAGTGGTGCTTAAATATGTAAACTGCAGTGGTCTGAGATGGCCTCTTAATGGCCACCTGTCCCCATCTTTAAGGAAGATCAGTGCGAGGGTCTTCGAAAAGTTTATAATGGAATATGAATTTGCTTGTTCATCGGAGACAGCCTGCAGTTAGTAGGAATGCCTGTTGCTCAGAGCAGTATCTGTTTTATGCTGGATAAATTTTTTTTTACATTTAAATTCGCCCATTTGGCTTCCTGGTATGTCTTGTTTAGGAGTTTTGTGCATTTCGAAAATAATTGGCAGCATAAATAAGGAACTTGAATTCTGGATTAAAACTTGCCTGCTTATTTAAGGTCAGGTCTGAAGGTGTTACTATTGCACAACTCTGTACTTTCATCATTTTTTAACCAGGTGCACATCAGAAAAACTACCCAGAAAGTTCCCTTTAAAACAAAAATGAGGATCAAATTATTCAAAAAGAAATAAAAAGTTGGTGCTTTAAGTCTGAAATAAAAGCAGAAAATTGTGGAAGTCGTCTGCAAGACACACGGCAGATGAAGAGAGGGAAATAGAGTTAATGTTTCATTACTACTTGGACAATTTGGAATTCAAACCTGTTATGTTGAAGTTAGAGGGAAGGGTGAGAGGAAAGGGAAATATTTGATAGGATGGAGACCAAAGGTGACTGAGTAACTCATGAGGCAGTGAGTGCCAGCTGAGAATGGGCGGTAGAAGATCCCAGAGTTGCATCATGATAAGTAGACAACATCATTTATTAATGTTATTGTAAGGTTATTTGTCAGATAAATAAATAGCCAGGATAACCTCCATTCTTCCAATGGTGTGAGGGTTGTTTTGCACCTGAAGACAGAGAGGTCAGGTGGAGCGTTGATCATCTATCACATTTAAATGACCAAATGGCTCGATCAAGAATGCTAAAGTGTGAGAGTAGCATATGTGCTCAAGTCTCGAGTAGCTCACAATCTTGTGACTCATCCTCACTGGAGAATAGAGACCTTTACCTCTTCTGAGCTGATGTCAATGGTGCCAGGTACAAATCCACATGCTCTGACATGCTATCCAGTTGTACACAAAGAATATTCAAATGTATGCATTATCCTTTATATACAGGCCATTGGCTTAACATCCTTAATATGTTTTTGCGCAAAAGATGAAACTTGTTTGTGTACTATTGGTTTAATGCTTTTCAGGCAGTTGCAAGGTTGTGTTGTGTAAATATATTGCCAGCTCCATGTATTCTCAGTGTGTGCTGTGATTGTAACAATGTGTGATATCTAACCTTTCTGTATTGCTCCTTATGTTATTAGCCTTTATGTGCATTCTGCGGTATCCAATTGGAAGAAGTGTCTTCACACCATCAAACTGAAGGATGCAGTCCTCAGCATTGTGTAAGTTGCTGCAGAGAGAAAATCGTTTTAGGGATGATCTTGATTAGTAAAGGGGCTGTCCCACTTGGGCGACCTAATCCGCGAGTTCTGGCAAGTTTGCCCTCGACTCATACTCGCAGCATGGTCGACATGAGGTGGTAGGAGGTCTTCGTAACTCTCCTTCATGCTTGAGAGTGGTCTCCACGTACTCGAGGCCTCAGCTAAGTCGCGGCGTTTTTTTCAATATGTTAAAAAATGCCTGCGAGTAAAAAAAGGTCGCCATGGAAAAAATAGATACTTTTTTTACCCGTAGGTTTAGTCGTAGTAGGTCGGCATGTTAGTCGTAGGTAATCGAGGGTAGTCGAAGGTAATTGAAGGTAGCCATAGATAGACTTCATCATAGTCGAAGGGAGGTCGAAGGAGATCGAAGGAGGTCGTCTTCACTCTCCACTATTCGGTGTCCAATTTTCCCGAAGTTAGTCATAGTTAGTCGTAGCTAGTCGAAGCTGGTCTTCAACATAGTCGAAGGAGGTCTTCAACATGTCATTTTTTCAAACTCTTCTAAACTCACCAATTAGGTCGCCCAAGTGGGACAGCCCCTTTATTCCCTCTTCTCCTGCCAGTGCCAATGTTAGCCCCGTCTAGAAAGGTTCCTCTGTGTGACCAGGAACATTTGCAGCGAAAAATATCTTGCTTGGAATTCTGACTATGAACTTTGTGTGATGGAGAACAGATTCAGAAGCATATGGACAAATATGGAGTGCAGGAAGATGAGGGGTGATCTTATAGAGATACAATATATAAGATCTTGAGGGTAATAAATAGGGTGAATGCAGAGTTTTTTACCCAGAGTAGGGGAATCAAGAACCAAAGGACATAGGTTTATGTTGAGAGGAACCTGCGTGGCAACTTTATCCACAGAGGGTGATGAATAAATGGAATGAGCTGCCAGTGTAAGTAGTTGAGCCAGGTACTATAGCAACATTTAAATGACATTTGGAAAGATATATGAATAAGAAAAGTTTAGAGGTATACGGGCCAGATGTGGGCAGGTGGAACGTGTAAATGGGGTATCTTGGTCAACATGGCCAAGTTGGGCTAAAGGCCCTATTTCCGTGCAGTATGACTACTTCTGAATTTGAACCTGGGAAGTCCAAAACCTTTCCAGCCACTGGTGAGGAGGCCTCCATCAAGATGCCACTAGCCACTGCTGTCCAGAAACTGTCTGGAGAACACTAACACTAGGAAGCTATTTATGACCTAATCCAGGAACTGGCGGCTGGTCTGGAGATAGATTGTTTAATATTTTAAGTGTGTTCCTAGTTTAATTCTAGGTATAGACCTTTTTGAAGCTTCCTCTACAGACTATGTATTGACCGCTTTCCCATTTTTGCTTGTAGACATGTGAAAGGGCGTGCTCTGGTGGCTCTGAATGACGGAACATTAGCTATATTTCACAGAGCTGAAGGTGAGTACATTTTCTAAAAAAAAATTGAATACAGTTGTATAATTCTTTGTAAAAATAAGGAACGGCAGGTGCCGGTTTACAAAAAAAGACACAAAATGCTGGAGTAACACAGTGGTTCAGGCAGCATCTCTGGAGAACATGGATAGGCAGTGTTTTGGGTTAGGACCCTCCTTTATATTGATGTTCTCCAGAGATGCCGTCTGAGCCGTTGAGTTATTCCAGCACTTTGTGTGTAATTCTTCACCCATCTGTGCCTTTGTCTAATATTATATGTGAGTTATTAAACAATTTGGAACTTTCTCTATTGATACTTTGATTTTAGATCAGTAATGGCTGCACAAATGGTGAATTAATAGATGGATAAATCTCTATAAATTCTGCCAACAATGTTTTATTTGCCAAAATGATAAAGCATAGATTTTATCATTGACACAACTTCAAAAGTTAAATGAGCTTGTATCTTTCTTAAGCATGGCTGAGCTGGAAGTAGTGGCCCTGGCTTTGAATTCTGTCTCGGAATGCAAGGGATTTAAACAAAATACAAGCATGTAGATAATTTAAACTTTTGCAACAATTAAATGGTTTGGCTGAAACTGCTTTTCGATGGAGGAGCCGAACCACCAAACTTCCAAGGATTCATTAAAATCTTTTTTGGTAATTTTTTTAAGGAAATAATATATATTTTTAAACATTTTTTGTTCTTTGTGCAATAGCTTAGGACATGTTTATCTTTTAATCTTTTTGCAAATCTTTGAAGGTGAATGGGTCGGTGGAGTAAGGGAAATAAATTGCTAGAAAATAATATTCAATATAATAAAGGCAATAAGATCAGCATCACACTCAGCAAAGATGAGTTGGGCCAAAAGAAGTTTGTGCAGGCCATCAATTGATATTTTTAGGGCAGTCATAGATAGATTATTGATTAGTACAGCTGTTACAGGGTTATGGGGAGAAGGCAGGAGAATCGGGTTGAGAGGGAAAGATAGATCAGCTATGGTTGAATGGTGGAGTAGACTTGTTGGGCCGAATGGCCTAATTATGTTATAACTTATGAAAAGGGCCAGTTTCTCTGCTGTATTTATCAATGATTCAATGAAACATTAGCAAATCCACTGCGTTCTTTATGATTATGTGCGTTTTACATCCTAACTGCAATGTTATCGGTATCATTTGTGGTGCAATAACACTCTGATAATCCTTGAAAAAACTCTGATAATCCACCATTCAATTGTTGAGAAATCCTGATGATATAATATCTGGCACGTTATGTTGGTATCTGCGCTGCGTTTCAGATCACCGGCCCCGCCTCTCACGTTGCTGTCATTCTTGCACCAGAATTTGTGGAATTCCCTGCTTTAGAGAGCAGTGGAGGCCAAATCACTGGATGGATTTAAGAGAGAGTTAGATAGGGGCTAGTGGAATCAAGGGATATGGGGAGAAGGCAGGCACGGGTTATTGATTGGGGATGATCAGCCATGATCACAATGAATGGCAGTGCTGGCTCGAAGGGCCGAATGACCTCCTCCTGCACTTATTTTCTATGTTTTCTAATTGTGACAAAGGTTTACCTTTTCAGTCTTTCCTCATCTGTAAGGATTAGTCAATAAATCAATATTAAGATTTAAAAGATCTAGACAGTGTTACATGGTAGTCTCCTGATTGCATGCAAAGTGCTTTACAGAATTCATTATAATTTAATTGAGACAATTTCAAACATCAGATGGTTCTGCATCATTGTACATTATCAAATAAGTTGAGCGCAGCATTGAGATCAGTTACTCCAGAAGGGAAATTGTGGAGAAGTGATCGCCACACTAATAATCATCGGTTATAGAAACAAGATGCTTTTTGTTTCCGGACAGATGGTCAGTGGGATCTGAGCAATTACCACCTTATGGACCTGCGACGTCCAAACCATTCCATTCGTTGCATGGCCGTGGTGCATGATAAAGTCTGGTGCGGCTACAAGAACAAGATCCATGTCATTCAGCCTAAAACAATGCAGATTGAGGTAGGTGTGTGGTAAATAAAGTTGTGATGATCACAGGTTGCGAGGGGTACATGTTGTTTACATGGTGTTGAAAGTGTCAAAATGCTTCTCCTTGTGTCCCTCTACACTCATCTGTCTAACTATTTCTGTGCCCTCTCTATACCTGACAGGTCTCTAAATGCCATAGAGTTATACAGCACAGAAAAAGGCTATTCGGTCTGTACTGATCAGGTTACCTACTTGAGCTAGTCTATGCTCAAGTCATCCATTTAAACCTTTCTTATCCATGAACCTGACCAGATTCAGATGAGAAATATTATTTTAAGACTTCTACCATCTACAAATCATAAACCCTTGCTCCCTCTCACCTGTATCCACTTCCCACTAGTTATTGTCCTGCCCCATCCTCTCTAGCAGCTCTCTCCCACCAACTGCAGTCAATCTGAAGAAGGTCCAGACCTGAAATGTCACCTATCCATGTTCTCCAGAGATGCTGCCTGACCTTCTAAGTTACTCCATCACCTCATGTATTTTTCTGTAAACCATTCTAATATTACCACTTTTTTTCTGTAGTGTGGTGACCAGAAAATGTACATAATACTCTAAGTGCAGATGTACCAATGTATTGTATAGGTGCACATGATATCCCAACACCTATCCTCGATACCTCACATATGCATTCTTCAAGCTCTGAAGAAGGTTTCTGACCCAAAACGTAATTTATCCATGTTTTATCGAGATGCTGCCTGATCCGCTGAGTCACTCCAGCACTTGTGTCTTTTTTTTTGTAAGCCAGCATGTACAGATCCCTGTTTCACTATTTTCACACAGGTCAGAATTAATTTCCATCTGCTATCACGTAACCCAACTTTCCAACTGACCCATGTCCATCTGTATTCTTTTACAACCACCTTAGCTACCAACAGCTCCCCAAATGTTTGTGTTTACCGCCCTTACCGATCAGTCCACCTACATCCTCATCCAAGGTAGACACAGAATGCTGGAGTTACTCAGCGGGACAGGCAGCATCTCTGGAGAGAAGGAATGGGCGACGTTTTGGGTCGAGACCCTTCTTCAGACTGATGTCAGGGGAGGAGGCGGGACAAAGATAGAATGTAGAAGGAGACAGTAAGACTAGTGGGAGAACTGGGAAGGGGAAGGGGATAGAGGGAGAAAGCAAGGGCTATCTGAAGTTAGATTTGACTCCAAGACTGAGTGATGCAGAGCCTGCAAAGATGCCAACACCAACAACGGAGAGGTCATCACAGACCCCACAGTGAAACCACCGGGTTTTGATCTCCATCGCAAGCAATGGCTAACCCTGAACAGAATCCGCACCCTTCATGTAAGAACAGCCCATCACCTGCATAAGTGGGGGATGGCAGTCAGCCCTGCTTGCGACTGTGGCCATCCAGACCAAACCATCCCACACATCGTGAATGACTGCCCACTGAGGCTTTTCCCTGGTGGCATCAAAGCCATCCACCCAGTAACTGATGCTGTCCTGGCCTGGATGTGTACCCTTGATCTACAACTTTAGGCTGTGCACGCCATACGCAAGATGAAGATCTGAAGTTAGAGAAGTCAATGTTCATACTGCTGGGGTGTAAACTACCCAAGCGAAATATGAGGTGCTGTTCCTCCAATTTGCGCTGGGCCTCACTCTGACAATGGAGGAGGCCCAGGACAGAAAGGTCGGATTGGGAATGGGAGGGCTGAGCCACCGGGAGATCAGGTAGGTTAGGACGGACTGAGCGGAGGTGTTCAGCGAAACGATCGGCGAGCCTCTGCTTGGTCTCGCCAATGTAGAGAAGATGAACATCCTCTTCCAAATGATTTATGGGCATGATGGGTGGATAAATTTGACGTTATCCACTTTGGTGGCAAAAACAGGAAAGTAGACTATTATCTGAATGGTGGCCGATTAGGAAAAGGGGAGATGCAACGAGACCTGGGTGTCATGGTACACCAGTCATTGAAAGTAGGCGTGCAGGTGCAGCAGGCAGTGAAGAAAGCGAATGGTATGTTAGCATTCAAAGCAAAAGGATTTGAGTATAGGAGCAGGGAGGTTCTACTGCAGTTGTACAGGGTCTTGGTGAGACTACACCTGGAGTATTGCGTACAGTTTTGGTCTCCTAATCTGAGAAAAGACCTTCTTGCCACAGAGGGAGTACAGAGAAGGTTCACCAGACTGATTCCTGGGATGTCAGGACTTTCATATGAAGAAAGACTGGATAGACTCGGCTTGTACTCGCTAGAATTTAGAAGATTGAGGGGGGATCTTATAGAAACTTACAAAGTTCTTAAGGGGTTGGACAGGCTAGATGCAGGAAGATTGTTCCCGATGTTGGGGAAGTCCAGAACAAGGGGTCACAGTTTAAGGATAAGGGGGAAATCTTTTAGAACCGAGATTAGAAAAAAAAAATTCACACAGAGAGTGGTGAATATCTGGAATTCTCTGCCACAGAAGGTAGTTGAGGCCAGTTCATTGGCTATATTTAAGAGGGAGTTAGATGTGGCCCTCGTGGCTAAAGGTATCAGGGGGTATGGAGAGAAGGCAGGTACAGGATACTGAGTTGGATGATCAGCCATGATCATATTGAATCGCGGTGCAGGCTCGAAAGGCCGAATGGCCTACTCCTGCACCTATTTTCTATGTTTCTATGACAGACAACATGAGGCAGCACAACCCCTGCATTACACTTGTTACAAACCTCCAGCCAGAAAAGCACCTCGACTGCTGTCTGTGCCTCCTATCACAAAGCCAAGTTAGGACCCAGTTTGCCAACACATCTTTGGATCCCATGTGTCCTGACATTGTGGACCAGCCAACCCCGTGGGACTGTTGAAAGTTTTGTTAAAGTCCACGTGAACCATGTCCACCACCCCCCTTTCATCATGTTTCTTTGTTACGTCCTCAGGAAACGGAATCAGATTTATATTGCAGGATCTCTGCCGCACAAAACCATGCTGACTCTTCCTAATTTGTCCCTCCCTTACCATGTGAACAACAATCCTGCCCCATAGAATGTTTTTCAATAATTTGACATCATGACATCATGCACATAGACTTGTAATTTTCAGGCCTTCTCCTCGGTACCCGGACGTGGCGTTGAACGATGAGACGCTGAAGCCGTGGCGTTTCGGCTTCGTTTCCGTTCGGTAATTTGGCTTCCACTTCTTTGCTTCGGCTTCTCGTCCTTCGACGCCACGTCCGCACACGATTTCCTCCGTCCTTTTGGAATAAGGAAATGACTTTAGCTATACTCTAATCCTCTGGGACCCCACCTGTGGCTAACAAAGATGCAGAAATCTCCGATAGGGTCCCAGCGACATTCTTCCTTGCTTCCCGTAGCATCTAGGATAGTTCCCATCAGGCCACATGAATCGGTATCTTGACACTTCCTCCTTCCTGACACAGACATGTACCACAATATCAGTGTACCTCTCCCAGTGGCATCTTCCTCACTGTTAGCAACACTGTCAGTTTTCACACCACATATGGACATTCTAATTACGGTTAACCCTCGCTATAAAGTGCCACGGGGGGTGGGGGGGAGGGCGGGGGAGGGTGTCCATTGTTGCTGTTTGTCCGCTATAATTGAGTGAGTGGGGTAAAGGTTGACCCAAGGCCGGGAGGGAAGTAACGCAGCAGTGGAGGGGAGCGGTGGGGGAGGTGGGGGGGGGGGGGGTTAAATAAGCAGGAATTCGCAGGCCGGGACGCCACAGAGCGTGCTGCCCCACACGCGGGTGTTTTCAGGGATGGGCCCGGTACTCATGCCGCCTTCATGCTGCTCGCTCTCTCTGCTCCCACAGCTGGAAGCTCCCGCCACGTGGCGCCAGGCATCGGCTAACTGGCGATAGATGGGGGGGGGGGGGGGGGCAGTGCAAGGGGAGCCTCGGGCCGCTATATCTGAAATCAGTTATGTATGACGGTTTACTGTATGTTATTCATAGCCAATTGGTCAATGTATGGAACACACGGTAAGATTTCCAGCACTGATTCTCGTGAAACACTGCTGGTCACAAAAACAACTCTTCACCATCACCCTCTACCAATCTGCACAGAAATCCCTTGTTTCCCACATGGAACCTTGTCAAAAGCCTTACTGTAAACTATATCTATCCAACTGCCCTCATAAATACATGTTCTTACTTCTTTGAAAAAAAATCAATCATACTGTCAGAGAGGATGTCCTCCTTCACAAAGCCATGCTTTCTTTGATTAATGTCTGCATTTCCAAGTGTAGATTAATCCCACCTCCAAATAACCTCCACCCCACTGACTCTAGACTTGCAGGCCTGTAATTACCAGACTTCTCCCTTCTCTACTTCATGATTGTCCAGCAATCATTTGTCATCTCACCTGAGGTGCGAAGATTTAAATTCTCTGTCTGTGCCCCCAGAATATTTCTCCCACAACAGCCAGAGATGCAACTCTTCAGGCCGTTGGGCACCTATGCTGGTGGAACTTAGATCAATAACACAGAACGGGATTGGAAATATATTGCCAACAAATTAAAATTACGCCTTATGTGTTTGATGGAAATAATTCCTTTTTTACGCCGGTTAGTTTCAATAATGAATTGACTCAACAGTAGAAAACAGAAAATAAAATAATTTCATTTTATTCGTGTATTTTTTAATCGTTTTTCTTCCTCGCATTTCTGAATAAAAATAATGGATTAGTTAGAGGCATTACAGTTCTTTATCCCTGGTTCCTCCTTCCTGCTGTGCTTTATGCAAATAACTGATTTCATGTCAGCTGGTCCAATTCCAGGATTTAATTTGGAAAGAGTACCGTTTAAATAGTAGCTGCCTTTTACGGGCAAATTTCAGAAACGCACTAACTAGCAGGGCTGAGTGCAGGTTGAGTGATGTGGAGTTTGTTTAAGAGGCTTTATTGCTGGAGCTACACAAGTTGTACATTTTCAAAATATTAGTAATGACCACGTTAGCTTTACATACTTTCTGCGATTCAATGCTATGCTGGTGGATTCATGTTTCCCTGAATCAATTTGTATAATCTGGAATGTTAAGAGTGGCAGGCAAGCAGCATCTGGAGAAAAGTAATTGAGACCCTTCTTAACTCGAAACGTCACCTATTCTTTTTCTCCAGAGATGCTGCCTGACCCGCTGGGTTACTCCAGTGTTTTCTGTCTATCTTCGGTGTCTGTGAACAAAGTTCTTTCTTTTTGGCTGATGCTCAGAAGTTTTATTGTGGTCGTTTACAGCTTAATCCCACAGTAAAATGGGAGTTTAGAATAATAGTTATGGTGGGATTTACTTAATAGTACTTTTCTCCATGTAATGACTTAATAATGATGGATTTTCTATTGTATCCCACTGGACTTTCCCTTAACTAGTCCTGAGCATTCTGGGCTGTGGTACAAGACAGAGGCCATCTTTTTGCAACCCTTCCCCATCTCTGCAACCGCCTTGCAGCATTTTACTGCCTCACAGCTTCCTGATTTTATGCATCCTACTGTTTCTTTATAAAACCCTATCCCCAGAAGAAGCTTCTAATGAAACCGACTGTGTTCCAATCTCGCAAGCAGCCTATTTTGACAGTGACCTTGCTGAGATGAAAGAAAAGTGTTTCGGCAGCAGAAGTGATAAATCTGCATTGTGCACAGTCTCTGGAATATCAAATTATCTTTTGTTGTTTATACGTGGATGTTTCAGACATCCTGCTATAAACCAAAGGAAAACCTGTTAGTCATGGAGTTCCGTGAATTTAACCCTTGAGAGCTAATAATGCCTTAAATATAGCTTTTTAACCTTGATGGCATGTAGTCCATCCCCAGGTTAAGAATGGCCCTTCATACAATCAAACTCTCATAACATTATTAAATTCAAAAATCTTGCATGCATACATGCATACATACATACATACATACATACATACATACATACATACATACATACATACATACATACATACATACATACATACACCCAGCAGAACTAGTTTCCTCTCCCTCTCCACTTTCAGTAATTGTTTCCTATCAGTGTTATGTGCTTTTGATGCCATTCGTTACAGAAGGCATCGGTGAAAGTCACCATATCAAGTGCCTTATGTTTATTTTCGACCGTTGGACAAATTAAACTGTGGGACATCTGCAACAAAGGAACAAAAGTACCCAACCAGATGCAACTAAATTTAAAGTAGCTCTTTCTTCCCAATAACCTTTTCTGGCTTAAGCCCTCCCTTCACCACCTCCAGTTTAAATTCCATTTGGAATATTTTGGAGGACCAAGAAACCAAGAACCAAGAACCTATTCATAATCTGGGGATGGACAGTAATTTGAGATTGATGCAGTTCTGGGGATTTGAATAATAGCAGGAGGAAAATGATGCAATATGTTTTCATCCTCGTAAGCAAACAGCAATGAAATATTGAGGTGCAAGAGAATGCAGATACGAAAATTGTTTCGATTGTTTAGAGATAGAGTGTGGAAACAGGTCCTTCGGCCCACCAAGTCCGCGCTGACCAGCGATCCACATACACTAGCACCATCCTACACACACTAGGGACAATTTACATTTATAGCAAGCCAATTAACCTACACACCTGTACGTCTTTGGAGTGGGAGGAAACGGACGATCTCAGAGAAAACCCACGTAGTCACGAGGAGAACGTACAAACTCTGTACAGACAGCAGTCACAGTTCAGACCTGAACCCGGGTCTCTGGCGCTGTAAGGCAGTAGCTCTACCACTGCGCCACTGTGCCGCCCTTGAGTAAAACACCGTGCTGGAATTACTCAGCGGGTCGGGTTGCATCTGCAGAGGGAATGGACTGGAGATGTTTCTGCTTGGGATCTTTCAGTCTGAAGAACAGTCCAGACCTGATATGTTACCTGTCCATTTCAGCAATTAAATATTATAATCCATTGTCTACTGTATTCTCCATATTAAAATACTTAATTTTGGGAACTATGGTTAAACCGACATTTAAGTTACAGTTAAGATAACATTTATTCAGTTGTTTAACATTAATGTACTCTTATTTCAGCCAAGGTGGTAATTTTGAATTTTGATTTTCAGTAATTGAATTGGAAAATGAAATCTAGGTCACACAAGAAAATAATTTGAATACCATACTCGTTAAGTTAAGCAAATATTGCAATGGACCATTCAGTCCATCCATGTATTTATCGTTGATAAGGCCATTAGTTACAGTCATCAAGTCCAGAAACAGGCCCTTTGACCCAACTTATCCATGCTGACCAACTTGCCTAACCACAATAGTCCCACTTCCCTATCCCACTCCAAACCTTTCCTACCCATGTACCTATCCAAGTGTCTTTTTAATGTTATAATTGTATCAGAGGTCGAGTGAGTGACGTGAAGTTCGAGCGAAGTCCGCGGGAAGTTCGCGCGTACGTACGGCCTCAATGCGGCTGCGGGCTGGCAGGTCGTTGCCGCGCGGAATTTTTTAACACGGTCAGTTTTCCGGAGCTCCGCGCGATGTCGGGACCAGCTCCGCACAACTCCATACGGCTCCGGCGATCGAAGTGGGACCGGCCCCGCGAGGCCATACGGCTCAAGCGACCACGTTAGGTCACGCTTGCCGCTTGCAGTCGCATGCTCGTGGGACAGGCCCTTAATAAAGGTGAGTTTTAGACTCCCCTATCTGGGGAAAAGACCCTGTGGCTCATAATTATATAAATCTCTATAAAGTTACCCTTCAGCTTCTTACAGCCCTGGGATAAAAAGACACGGCCTATCCAAACTTCTCCTTATAACTCAAATCCTCCAGGCCCGGTAACATCTTTGTAATTTTTTTTGCCTCTTTTCCAGTTTAATGACATCTTGCCTACAGCAAGGTGTCCAGAATTGTACACAGTTCTCTAAAGGTGGGCTTGTCAATATTTTGTACAGCTGTAGCACGATGTCTCAACTCCTATACTCTGTACTCTGACCAAACGCTTTCTTCATCATCCTCTCGTGCATCTATGTACCTGCACCCTATCTCTCTCTCTCTCTCTCTCTCTCTCTCCTCTCAATCACTGCCCAGGGCCCTACCATTTACTGTGCAAGTCCTACCCTGGTTTGCCTTACTAAAGTGAAAATGTACTCCAGATGCCTCAATTCTACTACCTTCACCTGCCAATTCCTGAAGATTGTTATAGGTGGATAATTTGATGGTTGCAAAACATGCAATGTAGGATGCATGCAGTATAGAATCAATCTCCATGATTTTGCCCAAAGCAATTTCTGTGGAAGAGAAAGTGAGACAGATTGTATGACAGGCAGCCAATTCAGCATTGATGGTATCCAATGCGTTGAAGTTCCATTTCCATCTAGGTTCTCTGCTTCAGCTATTAAGTACAGCAAAAAGGGATGAAAAAGTGATTACTGAACCAATTTTGTTTTACACCGAACAAGTTGTAATGCAGTTATCACTGCGTGTGTAGTTAAATATAACGGAAGATCTTTGGTGGCTTATTAAGGCCAACAGAACTCTGAGACTGCTTTATGCTCAATAAAAATATTTTTAACCATCCATAAAATGTCTCTATTTACCAGTATAATTATATTTCTATGTTATGAAGTTTTGTGCAGCAGTGGGAAATGCAGATTTGGGCAGTGGGGGTCAGGGGCGTATGTGGAGGGGTCTGGGTGGGTGTGGAGGGGTGGGTGGGGGTGGGAAGTCTCAGTGCGTTATGTACACTTTCTCTCACAAATGCCTACATTTGACTCGTGTTGTGAGTGAATCAATGCCAATGCAAGGCACAGACTCGTTATTCAGTCAGAAAGTGCAGCATATCTGAACTGTGCATGATTTGGAAAGTCTGTAGTGAGCATTGTGCGACCAGTAATAATGGAACAAATACACACAGCACTGAAAACTCGGACGGGTTCTGTGATGCCCCAGTCATGGCTCATTAATTCACGTCCTGTGGATCGGCCTCAGTGTTTCTTCCTTTACGGGGAGTTATAACTCAATGCTATAGGATGCAGATTATGTTTCAGCCTGTGTCAGTAATGTAGAGAGGAGCGTTGCACACATTGATGGTGTAATCGTGTGCACAGGTAATAACAGGTGCACCAGGTGCACCAGGCCCAGGATGTGGCTGGGTGACTTTGTGGGGAGATTTCCACTACCAGATTCTTACTGTCTTGTTAATTGTACCGTAACTACCACTGTAGAAACACTCCATATTGCCCTGGGAATCAGATTGGTATTGCCAAAAATGGCCTTGTATTGAATTCATAATAGCTGGCAGAAGGGAAAATTATTAACCTGTGTTTATGATTCTGATTCAGTTCCCAGAGGTGAAAGGCCAAGTCGGCTAACCCTCTCTATCACCTAATCCATTTTGTTTCCAGTAATAGCCCTGTCCCACGGTATGAGTTCATTCCAAGAGCACTCCCGAGTTTAAAAAAAATCAAACTCGTGGTAAGCACGGAGAATGAACATAGCGGGTACGTCGGAGCTCGGGGACGTCTCTTAGCGGCTCGTAATGCTGACGGCAGGTACTCGGGAAGACTCGCTAACGGCAGGTAAGCACGGGAAGACTCGTGAAGATTTTTCAACATGTTGAAAAATGTCCACGAGAGCCCCGAGTACCGACGAGTGGCCATTACCGTAAATCTCCGAGTTCTAATCATGGCAAAATCGGGAGAGCTCTTGGAATGAACTCGTACCGTGGGACAGGGCGTTTAAGTGTGTAGTTCTTTGATGCTGGTGCAGCAAGATGTTTGAGAGAAAGTTGTCAAGGTTTTAGTCACAATACAAGATCTCAATGTCATTCTTGAAGGAGCTGCAATTGTGGAATGATCTACTGATTGCAAACTCTCACTTTCCTACAGAAGTCTTTTGATGCCCATCCACGAAGGGAAAGCCAGGTGCGCCAGTTGGCATGGATCGGAGATGGGGTCTGGATATCAATTCGCCTGGATTCCACTTTGCGCCTCTATCATGCACACACACATCAGCATTTACAGGATGTTGACATTGAACCTTATGTCAGTAAGATGTTAGGTATGGTTTTGCCCTGATACTTTGAATATGTTACTGATTTAAACATTGACTTTATTCCTGTGCCATAGCTTACACAAATATTAACCAAATGATTAAACTAATGTGTTTAGTTTCCTGGAGTTAGACTGGTTTATAGATACAAATGAGTGAAAGTATATAAAAAGTACCCCTGAATTTCAGTGAACGTTCATCTCTGGTTCAGGAGAACAGTTCTACACAATTTCTCTGGATGGTGGGGCATTGGCTGGGTTTCAGTAAATACCTGCAGCATATTTAGGCAAGTATCACCCGTCAGTCTTCTTTCAATAGATTATATTTAAATTGATGCTGCAGAAATGGTGCCAGACATGTGGTGACTCTTGTGAGCTGCCGAGGTGAGGTCTGCAGTGTGATTTTACCGGTTGTGTGCGCAACAAAGCATTTCACTCACTGTACGTGATTTGGAAAGTCTGTAGTGAGCATTGTGTGACATTGTGTGACAATGAAGTATCATTGATTTAAGGTGCCATTAAATCACTGCTGCTTATTACATTTCTCGTGTGCTATTATGAGCTGAACGATGACTAATTCTTCTGTACTGTAATTGTCAGGAACCGGGAAATTGGGATTCTCCTTTGTGCGGATCACAGCTTTGCTTATTGGTGGAAACCGGCTTTGGGTAGGAACTGGAAATGGAGTCGTCATCTCTATCCCATTGACTGAAAGTAAGTTGTTACGGTCTGACTTGGAAAGTAGTGGGGATTTTCAGCGTTACTTGAATGCAGAAGGGTTTTTTTTCCCCTCCAATAAAATCATGAGCATAAAAGTGTAGATGGACACAAAAAGCTGGAGTAACTCTGTGGGTCAGACAGGATCTATGGAGAAAAGGAATAGGTGACGTTTCAGGTCGAGATCCTTCTTCAGCATTTATACTTCCAGATGTGTCTCTTGAATATTTAAATGTTCTACTGTAATTGTGAATATATTTGGCACTATATATGTATTTCAATATCATCCTTTCACATTTCTGAGTAGGTGCTGCCAATACATTTCTAGTTCCAAGTCGAAAGGTTATTGATAACATTGGAGTTCTTCTGCGTGGACCCTTTCCAAAATCAGAAGGCATCATCTGCTGCAGTGTTTTGAAATCATGTAAATCAGTAGTTTGCAGGTTTACATGCGGGAATATGCTGGGATGAGCAGAAGGAGTTGATTCAACTCGGCAGCCAAGACCACACAGCGGTGTGCTGATCCCAGCATCTGCATGTCCCGTGCATCCCAGAGTTACCCAGCAAGAGTTGATCTCATCTCATTTACAAACAAATTATTCAATATAAAATGTTGTCTACAAATAAATGCTTTAAAATAATATATGTCAATTAAAAAAAAATAAATAGACTATTAACTAGGGCTGCCTAAAATGAATTAGGATTCACTGTGAGCTTAAAAATAACATGTAAGCTGTAACAAGTTCAGTGTTAGTGATGTCAAGTTATCAGTTTCGAGCTGGCCATGGATGAACTTCTGATCTAGGTGGGTTTCATCAAAATCAGCAGTATCTAGTTTTGGGTTAAAGTTGTCCCTGACGATCAGGGAAATGCTGCATGCATCACATGCTGGGGTTAGATTTTGGATTGGAGATTGACAAGGAAGATAGCTATCATTCTCCTCACATCAGGGTGACAATTGAGGTTTTATATGTGTGTGGGCAGTTGGGGGACTCGAGGGATCCTGAAAGTGGGTCTCATCCCTGCAGGGTGATGGCAGATGGATGACTGACTCCACATCACGCAGTCTGAAGAAGGGTCTCGACCCGAAGCGTCACCCATTCATTCTCGCCAGAGATGCTGCTTGTCCCGCTGAGTCACTCCAGCATTTTGTGTCTATAGATATTCGATTTAAACCAACATCTGCAGTTCCTTCCATCACATCCCCATCACGCAAGACTGACCTGTGATGAGTGGGGGGCCTGGGCTGAGGTGGCATTCAGTACAGGCTTACACAGTCAATTCAATTGGCACTTGAGCACCAAGGGTGCGTCTGTACCCTTGCCAATGTAATCACACCTTCCCTGCAGTGTGACCAGAATTGTACATGTTCTCGCTCTGTGGATGCCAACAACTATGGAATACATTTCTAGGATCACTTCCAAGCTCTTATTCTCTCTGCCAAAGCTGATAAAGCAAAACATTGCTTTATTAAACACCTTCTCTCCTTGTCATGCTATCTGTGCATGTACATCTGTTGATGTACAAAGTGTAGATTTTCCCCACATTCATCATTATTCTGCCACTTATTTTGTATTCCATTGCTTTTATGCACCTCCCTAAATGAGTTGCATCTCTGGATTGTTTTGTTTTCTGACCAGATAGTTTTTGGCCTCCTTCAGCTGAAAGGTGTCCTCCCCTTACTCACATGGCCAATCTTGGGACGACCTCCCGGGGTTTAAATATTCAATCAGAGCTGAGCCAACTCTGATCTGAACAGTCAGTTCAAGTTGTTAAAATACATCACCGCTTCACCATAATAAATACAACACAAGTAGCCAATATGCAATAGCACAAAATGAATAAAATGTAGTTATCTTTGGCTAAAAGTCTCTGGAAGCAGGACATTTATTTGTGTTTGGTGAGTTTGCTGGAATATCAGCTGACAGTGAGGGGCATCTTGGATCTTGCTGAACGTAGCGAGCCAAGAATGTGTCTGCTTAACCAATGCAACTGAAAAATAGAGAGAGCAACAGATAAAATAAAAATGCGGGTAAATGAATGGATTAATTCAATGTTAATACACAGATGCTGCGACACTACAGAGCTGCTGGGCAGGTTATGGATATGGTGAAGCGGTGATGTTGGCAAGGCTGCACATGATTCTCAGTTCACAGGGTAGCTCACTTGGGTCACAGATTGCTGCTCACTTTTATATTAATAACACTGGATGATTCAAATGTGTTTTTTTAAAGCAAATTCCAGACCATTAGTGTAAAGTTTGATGTAAACTTCAGTTCGCAGTGACCAAAGATACCTAATCTCAGAACCCAACCTGTTTGAGTAAAATATGCCAGTTCAGTTGCATTTTGTACTCTGGTGTACTCTACAAATGCAGGAGCACAATTCACAACAACACATTTAACTATTAGTATAATATTGGTAAGTTATTAATATTCTAAAGCACCTATTAAATAAAAAGTATGAGTTTGACGATTAGAAAGTAATTGATTATTTGAATGCCATTCGATTAAAGGCTGCTAATACAACTTTCTTGTGTGTGAGCATGTGCATGGGTGCATGCATCTGTCTGGATGAATAATTGTGTGCTTGCGGTCCTAATGTATTTTTCTTGTTACTAATGATGGTCCTTCTTTATAACGTACAGTTATTTTAACTTTCTCCTGGTTGCTTAAACACTGCCCGCACTAACCAATACTGACTGGTTGTGACTGACAAATGGATTGCTTTTGAGAATTTTGATGGGAAATCCTTCTGTCGTCATTCTGTGGTTGCCTGAACAACGCCAAGCACTTTCCGATTCACAGGTCTAGATGTATTCATAGTGCAGTTTTAGGATGGAGGATTCTTCATTTGCAGAGAATTCTTCTCTCTGTATCTTTGTATCCCATCACTGCAAAAATAAACGGCAACTGTGCAGGACTTGCTCAACCATATTATCCAACATTTATGGCACAGAAGCTGGTGTTTTTGGCCCGTTGTGTTCATGTCAATTGCAAAATGGATTCCCAACCTAATCGCACCTACCATCACTGCAAATGTGAGTCAAATATGCCACATGCCAGTTCAGTTGCATGTTGTACTCTGGTGAATTTATACAGAGCTTTACAAATGCAGGAACACAATTCACAACCCATTTAACTATTACCGCAATTTTGATAAATTATTAATATTCTAGAGCACCTTTTAAATTTGCTCTGCAAATTGTGTTTCATCAAAAGCGCTAAAATATGTTTTAACTATGATATGGACTTCTTCCCTGATCATCCTCTCGTTGAAAACATCTTTCCTTATTCTCTTAATGTTCATTCTCCAGTTATGGTGCCATATGAACGGTTGCTTTTTGACCCAATGGCAGAAGGGAATAGGTCCTTTTTAATTACTCTATTTAGGCCCTTCATAGTTTAATCTCTGTTTCAAAAAAAAAGTCTTCAGCCTACCTAGTTTTTCCCCTTTGTTAAAATGTTCCATTCCTGATGTCTGCGATTCTCTCCAGCATCCTTTACAGTATAATACATCTTTACAATAATGTAATGTTCAGAACTGTACACAGTGCTCCAGCTAGGCCTCAACAGTGTCGTAGGCAGTTTAATCACAACATTCATTGTCTTATATTCTGTGTCACCGCTAATAAAACATAATATTCTGTCGGCCAGATTAGCCACTGTTAGACAGGACCTCTACCATTAAATATCTGTGGACCCATGTACCAAGGTTTTTCTATTCTTACTCCTCCACCTAACTTTCCATTTATTGTGCATCCCCATTGCACCTTCCCAAATACATATTTCCAGATGCTAACAATGTCCTTCACACATTTGCCTTATGTACTCTACATTCAGGTTCAAATATCTCCGTTCATTCATAGCCAGCCTGATTTACTCTTCCACTCTTTGTTTGTTCCACCTCTTTAAGTAAGTTGCTGCCTTCTGTTTCCATCTCAACTCTTATACCCTCTTAATCTATGTTCAGCTTACTATCCTGCATACAGGCTGGTCTTAAACACACCACACCCGGCAAAACAAGACATCAAATCCGTCTACGATGATATTGGCCCTAGCCCTATGTCTTGTGCAGATCCAATCCCAAAGCATCTAAAGTCCTCCCTCCTGAACCTTCCCTCCTGAACCTTCTGCCAACCATATAGATAGTTAATATACTGTCAACTAATTTGAATCACTACAGTATACTTCCATACAAAGCATGGCATGCTTGTTACCATTTGTGAAAAGTGATTGAAATGATGACTTTGGAGCTGAGGGGATCAGCAATGAACAAAGACTGGGCAATACCTTGGCACCAAGAATCAATAGTTATTGGATATTAGGCGTATCTGCGTCACTTAATACATCGATGTAAAGTTTGGAAGGTTGCAGTTTCAGAACTGTAGACTTAACAGTGCTTTAAGTGTAGACCAAATGCAGTAGAAACACGAGTCTGCATCTTTCAACCAATTTAACTAACATTTAAACTGACTGAGGATTGAGAGATTCATCCTATTTGAAGCTTCAGCGGAATCACGGGTGGCACCGTGGCGCAGCGGTAGAGCTGCTGCATTGTCGCGCCGAGACCCGGGTTTGATCCTGATAATAGGTGCTGTTGGCACGGAGTCTGTACGTTCTCCCTATGACCGCGTGGATTTTGCCCGGGTGCTCTGGTTTCCTCCCACACTCGAAAGACGTACAGATTTGTAGGTAAATTGGCTTTGGTAAAATTGTAAATTGTCCCTAGTGTGTAGGTTCGTGCTAGCATACGGGTTGATCTCTGGTTGGCATGGGCTGAAGGGCCTGTTTCTGCGCTGTATCTCTGGTCTAAATCACGAGTATCTCTAATAAATATACGCGATGAATTAATTCCGTTTACTGTGATATCTCCTAGGTTTCTCATCCTTCATAGAGATCAAGCACTGGAGACCAGAATTGCCAAATGGTTACGAGTTAAATATATTCTTGGAACTAATTTGGGAGAGGCTGGGCAGGCTAGGACCCTATTCCTTGGAGCGCAGGAGGGTGAGGGGTGAACTTATAAAGGTATATAAGATCATGAGAGGAGTAAAAAGGGTTAATGCACAGTCTTTTAACCAGAGTAGGGAAATCAAGAATCAGAGAACATAGGCTGAGGGTGAGAGGGGAAAGATTTAATAGGAGGGACAACTTTTTCACAGAGGGTGGTGGGTATGTGGAACGAGCTGCCTGAAGAGGTAGTTGAGGCTGCGACTATAACAACATTTAAAAGACATTTGGACATGTTCGGGAAAGATTTAGAGGGATATGGACCAAATGCAGGCTGGTGGGACTAGTGTAGATGAGGCATCCTGGTTGGCATGGGCAAGTTGAGCTGAAGGGCCTGTTTTCGTGCTGTATCTAAGACTCTGTGACTCTAATCAAACCATAGAAAGTTATGTTAAATCAAAGGTGCAAGAAGTCAGGTCAGGCAACTGGCTTTGATATCCCAATTCCAAATAAGATTCAGATAAGAAGAAGACTTAAAATTTGGCAGTCTCCAACTACATCTTCTGTGCATTGGAAATGTTGATTTAAATTATTGTGTTAGTAATTGAAATGGTGTATGTGAGTTATTTTTTGGATAAGTTTTGGGAATAGTGTACTGTAACTTCATGTCTGGATCCTTATTTGAAGTGAATAACAGTGGAAGTATTATGATGGAATTATTTGAATGTTCACAGGCTTGACTGCATTCAGTAATACCCCTTTGTTCCTAATTTCTGCAAGTTTCCTGGCTTCCCATTCACTTTTCCTCTTCCAAAACAATTACATTCTCCTTGGTTAGTGGCTCCCTGGGGACTTTGTGGTTCGTGACCAACATGGATTGTTGAGGCCGAAAGGCTTAGACTGCAGGCTGTTTTCCTGGCTTTCAATGAGCATCAGCGTGAGCAAATGCACCAGGTGTAGTTGCACATGACTAGAAAGCCAGGCTCATTGCTCTTCCTTATCCATGATCAGACCCATTATAGCACCTTCACCACTGCCAGAGCCACAGCCAGCGAAGTCAGAACAGACGAGAGCTATGATACCTTGTAGAACAACTACATAATTGAAATTCCTTCATTATATTGGATAATTTGATATTCTTTGAAAAAAAAATTCTATTGAATAGTTTGAACCAAAAATGCACTTTGGAGGTTTATTATCTAAGAAATGTTTTAACTTTCTCAGAGAGAATACTTTTAATCAGTGAGCATAGTGCACATGTCCTTCTTCGATCCCTTCCTAACCCCAAGGTTCTTCCGTTGATGGCTGTGTGTGATCTGCTTTTCTGACCTTCCCTCCACTCTTCCCTCTCTGAATCTCTTCTTCTGCCTTCCCTCCTCCAGCTGTAGTTTTACACCGAGGCCAACTGTTGGGGTTCAGGGGTAAGTTCAACATCTGACTGTTTTAGATGTGTAATACTTTTTATTTTAATTTCAGTTTTTCCATCATGCCTCACTTCTTGCCTGCCTCTCATTTGTCAAGTTGTGAATTTTACACTCATACTTTTGTGATAAGTTCTTTGTTCAAATCAAACTAGCAAATTTAGGATTTTTTTTTTAATGACTTGGTTCTGATATTTCTTTCTTGGAATTTAAAAGTGAAAAATACATTCTTGTTCTGCTAGCTAAAATGAAAAATATAATCAAATTATTTTCATGAAAGACTGACTTGGCTAAAAGGTGCCAATTTATCCAAAATGGACTAAAAGTTTCATTTGACATGGGTCAGTCTAGATCAGGAAGCAGTTTGTTTTTGAAGGTTATTCTAATGTTTATCACTATAAAGTTTAAAAAAAAGTAATTATGGTAATGCTACCATGTTTAGAATAAAACAGGTATTTAGTTAAAACCAAACTCAATTTGATTTATTTAACATGGAGTAATAGTTTTTCTTAAAAGGCAAAATCTAGGTAGGATTATGCTGTTCAGATGGTTCTAACTGCATGTGAGCAAAGCAAACATGTCGGAGGGTAAATATATAATTGTTAGGTAGTGAAGGACTGGAGCTATTGACAGTACTTAGAGCATGTATCTCACAACTAGTTCTCTCTTTGCTTGTGTGGGTGATTCATAAATGTATCAAGTGGCAACTCTGCTTGGAGAGGGAATAAATGTTATGGCCAGGTGCTGTGCACATTGACTAAGTGTAGAACACTATTAATGGCAGCCATGGAACACTCTACTTCTTGCTGTAGCTCTTGATTAAGAGAAATGAGCCATTCAATTGAAATATCCATTGGTGTGGTTGAATTGAGTACCAAATAGTCCACTGTTCCTGCCCATGTATTTTTTTTCCCTGGAACTATTTATCCACAGCATTGACAACCAATCGCCACTACATGAAGTGTGTAGAGAGGAGCTGCAGATGCTGGTTTAAACCAAAGACGGACACAAAAGGCTGGAGTAACTCAGTGGGTCAGGCAGCATCTGAGGAGAAAATAAATGGGTGACGTTTCGGGTCGAGACCCTTCCCATCCCCACAAGTGAACTTAGGCCTATTGGGTACATTATTATCTGGTCGTTACTCAACGTTTTTTGTTTAACATTGAACAAAGTGAAGCCTGTTTTCAGATTCACAATAGTTTTGAGGGCATCTTAATGATCAGAATAAAATGGCGCGGCAGTGGGGTTTGTGGGGAGAATTCCAGAGTTTATGACCAAGGCAGCTGAAGGCAAGTCAATTTGTAACCAGAAGGGACGAGAGCATGATTGTATTTAATCAAGAAGGAAAGTTGTAAAATCAAGCTATTGGTAGTCAATACCTTGCTGAGTCAATATATGTCAGCAAGAATATAGGTTGATGGCTGAAAGGAGTAAATTTTATTAAAGGTAACACAGTTGAGCTCAAATAATAGAGGAAGTGGGAATTTAGACGTAAACAAGACATAGATAAAAATTGACACTGCAGACGTGTTGAGGCAGAGTGAAGACAGAGACGTTGATGTGAATTTGTGCTCACAAGCTTCTTTTTGCTGCAAAATACAACATCAGACTTATGAAGCGTTTAGCTCAGAATTGAACACTTGGTAATGAGAGAGATGGAGATGAGCAGATACTTTTAGTTGGAGAAAACATCTTCCAATACCAGATGTCAAACAAAGTGTGATACTGTCAGAGGCAGTGGGGAGGAGATGGGAGGGAGGCATAAGATATGAATATGTAGAGTGGGATATTATTAGTGTACATTTGAAATCTTGTGTTTTTGACAATGTTGCTAAGGATGTAATTGTGATACAAGGGGGTTCAAACCCAATGAAATATTCCTCTGCTCTCCTTATTAGTTGAATAATGGTGTTCAGAGTCTTATCTTCATGCCACAGAACAGCTTACTGACTTAAAATGGTGGCCAAATATGGTGGTTTATATTAGATGGTAGTTCCGTTGAAACACATTGGGGAGTTACAGAGCAGGAATTTACTTAAACAATGCTCCTGCACCCAATTGTCGATGTTACGGTCCAGGATTTAGGAGATACCAAACAAAGGAGCAATCAATCACTGATGGATAACCCGAGGTAGCTGGTTCTATACTAAGCGATGATAGAGACAGATGCTTATGAACAGGTTCCTTCAGCATAGAAGGATGTGTAAAGTGCGGAAGAATACCTGAGGGGAAATGTACAAGCAGTGAATTTTTTAACAAGTGGATTGCTTGAGGCAAGTAGATTAGTTGTTAAATCATTGAAGCAGAATGCCATGTAAGCCATTTAGCGTAATAATATTACACTACTCATCCTGAAGCTCAAGAATACTATCTAATCTTCATTGGTAATGCATCTTGTCTGGCGCATTTTCCAGCTTTATATAAAAGTTATTACTAATCTATTTTGGTGCATACAGAATGTTTTTAAAAAGGAAATCTAAGAATTGTAATTTATGGTCATTCCAGAAGTTCTTTCACCATGTTATGCTGCTTTTAAGAGCAAGTGTAGTCAATACTTCAGTGTGGTCTTAAGCAGACTTTCCCTGCAATACCTCAGCCATAGAATCATCCCTGTTCCTAGCTCTTGATCCATAACCCCTTGGTTTATTACCCTCAGTGGAGCCACACACTGGCACAGCTGGAAGAGCCGCTGCTTCGGCATCAGCGTCGTGGGTTCAATTCCGACTTTGTGTACTTGTCTGAAGAGTTTGCATGTTCTCCTTGTGACGGTGAGGGTTTCTTCCCACATCCCACACCTGGGTTGGTGGGTCAACAGCGCCAATGTAAATTGCAACACACTGTGAGTGAGCGAATTAGAGGAAATTGATGAGAATATATGGAGAATGGTTTTAAAAAAACATAATTGTCGGATTATTGTAAAAGAGTGGTTGATGGTGAGTGTGGATTAGCTGGGCCACATGTTCTGTTGCTGTGCTGAATCTCTCTACAACTATAACTCAAGCAGGTATTTTTAATTGTCTTGAGTCTTTAGGTTGCTTTTTCCCTATCCACTAATACAATCCTGCTGAAGCGTTTTTAATCAACCGCCATTGCAGTTCATTGCTCTACTGGCTTAGAGGACAACATTGTTATTTTTGTTTTGAGTCCTTACTTCATGATAGGCCGAGCATAAGGCTGATTTGGTGGTCCATATATTTGCATCTGGGTTTGAGGATTGTACTGTTGTGTTGGTTCTCATGGTTAATGAAACGGCTCCTACCTGGTGATCTACATTGTAGCACAAAAGGAGTATTGTATTGAATTGACGTTCATCTCATCCTTTGATAAAAGTGCTAGGGTGAGATGTTATCCATATTGGAAGAGAATGTTTGAGCATTTCCATTTAACTAGTATCAAAAATTAAACCAAATGGCTGGTATAATGTATATAATGTAATTAGCATATGTTATGTCTTGTGCGAGGGGACGCATGCGCTGGAGGAGACTCATGGTGGCGTCCTGTAATAAAGAAGCCTGTTAGTTTACTCCTGTATCTGAGAGTTCTTTTGAGTCAGTTCCAAGTACCCAAAATACACTACAATTGGCGACGAGGATGGGATAGAGTTTGTGAACTCACCCACAGGACTGTTTTGCAACACACAGGATTGTTTAACAGTTTAAACTGTAGATACGGAGTTGTGTCGCAGTTGTTTGCGAGCGGGACAAGAGAGGCCTGCAGATCCCTCTATGCCGGGGACTGCATTTAAAACATCAGCTGTACAAGTCGGCGAGTTTTGTCAGGCTATCTCTATGTTGTGTCTACGTGGCAAGATGTCGTCCTTCGGATTGTTACTCATTTTAGACTGAGTTTTCCTTTTGTCAAATTCCTCAAGCTGAATAGTCTTTGTATAGGTTTTAGGTGAATTGTTACACCAAAACACACAACAACAGCACGAAGAGGATAAAAGAACAGAAAAGGAAAGAAGAAGGACTGTCAGAAAAAAAAGGTTGTGTTTGGAAACAAAGTGGAACGGCACCAAGCCAAAAGATTTGGTGCCAAACGGTTTTGGATTGGCGCCAAAGAAAAGAAAGGTCGGAACAGGAAGCAAGGAAAACAAGTGTCACCGAAGAAAGCAGCCAAAAGCTGGAAGCCTAACCAGCAGGACAGCGACGGTGTCAACTTACCTGGAACATTTTCCAGGGCTGTGTAGCCAAGGCAAAGGGGCAGAAGAGGCCCAGCAGCTGCCACCGACTTCGAACGTTTTCCAGGGCTGTGTAGCCCACAGCCAGGCCCAGGAGCTGCCAACGACGTCGAGTGAGGGCCTAGCACCGGGTAGGTCACGGACAGGTCCAGTGAAGCCACCGACGAAACGGAGTCAGCCCGGCTGGGAGAAGAGTCAACCCAGTCGAGGGAGAGAGCCGGCCGAGGGAGAAGCGGGTCCGCGCAAGAAAAGCGGGAACTAGCAGCAGTAACTAGCAGTAGTCGACTTGGCAGCGAGCCAGCGGCAGCAAAAGTAACGGTGAAGCCCGGAGGAGCCGGCAAAAGCAGCAACAGTGGAGGTCTGGCGAGGCCAGCAGCAAAAGTACCGGTGGGGACAGCTCGAGAGGTCGAGAAGGCACTGGTGTCCATAGGCCGACAAGCTGGACCAGTGAAATCCATCAAAGTAAAAGCAGGACTGTAGAATGTAATACGTTGTTCACTATTCCTTCACAGTAAAAGCGGGACTGTTTGGATGTAATGCATTGGTCACTGTTATTAATAGTAAATCTGTGTGCATAGCAGGAATATGGTTAAAATGTTCTAAATGTCTATTAACATGAAATGTTGGTTAATAGTATAAATCTATTATAAGAATTAGTAATAGTCAGTGGGCTGGATCACTTCTTAGTGTGTAGAAGGATTAAGTCTAGTGCAGAATACATAGTGAGAAAATAAGATAGTGCACCTGAATAGCAACAGGTAGCATGGCTTTTCAAATTGTAGGAAACGTGCCCCAATTAGATTATGGGAGTAATTTTCAGAAATGGACCAAAGTCTTGGAGGCTTGTTTCATTTCCAATGATATCGCTGCAGAGGAGAAGAAGAGAGCATGGTTCATATTAGGCTTAGGAAGAGAGGGTTATCAGACCTTACGCATGTTACTGCTGCCAGCAAAACCCACAGATAAAATGTATGAGGAGTGTAAGGAGGCTTTAATGGCTCATTTCGCGCCAAAACCTCCAAGGGTGTCCAGAGGCAAGGAGCCTGAACTAAAGAGGGCAGAGAGTCTCTCAAAGGACCAAGGTCAAGTGCAAAAGGACAACGCTCAAATGCAAAAGGACAAAGGTCAAGTGCAAAAGGACAAAGGTCAAGTGCAAAAGGACAAAGGTCAAGTGCAAAAGGACAAAGGTCAAGTGCAAAAGAACAAAGGTCAAGTGCAAAAGGACAAAGGTCAAGTGCAAAGGGACACAAGTCAAGTGCAAAGGGACAAAGGTCAAGTGCAAAGGGACAAAGGTCAAGTGCAAAGGGGCACAAGTCAAGTGCAAAGGGACACAGGTCAAGTGCTAAGGGACAAAGGGCAAATGCAAAATGGCAGAAGTCAAAGGCAAAGAGAAATTGCCATCCAAAGGGCAACCCTAGCTATTCAAACTGCATTCAGGGGTATGAAGGTACGGAGAGAAATCCGGAACAAACAGAAGGCAGCAACGGTAATACAAGCAGCATTTAGAAGGCACAGAGTATACCGTCAATACAAAGCAATGAGATTGGCAGCTATAATAGTACAAACCCATTATAGGGCACACCTTCAAATGGAAAGTGATCGCAAAACTTACATTAAGGTACGCAGAAGCGTTGTACTGCTTCAGGCAGCCTACCGTGGAATGCTTGTTTGAAGGCAACTGCGGGGCATGCATAAATCTGTCAAGGTCATACAGACTTATTATCAGATGTATAAACAGCGTCAGTATTTTAAGAAACTACGCTGGTCTGCCATTGCTGTACAGCAACGATACAGAGCATGCCAGATAAGAGATGTCCAAGTGAGACAGTATAAGAGTTTGAGGGAAGCAGTGGTGTGTATTCAGGCCTTATACCGCGGGATCAAAGCCAGAGTATTGGTAGAGAAAACCAAGGCAGCACGCTGTATTAAGTCATTCATAAGAATGTGCATTACAAGAAAGCATTTCTTGATGCAAAAGGCGGCTGTAGTCACTCTGCAAGCTGCATACCGTGGTTACCGATTAAGGGTACAGTACAGAGCTATGCGACAAGCAGTCATTTCGATCCAGAAACGATACAAAAGACTTAAACGATATAGGAGAGACTTCCTCAAACCGATTTATACAGCAGTTGTAGTGCAGTCTCACTACCGTGCTTATGTAGTAAGAGAAATATACAGAGCGCAAATCAAAGCCACTGCTGTATTGCAAGGACAATATAGATCCTACTTCTTGATGAATAACCAGAAAGGTGATTTAAGAAGACAAATAGACGAACAGCAGAAAAGGCTTAAACGTTGCAAAGAACGGTTAAATAAATGTGTGACGATGAGCAAAAAAGCTGTTAACAGAAAAGTCTAAAGAAGAGAGGCTGGTCGGTCGAGACAAAAGTATGCAGGACCGATTGTGATTAGGACATTTCAGTATAGTCCAGCATGGAGCTTCCTTCACTGAGCAATGGACAAATGTTTATGCATTGCAGAATGTCATTATACACCAAGAGCAGATAAATACGTAGCGCCAAGAAATTGAGCGACAGAGAGCGACTGAAAAACGAAAACCTGCAGTCATGTGTCAGATCCCACCTACAAATAAGGAACAGAAACAGAGGAAATGTTAACTTTAGCAGAATTTCAAGAACAGGAAGACATCTGCAAATTAGATTAGGATATTTAAAAAGGGAAGAGGCAGAGATACAGGTAGAGCTAGAGTGATTAGAAAGATGAGTGGAATGAACGATTATAAGTGCTAAGTTTAGATACAGTTTACAGTTATGAGGATGTAATGTAAGATGACTGTAATAATATAATTTTGCAACTGTGTTAATCAATTATATTTAATGTACTAGAAATGGTGTTATTCGCCTCCAAGCTAAAGGGGGAGCAGTGTAATGTATATAATGTAATTAGCATATGTTATGTCTTGTGCGAGGGGACGCATGCGCTGGAGGAGACTCATGGTGGCGTCCTGTAATAAAGAAGCCTGTTAGTTTACTCCTGTATCTGAGAGTTCTTTTGAGTCAGTTCCAAGTACCCAAAATACACTACAGCTGGGTCATTTATTCAATCAGAATAGTTCAGATATAATCATTTGTTTTGCTTCATTGCATTAAGATGTTATATAAATGCAAACAGTACACATATTTAGTAGCAATTGATATCCTTGAACCTAAAGGTAATTTAGTGGTATTAATAACATTACTGAACTCAGTGCTTAGATAGTTAAACATGTAAAACCATGCTGGAGGCCGAGAGTTCATGAGTGAATTCAACCTGGAAGCTGCTGTAAGGTGTAATAACAATTTTTTTATAGCTAGTTTTATGGGATGCATGTTGTCTGGATTTACAACTCCCCACAGTTTTATGGAATGAGATCTTATGGCATGCCCACAAAAGAGGGACTGAAATTGGACAATCTCAAGGACAACAGAAGGGACACCTGTGAGGGAGGTTGATAAAAGGCTGCGGAATCAGACTGTGGTGTTCTTCTAAAGTGTGGAGTGAAATGCAGGGGAAGTGTAGCTTGAGAATAGACTAACCCGACAAATCAGAATGGTGACGTATTTCACTTGGATTCGATTCAGTCAATGGCAGATTTACCTGGCTGAGATTGTATTTATGTTTGACCACTAGATGTAGAGATCAACCTGTGTGGTTTGGGTTAACTGACTTGACATACTGCTACACTGCAGCAATTAATGAGAACTCTGGTGAGATTGTTTGCTGGTGAGCTAGGGTTTCCTTAAAGGTCAGAAAAAAAAATCAATGTTGTAAGACCCCATATGATGTTTGAAAAGTTAATAATTAATCAAATGGTGACAGAGTTATATTGTCACACTGGAGAGTTGAATAATTCCACCCCTTCCATCTCCAGTGCCAACTATACATTCCATTGTAGGCTGGATTGTATGCTGTGGATTTTCTCATTTTGTTCCTTGGTGCTTCAATCCCAATATGAGACGTGTAAGTGGTTAGGAGGCACTTGCCTTCCATTATTCTCCAAACATGAACCAGTCTCCATATACATTCTGTACATGTCAGAAATAAACAGCAGTGATTAGGCATGCCTCCACTTGAACTGTAACTGGGATTAATCCTGAACCCCCTCAGTGCTTTTTGCATTGGTTTCTTTTGGATGACTCCTAAATGCAAGGCGAGCTTTCTTTTCTCCAGACTATTAGGACAATTTCATCAAAGCACAGCCATTTTTTATCATTCCTGCCAGACTATCCTGCTCTTGGATCAGTTTTTATGGGCAAACGGCCAGGATTTAGCCACATAGACTGGCTGGCCACAGCACTGAGTGAAGATTGATGACAAACTCATGGCTGTAGTGTCAATTGTGTTTGTGTTCCTTCCAGGTCTAAATAATGCTAACTAAGGGAGCATCTCCAAACTTCAGAAACCTAATAGAATTGATTAGAAGTTTAGATCATTTACTAAAGAGCATGTTTGCAGAGTGTAAAGAATTGGGCTTTTTGTACTTTTCGAGGCTCAGCCACTGACTTCTAGGATGTCAGAGGATTTATTTTTTTCAGACTTCATTTTACCTATTGCATTCATCTCCCTAAACAATGGTTCCGTTTAAAAACTCTAAAAGTTCACAGTAATGTTAGTTTTATTTATTACCTGCTAGTTTTAAAATCATTCTATAAAATAATACTGTACAAAAAGTAAATGAGATTTGTCTGCATGAGGTTTAGAGATGCTCCCTGACTGACTGCATGTACTGCTCTATAACTAGTGATATCTATAGTAAATTCTCTTTACATCATACAGGGTTCTCTGAAGTTTCTCTGTCATCTCTTTGCATGTGGCATGTTAGTGTGAACTGTACCGTTTTAGATAACAGTATCTATTATGTTTTTAACACTACAATGGAACCTGAATATTTCGTAGCACTAAGAGTATTGGTTGTCTTTCATAAAATGACTGGTAACCCACGATTGTTTAGACAACAGTTATCCTGTAAACATTAGTTTCCTCATTTTGTTTACAAAACCTTTACCCATGTAAAGCAAGAAATGAACAAATTAAGTTGTGGTGAAATGTCTATTCCAATCAGATATGACCTTTTACATAATTGATCACCAATTCTTCAAACTTCACTCAATTATCCAGTTTCCGAACCATTCATCAAAGTTCATTCCACATTGATACATTTCCTTTAATAAAAGTTTATTTTCTAACAATCATCTTGTCGCATACCACAATATAACTCCTTTAATTTCATTACATCTACATTTCCTGATGGTATCGCTTAAAGTTGTTCAAGCCAACTTGCCTTTAATAATTCCCTGTGGCCTGTTCTTTATCAATCTCTACTTTGCTGCATTCTTACTATTTCAACTTCATGGATTTTTAATCTATAATTGGCTTTAGGCTGACAATCTATATTTGTAGAGTTTATTTTACTTTGCTTTCTTAATCAAACCCACTATGTTGCTTTCTCTTTCTGGTAATTTTCTTCTTTTTTATTTAAGTTAAACAATTCAGATTATTTACATTGTGACTATCAGCTTTCTTGAATATTTGCATGAGAGTTGGTGAACTCTTGAAATTCCAAAGATCAAATTCAATATTTGTTAAATCTAATACCCAGGGATATTTAATATGAATAATTTATATTTCTGTAGTTGATTTACCCAAACAGGTTTCAGTGTATTGTAAATCACTATCCTTTCAACTTGTTGAATCGTTCTCTTAATTCTAAAACGCTACAATTGATGTATTTGTTGCAGCCAATAAGACATCACCGACCGCCAGTGAAGGAGCCCGCCCTGGTGGAGTGATTCGGGTTTACGCGGATGAAAGCAGTGACAAGGCCTCGATTGGTAGCTTCATCCCATATTGTTCCATGGCTCAAGCCCAGCTCTGTTTCCATGGCCACAGAGATGCTGTCAAATTCTTTGCATCTGTGCCAGGTAAATTCCTGGTACCAACCTCCCTTTTCCATTGTTCACTATTGAAAAGTAGTTTTGAAATATCAATTACTATGATTCGTCCAAAGATAGACACAAAATGCTGGAGTAACAGCGGGACAGGCAGCATCTCGTAACCTGTCCCGTAACCTATCCCACTGAGTTACTCCAGCATTTTGCGTCTATCTTTGGTTTAAACCAACATCTGCAGTTCCTTCATACATACTATGATTCTTTTCTTTTGACCCATTGTGGGAAAGTTGAGTGATGCAGAACTACATGAATTTCTGGTTCCTCTCCCTCCTTTGGTGATGTGGACACAACTTTGTTACTGATAATTATGCTGCCCGGAAGATTTGGAATAAGATCAGCATTTGCACATTAGAGGGACTGAAAAACTGTGCAATTACAGCCTGCAGAAGGCACAGGGCACTCGAGGGAGAACTCACTTAAGGCCCTGTCCCACTTTCCCGAGTTACTCACGAACTCCCGAGTTTTCCCCTTGATTCAAACTCGGAGATACCAGCCGTAGGTACTCGGGGCTATTTTTTTATTCGTGGACATTTTCCAACATGCTGAAAAAAGTCCCGACTTACCTGATGCCCCGAGTACCTATGGCTGGCAGTACGAGCCGCTACGAAATATCTACGGACTCCTACGGACTCGCTATGGACATTCCCCGAGTTTCAATCAAGGGAAAAACTCGTGAGAATTCGTGAGTAACTCGGGAAAGTGGGACAGGGCCTTTAACCATATAACCATATAACCATATAACAATTACAGCACGGAAACAGTCGATCTCGGCCCTACAAGTCCGCGCCGAACAATTATTTTTTTTTTTTTTTTCCCCTTAGTCCCACCTGCCTGCACTCATACCATAACCCTCCATTCCCTTCTCATCCATATGCCTATCCAATTTATTCTTAAATGATACCAACGAACCTGCCGCCACCACTTCCACTGGAAGCTCATTCCACACCGCTACCACTCTCTGAGTAAAGAAGTTCCCCCTCATGTTACCCCTAAACTTCTGTCCCTTAATTCTGAAGTCATGTCCTCTGGTTTGAATCTTCCCTATTCTCAAAGGGAAAAGCTTGATCACATCAACTCTGTCTATCCCTCTCATCATTTTAAAGACCTCTATCAAGTCCCCCCTTAACCTTCTGCGCTCCAGAGAATAAAGACCTAACTTATTCAACCTATCTCTGTAACTTAGTTGTTGAAACCCAGGCAACATTCTAGTAAATCTCCTCTGTACTCTCTCTATTTTGTTGACATCCTTCCTATAATTGGGCGACCAAAATTGTACACCATACTCCAGATTTGGTCTCACCAATGCCTTGTACAATTTTAACATTACATCCCAGCTTCTATACTCAATGCTCTGATTTATAAAGGCTAGCATACCAAAAGCTTTCTTTACCACCCTATCTATATGAGATTCCACCTTCAAGGAACTATGCACGGTTATTCCCAGATCCCTCTGTTCAACTGTATTCTTCAATTCCCTACCATTTATCATGTACGTCCTATTTTGATTTGTCCTGCCAAGGTGTAAAATCCAACATTGCTCAGAATTCAGCTTCTTCAAACTACCAGAAAAAAAAAAACTTCCTTTGTGTCTTATATTGAACTGAAACGGAGATTGCTGACTTGGAAGCTGTTTTCTTTCATTTTTTTTTTCAATGTATCTGTGGCTTGTTCTGCTAGGTAATGTCCTTGCAACGTTGAATGGCAGCGTGTTGGACAGCCCTACAGAGAATCCAGGACCCACTGCACCTGAGCAGGAAGAGAGGAAACTGCAGCCTGTTTTGGTTCTCAGCGGAGGAGAAGGCTACATTGACTTTAGGATTGGTAAGGCAGACTTGGGTTGCATAAGATAGCACTGAAAAAATATTTAGTTTTCAAGTTATCACTTTTGCTATCTCATTATATTTTCAAATTCCTGTTAAATAATCCAGCCTACACAACCATATTGTCCTAATTTATTCTGCTCTGCTAATTGGGCCAGTTCTTGTTATTCTTTGAAGATAGACACAAAATGTTGGAGTGCATTTACTCCACAGTGAGTTACTCCAGCATTCTGTGTTTATTTTCAATATAAACCAGCATCTGCAGTTCCCACCTACACATTTTGTCTTGCTATCCTTTACTCTCTATCCTCCACATTACGCAGTAACACCTCTCACTTATTGCTAAACTTTACCAATTTTTATTCAGTTGTAATGTTTCATTCTATTTTCAGTAAAATATCCGCAGGCTGGAAAAGAATGCACACCTTGCATTAAGGAGCCATGAAATAAATCCCATTTGCTGATGTTATGTATGGATGGATGTTTGTATCTAATGTCTTTCTGCACTAATTTGACTAAGGAGGAAACATATAATTTCCAGGTCATCATTTGTTGTACTCTTACATGGTAGGGTTTTTTCCAATTTCCTAAGTCTAGGACTAGGGGGTCATAGCCTCAGAATAAAAGGACGTGAGACGAGGAGGAATTTCTTTAGTCAGAGGGAGGTGAATTCATTGCCACAGAAGGCTGTGGAGGCCAAGTCTATGGATATTTTTAAGGCAGATATAGATAGATAGATTCTTGAATGGTATTGGTGTCAGGGGTTATGAGGAGAAGACAGGAGAATGGGGTTAAGAGGGGAAGATAGATCAGCCGTGATTGAATGGCAGAGTAGGCTTGATGGTCCGAATGGCCTAAATCTGCTCCTATAGAAACATAGAAACATAGAAAGTAGGTGCGAGAGTAGACCACCAGGTCCGTCGAGCCCGCACCGCCATTCGCTCATGGCTGAACACTAAACAGACACACTTACCCACAAACAGCAGACACAAGACACAGAACACAAGACACTACCCTCCCCTTTATACCGCTATCACCCCTCTCCACCCCAAGAACCTCGCGATCTCCTGGGGGAGGCAAAAAACCGGATAAAAACCCAGGTCCAATTCGGGAAAAAAATCCGGGAAATTCCTCTCCGACCCCAATCCAGGCGATCGACACTTGTCCAGGAGATCACTCAGGTCTTACTATACTAACCATACCTAGGTCCATATCCCTGCCCTCTCCCCGTAGCCCCTTATCCCCTTGGCAGCTAAAAAAACATCTATTTTAGTCTTAAATATATTTAAAGTTTCTGCTTCCACTGCTCCCTGGGGCAGTGAATTCCATAAATTAACCACCCTCTGGGTGAAGAAGTTCTTCCTCATCTCAGTTTTAAAAGAGCCCCCCCTTATTCTGCAACTATGTCCCCTAGTTCTAGTTTCCCCGATCATTGGGAACATCCTCGGTGCATCCACCCGATCAAGGCCCCTCACGATCTTATATGTTTCAATGAGATCGCCTCTCATTCTTCTAAACTCCAAAGAGTAGAGTTCCAGCCTACTTAACCTTTCCTCATATGTCAATCCCCTCATTGCAGGAATTAATCTTGTAAACCTTCGCTGCACTGCCTCCAGGGCTAGTACATCCTTTCTTAAGTATGGACCCCAGAACTGTACACAGTATTCCAAATGTGGTCTCACTAATACTGTGTACAGCTGCAGCAAGACCTCCGTGTTTTTATACTCAATCCCCCTAGCAATAAAGGCCAAAACTCCATTGGCCTTCCTGATTGCTTGCTGCACCTGCATACTAACTTTTAGTGATTCATGTACTAATACCCCTAGATCCCTTTGCGTTGCATTACAACGCAGCTCCTCCTCATTTAGAAAATAACTTGCCCTATCATTTTTTTTTCCCAAAGTGAATGACTTCACATTTATTAGTATTAAATTTCATCTGCCAAGTTGTTGCCCACTCACCTAGCTTATCTATATCCTTTTGCAGACTCTTCCTATCCTCCTCATCCCCTACTTTTCCTCCCATTTTTGTATCGTCCGCAAATTTTGATATATTACACTTGGTTCCCTCCTCCAAATCATTTATATAAATTGTGAACAACTGGGGTCCCAGCACCGACCCTTGCGGAACCCCGCTAGTTACCGGTTGCCATCCCGAGTATGAACCATTTATCCCCACTCTCTGCTTCCTATTTGTTAGCCAATCCTCTACCCATGCTAATATATTACCCCCAATCCCATAATTTTTTATTTTTAGCAATAGTCTCTTATGTGGCACCTTGTCAAAAGCCTTTTGGAAGTCCAAGTATACCACATCCACCGGTTCCCCTTTATCCACCCGGGTTGTTACTTCCTCAAAGAATTCGAGCAGATTCGTTAAACAGGACTTCCCCTTCACAAAACCATGCTGGTTCTGTCCGATGAAGTCATGTTTATCCAAGTGCCCCGTTAGTGTTTCTTTAATAATTGTCTCTAACATTTTACCCACCACCGATGTTAGACTAACCGGTCTATAGTTACCCGCCTTCTGTTTACTTCCTTTTTTAAATATAGGTGTTACATTGGCCATTTTCCAATCCACTGGGACCGTTCCTGCCTCCAGGGAGTTTTGGAAAATTATCACCAATGCATCCACAATCCCCACCGCTATCTCCCTCAAGACCCTTGGATGTAATCCATCAGGCCCAGGGGATTTATCCTCCTTCAGTCTCATTAATTTCCCTAATACCACCTCCTTGGTGATCTTAATAGTATTTAGCTCCTCCATTCCTACCGCCCCCTGTTTATCCAGCGTTGGAATATTTTTTGTGTCTTCTATGGTGAAGACTGATACAAAATACTCGTTTAATGCCTTTGCCATTTCCATGTTCCCCACCAACAACTCTCCAGTCTCACCCTCCAATGGACCAACGTTCACCTTAGCCACCCTTTTTCTTTTTATATAGCTATAAAAACTCTTACTATTAGTTTTTATGTTGTTCGCTAAATTCCTTTCATAGTCTATTTTCCCCGTCTTAATTAATCTCTTAGTTATTTTTTGCTGACCTTTAAATGCTTCCCAATCCTCTACCCTCCCACTATCTCTGGCTACCTTATATGCCCTTGCCTTCAGCCGAATACTATCCTTTATAGTTTTACTGAGCCATGGCTGACTGTTCTTACCCTTACCCCTTTTTTTCTTCATAGGAATAAATTTTTCTTGAAGGTTATACAGTATACCCTTAAACGTACACCACTGCTCATGTACCGTCTTATTCTTGAGTCTGCTATCCCAGTCAACTTTGATCAGCTCAGTCCTCATACCTTCATAATCCCCCTTATTTAGACTAAGCACCCTAGCCTGAGTTTCAACCTGCTCCCCTTCTATTTGAATATGGAATTCGACCATATTGTGGTCACTTGTTCCCAACGAGTCCCTAACTATGACATTTTTAATTAATCCTGCTTCATTACACAGGACCAGATCCAAGATTGCCTCCCCCCTTGTCGGTTCGGTGACATACTGTTCTAGGAACCCGTCTCTAATACATTCTATAAACTCTTCCTCTAGTCTACCCTGCCCAGTTTGGTTTGCCCAATTAATATGAAAATTGAAGTCCCCCATGATTACAGCAGTTCCCTTTTTACATGCGTCAACTATTTGCAGATTTATGTTCTGACTAACAGCGTCACAGCTATTTGGAGGTCTATAAATTACACCCACTAGTGTTTTTTTCCCCTTATTATTCTCTATCTGTACCCAAGCTGTTTCACTATCCTGATCCTTCAACGCAATATCCTTCCTCTCTATTGCCGTTATTCCCTCCCTTATTAAAAGGGCCACCCCTCCTCCCTTTCTTTCCTGTCTATCTTTCCTAATTGTCGAGTACCCCTCTATATTTAACTCCCAGTCCTGATCTCCTTGCAGCCATGTCTCCGTAATGGCCACGATATCATAACTATATATACTTAATTGCACCGTTAATTCATTTATCTTATTACGAATACTCCGTGCATTTAGATAAAGCACTTTCAGATGATTTTTACTACCCTTCCTTTCCGTTTTTGCCCCTTTTACATCTAGATCTTTATCTTCACAAATTCTGTCTCCTGTCACATTTTGAATTTCCGCTTCCCCACTGATACCCTGCTCTATTTCCTCTACCCCTGCCGTTATTACCCCCCTTGATACCTCCCCCCCGCTACTTAGTTTAAAGACCTCTCTACTGCCCTAGTTATATGATTTGCCAGGACCCCAGTCCCAGCACCGTTCAGGTGAAGTCCGTCCTTACAGAACAGATCCCCCCTGTCCCAGTACTGGTGCCAGTGGCCCAAGAAACCAAACCCATTATTCCCACACCAGTCTTTGAGCCACGCATTTAGCTTTTTAATTTTACGTACCCTCGCCGATTTGGCCCGTGGCTCAGGTAGCAATCCGGAGATCAGTACCCTCGAGGTTCTGCTTTTTAATTTATTCCCTAACTGCTCAAACTCCTTCAGCAGATCCTCCTTCCTCGTCCTTCCTATGTCATTGGTCCCCACATGGACCACGACCACTGGATCCTCCCCCTCCCTCTGCAAATTTCTCTCCAGCATCGCAGAGATATCCTTAACCCTAGCACCGGGTAGGCAACACAGCCTTCGGGACATGTTCTGCTGGCCGCAGAGAACCTTATCTACCCCCCGAATAATACTATCCCCTATCACTACGGCATTTCTTCTAACTCCCCCCTCTTGAATGGCCTCCTGATCCACGGTGCTGCAGCCAGGTTGCTCATCCCTCCCACAGCCCCTGATCCCGTCCTTACATTGAGTAAGAGCCTCGGTCATGCTCGTCAGGGACAAGGGCTGTGGCTCCTGCCACATCTCCTCCTGGTTCCCCCTACCTGCCTCGCTTATGGCCACACCTTCCTTTCCTTGCTCACTGCCTACTGAATTAGTTAAACTGGTCGGTGTGACCATCCCCTGGCACAAAACATCCAGGTAATACTCCCCCTCCCTGATGTACCGCAGCGTATGAAGTTGGGTCTCCAGCTCATCAATGCGGAGCTGGAGTTCCTCTAGCCTCAAACACTTACTGCAGCTGTAGGGATCTTCTACATCAATGGTGTCGACAAATTCCCACATCTCGCAGTATTGGCACATCTCCTGACCGCCCATCTTATATAGGTAATTAACTGGTCCTGTTTAAGAATCCCCTACTGTATTGATACACCCCTTATTTATATAATCCTACCTCCTATAAATGGGAAAGTACTCACCCCAGCCGTAAATTACCTACTGGTTTGGCTGTCTAGTGGTAATTCCGTCCGCTCTTCCTGTCTGGTCCACTGCTCCCTTGCAGTGCGAGGCAAACCTCTTTGCCTCTGTTAGTCTCTGTTAGTCTCTCGAGCCGCGGCTCCGTCCGTCCTCCCTCGGCGACAGCACCTGTGGCACCGCGGTCGTGACGTCCCTTCCGTTCCTGCAGAGCCTTCCTGTCCTGGGCGGAGTCTGCAGCTAACTGTGTGCTCACGTCCGTTAAATCAAACGAACCTTGCTACTGCACACCCCAGGCGAATGGTGAGAAAGGCCTCAATCAGGAAGTGGTGTGCCTCAATCAGTCTCTGCAAGTGGTGTGCCTCAATCAGTCTCTGCAATCTATCATTTATGAACATATAATTGTAACTATAGATCCAAGTCAAGCTTGAGATGGCAGTAACTTGTGTTTGCCCACTGCCAAATCTTCACTGCTGCACCAAACCTTTCCAGTCCATGGGTCTAAATGAGTTTGATAACTTGCCACTATGTCCATCGATTCTGCAAGCAGTGACTAATCTCGAGGTGGTGCAATCCGATGTTTCATCATCTGGCTGCTCTAATTAATTTTTAATAGTTCATTCTGTTAAAGGCCTTTTTCAATTGTCACTGATGTTGATGTTGCAACAACTGAAATAGATTAATATAATTTAAAAAAATGTAAACACCCATATAACTTGCGCAAGTTTGTTAAAATGATTAAATGTAGAAAAAAAGCACATTTTTCCATGTAGGTCAGCCACACTATTCAAATGAATGGGGCAATGTTGAATAAATCAGGTGTGGGAGTTGTGAAAATAAGGAACTGGTTACTCTTTGTATCCAGTCACGCGGTTCAGCACACGTGAGTCCAGCAATCGAGCGGGAGGAAAGATGCGCCAATTCTGACTTCCAGACTGTACTTTCCTGTTCCAATGTGCAGCTGCCAAAGTTTGGAATAGAATTGAAATTAACTAATGTGCAGGGTTTAGGTTTTAGGATAGTTTTGTTTCAATTTTATGTCAATGCGACATTGAACAAAATCTATTCAAATGTAAGTATGGTCATAGGAAGAACATATGCATTTCCATTCCACTTATACCCTTGTGAATTGGAATTAGAATCAACTACTTTCGGCATAGCTGTCTTTTTCTGCTAACATTTTATACTCACGGAACAACTCTCTATGTGCAGGTGATGGTGAAGATGATGAGACCGATGAAAATCAGTCAGATGGAATCAGACCAGCCCTCACTAAAGCAGAAAGAAGTCACATCATTGTCTGGCAGGTGTCCTATGTTCCTGAATAGTATGCCACTACCACAAAACTACTCCCAGATACCCGCAGATCATCTGTATGTATATATAAGATTCCCTGCATTGTACTTGTCCATAAAGAAAGTCGCTGAAAATCTAGAATTTCTGTAGCATTTCCATATCTCCACTTTGGAACTGTTCATTTGTTGAAATTTGCAACAATCCAACACATTTTGGATTCAATTAAAAAATGGAATGTTAAAACAATTAAAAATAGTTAACGCTGGCTTTTCCGAGACTGAAATCTTATTCACTTTAACAAAATTTGTCGCTGTTTAAAGCACTTACCTCTGTAATTAGCCTGTCCTTAAAATATGAAACTAAGAATGCTAGCATAATGCATGTCAGATATTGAAATAATGTCAACTTTCCTGTCTGTTCATTTATGCATCCCTTAAAGGTTGATTTGTGTGTATAAATAGCATTTACTTTTATTTTGTATTGCTTTGTCACCCAAAATGTTTAATGAAAAATCATTGATAATAATGTTCACATTTAAAACAAATCTGTAACATTACTCTTTCTCATGAAGTCCTGCTTCTGTGACAGATCCCAAATAACAGGTAGTGCAACAGGGCTAGAAAGGAGGATAGGAGATTTCAGAAACCAATATTACGGATACATTCAATAAAGTGCAAATATAGACACTGAGAATAGATGTTCCGTTTGTTGAAGGATGCCACATGTTTAGTGACACAGGAAAGTTTAACTATTTTTATTCGGAAACCTTCAACCACCAATTTTTACCTATCCATTCATTCATTCATTATTATAAGCAGCTCTGGAAAGATTAGTATTTCTTTAGGGAGAAAAGTGCATTCACTTTTAAAAAGGGTTTCTGTATATGCTCAGTGGAGTAAATTCTCACCGGACTTCATTGTAGCTGTCAGCGTTCTAGTTGGCAAAGGAAGGATTTGGTAAAACCTGCTAGCTCTCAGTTTAAGGTGTAACAATATCTGAAAATGGATAGAAAAATATGGAATTTCAACTGGATGCATTCTTATTCATTTCTGGATGCCTTTGATTTGTGCAAAAAATTCTGGAGATGCCATTAATTTTATAAATGCTTATCTCCTTCAAGTAACTTTTGATCAGTGAATTTCCTTTCCTTTCTCTAAGTGACTATATTTCTGACGGGATAAATAGGAGGGTTAACAGGAATGAAATAAAATCAAGATCATTGATAGTATCGTTTTCTGGAAGGGTTCCTATTCTGAACTGCTTGAAGATAGTTGGAAACTTGTGTTCCAAGATTATAGCAAATGAATTGAGTTGACCAGGACCTGAGCCCTCTGGAAGTACATTCATTGACTTAGGAACATAGGAAGATATTTCAGTATTCATCATCCATTTTCACCATTTACCAAACTACACAGTGAATCTTCATGAATGTCCAGTATTAAACCATTAAGATACTATTTGCTTTGAAGCTATTTGGTGTGCTCTCAAGACAAAGCAGAGCACATCCAAAAGTGCTTTTGGTCAGGGATTTCTACCAATGCCAAAAGTTGCATCCTGTAGCTTATGCTAACTTAATTAAAATGTCCTGGGATATATACAGTGCAGTCCTTATTAAGATTTTGTGGTGTTTGTCTACTCCAGTATAATGTAAAACTAATTTTGATTTAGAAAGGCTGGTAACTTCATTATAGGGTTTGGTCACCTTCCTCAGATTCAAATTTAAGATTTAAAAAGAGCATGTGAAAGTGCGAATTGTGAGTAATTTGTCAAAAAGGAGCACTTGGAAGCAAGTGTCATTTCGTAGTCCCTTTTATTTTACAATCTTAAATATTGTTAGATTGTGTGCAATTTTTTGGAAATGTGGAAAGGGAGAGAATGTCAAAGAGCCAACCAGACCACTGCTAACCAAAGCACTGATTGCAGTTGCAATGTAGAATGTGCGTTTACCTCTAGGGTGAAGGACTGCAGGAGCAGTTAAAATGCAGGGGACAACATGGATTAAGAATGAAAGACAAAACAGTTAATGTGAAGAATAATAAGTTTTCAGTTTCCATCTGAGCCAAATGGGTATATTAAGAATTATATACAAGAACTGAGTGCCTACAATAACCTCCACACATTAATGTAGGCATGTTGGATACAGTTGAACGTTTGAATGTCAAGTTAAAAAGATTCTGTTTTAATATCCTGGAGTATGTTATAAATGTTAGTGAAATCAAAGCCTTTTCATATTGTAATTCATTCTTTGTATGTCCATATAACATACCACTTTCAGAGTATTCCAAACCGACATCTCGGTGTAATGTGTAATAATTAAGGTTATTTTGACCAGTAACCTGTCATTTTCATTGTTTGGACAAAAGGTGTAAGCAGGAATGAATACATTTTGAATGAGCTGACAAAGTACAGCAATGGGAACTGATAGGGGAAACAAAATCACTGACAGATGGGCGAAAATCTGTCTGCTTTTCTTCAGAAGAACTTGTATTTACTGACACATGGCAGGGTGAGATGAATAATGCTGGTTTGGAAATCAGCAAATATGACTTTTTTTCTGGCCACATGAGTGCATTATATTTGAAACGTATCTGGTTGTCACCTTGATTAGGCGGTCATTTTACTAAGTCTATAGATCTCAGGACTTCCAGACCATGTCCTCTGCCAGTAGCAATTTGAGGTTCTTCTCATCATGTAAAGTAGCTCCTGTGTATTACAGTCTTGAGAAAATGATACTACTGTCTGAACACTGCTGCTTCACAGCAGAGTCCTGTACAAAATGCTGCTTCGTGTATAATGAAAAGGTCAGATTGGATGTACAGAGAGGGTTGGCTGATGTAAGGATACGATCTGAGCTGATTTCCCTGTGCAATGTAATTTAACTTAACAAGTAACTGTTCCATATGTAATAAACATTCACATCATAAATCACTTGTTGCAGTCTTTATTTATAAATTGAAAAATGTGCCAAGTTTAAAACTTGTTACAACAAGCCTGTGCAGAGAAAAAAAGCTTTATGTGCTTACTTCTACCTCATATTATTGACACCCACTAACTTCGCATGATGGTCTATATATTACTAACACAGGATGTTGAATACTTCAGGTCAACTATAGAAAAGATCAGCAATTGTGGATTACTTACTGAGCAGACCAGTGAACATAGAAACATAGAAATTAGGTGCAGGAGTAGGCCATTCGGCCCTTCGAGCCTGCACCGCCATTCAATATGATCATGGCTGATCATCCAACTCAGTATCCCGTACCTGCCTTCTCTCCATACCCTCTGATCCCCTTAGCCACAAGGGCCACATCTAACTCCCTCTTAAATATAGCCAATGAACTGGCCTCAACTACCCTCTGTGGCAGAGAGTTCCAGAGATTCACCACTCTCTGTGTGAAAAAAGTTTTTCTCATCTCGTTATGAAAGGATTTCCCCCTTATCCTTAAGCTGTGACCCCTTATCCTGGACTTCCCCAACATCGGGAACAATCTTCCTGCATCTAGCCTGTCCAACCCCCTTAAGAATTTTGTAAGTTTCTATAAGATATCCTCTCAATCTCCTAAATTCTAGAGAGTATAAACCAAGTCTATCCAGTCTTTCTTCATAAGACAGTCCTGACATCCCAGGTAATCAGTCTGGTGAACCTTCTCTGCACTCCCTCTATGGCAATAATGTCCTTCCTCAGATTTGGAGACCAAAACTGTACGCAATACTCCAGGTGTGGTCTCACCAAGACCATGTACAACTGCAGTAGAACCTCCCTGCTCCTATACTCAAATCCTTTTGCTATGAAAGCTAACATACCATTCGCTTTCTTCACTGCCTGCTGCACCTGCATGCCTACTTTCAATGTGTTCAAAAGGGAAAGGAGGTTGTAAAACTGTCTCCGGAGAGAGGAGGAGAACTTCTTCAAAGTAGGCATACCTTGAGGAGATATCGCAGTGGAGTAGACAAAGTGTTCAAAAGGGATGAGGAGTCTGAAGAAGGGTTTCGGCCCGAAACGTCGCCTATTTCCTTCGCTCCATAGATGCTGCTGCACCCGCTGAGTTTCCCCAGCAATTTTGTGTACCTTGCCTACTTTCAATGACTGGTGTACCATGACACCCAGGTCTCGCTGCATCTCCCCTTTTCCTAATCGGCCACCATTTAGATAATAGTCTGCTTTCCTGTTTTTGCCTCCAAAATGGATAACCTCACATTTATCCACATTATACTGCATCTGCCAAACATTTGCCCACTCACCCAGCCTATCCAAGTCACCTTGCTGTCTCCTAGCATCCTCCTCACAGCTAACACTGCCCCCCAGCTTAGTGTCATCCGCAAACTTGGAGATATTGCCTTCAATTCCCTCATCCAGATCATTAATATATATTATAAATAGCTGGGGTCCCAGCACTGAGCCATGCGGTACCCCACTAGTCACTGCCCGCCATTGTGAAAAGGACCCGTTTACTCCTACTCTTTGCTTCCTGTTTGCCAGCCAGTTCTCTATCCACATCAATACTGAACCCCCAATGCCGTGTGCTTTAAGTTTGTATACTAATCTCTTATGTGGGACCTTGTCGAAAGCCTTCTGGAAGTCCAGATACACCACATCCACTGGTTCTCCCCTATCCACGCTACTAGTTACATCCTCGAAAAATTCTATAAGATTCGTCAGACATGATTTACCTTTCGTAAATCCATGCTGACTTTGTCCAATGATTTCACCACTTTCCAAATGTGCTGCTATCCCATCTTTAATAACTGACTCTAGCAGTTTCCCCACTACTGGTTAAATTAACTGGTCTGTAATTCCCCGTTTTCTCTCTCCCTCCCTTCTTAAAAAGTGGGGTTACGTTTGCTACCCGCCAATCCTCAGGAACTACTCCAGAATCTAAAGAGTTCTGAAAGATTATTACTAATGCATCCACTATTTCTGGAGCTACTTCCTTAAGTACTCTGGGATGCAGCCTATCTGGCCCTGGGGATTTATTGGCCTTTAATCCATTCAATTTACCCAACACCACTTCCCGACTAACCTGGATTTCACTCAATTCCTCCAACTCCTTTGACCCGCGGTCCCCTGCTATTTCCGGCAGATTATTTATGTCTTCCTTAGTGAAGACGGAACCAAAGTAGTTATTCAATTGGTCTGCCATATCCTTGTTCCCCATGATCAACTCACCTGTTTCTGACTGCAAGGGACCTACATTTGTTTTAACTAATCTTTCTTTTCACATATCTATAAAAACGTTTGCAGTCAGTTTTTATGTTCCCTGCCAGTTTTCTTTCATAATCTATTTTTCCTTTCCTAATTAAGCCCTTTGTCCTCCTCTGCTGGTCTCTGAATTTCTCCCAGTCCTCTGGTATGCTGCTTTTTCTGGCTAATTTGTACGCATCATCCTTCGCTTTGATACTATCCCTGATTTCCCTTGTTATCCACGGATGCACTACCTTCCCCGATTTATTCTTTTCCCAAACTGGGATGAACAATTTTTGTAGTTCATCCGTGCAGTCTTTAAATGTCTTCCATTGCATATCCACCGTCAACCCTTTTAGAATTAATTGCCAGTCAATCTTGGCCAATTCACGTCTCATACCCTCAAAGTTACCTTTCTTTAAGTTCAGAACCATTGTTTCTGAATTAACAATGTCACTCTCCATCCTAATGAAGAACTCAACCATATTATGGTCACTCAAGGGGGCCCGTACAACAAGACTGCTAACTAACCCTTCCTCATTACTCAATACCCAGTCTAAAATAGCCTGCTCTCTCGTTGGTTCCTCTACATGTTGATTTAGATAACTATCCCGCATACATTGTCATATATTAACACCCTTCTTATTACGATCAGCCAGTTGAGGTTGCTCCACACAGATTAAAGTTAAAAAAATGGTGCATTTTCAGTTGTTTTGTTCAATAGGCTAAAACTTGATTCTTTGAAGATTATATATTACTAGAACAAGTGGGACCCGTTGGGTCTCATCCCCCAACGCGGGCAGGGGCAGGCGCGCGGTGTCACGGGAGAGCTGCTCCCCAAATGCAGTATTGCACCACCCACCCATAGGTCCCAATACTCACCACTCCCTAGATAGGGAGGGGGCTAGAGAGAGGGAGGGGGGTAGAGAGGTGGAGGTGGTAGAGAGATAGAGGGAGGGGAGTAGAGAGGGAGGGGGAGTGGGGTAGAGAGGGAGAGGAGCAGAGAGGGAAGGGGGTAGAGACCCCAGCCCATCTCCCTTATCCTCCTCCTCTCCCATTCCCTGCCCCAGCACCTACCCAGGTCGTAGAGCAGTGCCAGGGCCTGGAACTCGGTCTGGTTCTTGTACTTGTGCCGGCCCTGGCTGTAGACCCTGGCCCGCCGCTTGGGCTGCAGGCCAGGCCCTGACTTAATCTCTGGGCTCGTCCCTGACCCCAGACCCAGGCTGGTCCTTGGTTCCACCTGCGGCTTCTTTCTCAGCTCCGGTCACGGCCCCATCCCAAGCCCCGGGCTCGGCCCTCACTCCAGCACCAGCACCAGGCCCGACTGCGACTGGGACAGGCAAAGGTGGTGGGGGGGGGGGGGGGGGGGGGGTTTCCAGAACATTCCAGCGTGGTGCCCATTGTGACATCACTCGGTTTTTTTTTTGCCTAGTCGGTGAGTTTGGGCTGTTTTCTAACTTCGGGAATATAGGTGGAAATGCAACGGGAAGATGTTTATCGCCTCCACTGGAAAAAAAAGTGAGTAGAATGTGTGAAAATGGGAAGGCTGTGGCCTAGCATTTGGAAGAAAATAGGAATTAACCAGATTGTGCCCAGATCTCTCTCACACACACAAGTTTTTGTAATATAGATTCCAGGGACATATTTTAATTGTCCATATTTCACTGCTCTTTTACAAAGAAAATTATCTTACCTGCTTGTAATATTGAGTTATTTACTTACATGTTGCCAACAATATACAAGGAAATGCCCATAGAATAAAGTGCCTAGATTAATAAGGCTATCTTTTATTCAGACCCCATGAGCAACATTAAAAACTACTTTCCTCGTTGCATGATACATTAAAAGATGCTTGGTCAGCTCACTGGAATTTAACATTACAAGCAAATTCTGACCATCAGGCAGGGTAAAGAAAAGGTCATTTGTACCTCTTCTTGACGTATGTATTGCAGCTCTTGGAACTAGACTTTAAATTTACCAATTTTTGGTTAACTGGACTTTTATCTGGATTTGTTTCTGGTGTGTAAAGTACAGGCAGGGGTTAAACAAGGGATCCATTCCTGAGAGACTGCAGGCTGGAATCTTGTCAGAAATGTCTGATTCCCGCAGTAACCCATATAGTATCACTTGACATATACCTGGTATACTTTCATTGAATAATCACCATAATCCTACCAGCAATTGAATACATTGTGTTGAGTTATTAGTAAATATCAAAACACTTTTAGTGTTACTAGTTTGAAAAATACTTCAAAATTGTTCAGAAGAATTTCCAAAAAATTGATTTCCACAGGATATTTGTAACCTGGGAAGCCCACGTAAATGGTACCTTAAACACACACCATCATAGTAATTCCCTGTGTTTTTTACCCCTCCCTCTTTAAACAAAGAAAATTGCATCAACAAAGGTCTTTAACAACAGAGAACTGTGGCACCAAGAGGATTCATGGTTTTGGTGCATGCATATCCCATCTTTAGCACTGAAAGAGTACACACCTGTGATTCCTCACAGTAAAGTCTGGACTCGTGATCTGAAGCAAATGTACTGCGCTATTCTGCATTCTCCTTCAGTGAAAGACCCTGAGGCAAGTTTTCTAACAGCTCACCTAGTTTCACCTCTTCACACTATTCCTTTCCCACGTACATAAAAATGTTTATCACAAAAATTAAAAAATGTTCCTGTGGGAAACTTCAACCTGCACTATGTACATTTTCCATTTTGATCAGCAGAAAAAGTATCAAACTGACATTCTCTAATAATCAGTTGTAGAAAAACTCTTGATTTATAGTTACCGGTAGTTCCAATTTTAATCTTATAGTTTAAGTATTCGTTTCTCCCTTACCTGGAACTGGCCAATGGAATTTACAACCCATGCTACAAAATTTAATGTTCCAACAATAAGCTTGTACAAAATGAATTGAATTTGAGTTCCCAAAGTGTGCCTACATTTTAGTGTCCAGCAATACGTTTCAGGGTCAATAAACAATAGGTGCAGGAGCAGGCCATTTGGCCCTTCGAGCCAGCACAGGTCCAGTCCTCTGTGTTGATCTTTTAATCTTCTGGCATTTTCCCCTTTACAAAACTTAGTTTATATTCATAATCAACATTGCATGAATCACTGTTTATATTTGCATTAAAAAAAAAGCAGTTTAATGCATGTCCAGGCACTGAACAAATTCCTAAAAACCATATTTTGCTTTTTTAAAAATTATATCAATGAATAAAGAATTTCTATTAATAAAATGGCACAGGTAACATAGAAATAAATATGCTCAGACTCAGATGGTCCAAATGATACATCAACAAGGCTGCTGACAAAAAACCTTTGGGGGAAAAAAAACATGGAGAGGAACAATTTCCCCAATTCATTTAAAGGTTTTCATTTCATGCAACACTTTTATATTGCATAATATTTTAGTTTCATCTTTTAACAAATATTACCAAATTACAGTATAAATTTAAACACGTTTATTAACGAAGAACTGGCCATGAATCTCCTGTGAAAATTCAGCATAATACATTTAAGACATAGGTCTAGTCTATCCTCTCAGGATAATGCTGCCTTGTTAACGGCTTCATGGATTGTTAACAATTTCCTTTTCTACAGCCAGTTGCATAATATTAACATTGCAGATAGATCAAGGACAATGATTGGAAGTTTTATAGAATCCTTTTCACTGAATTTCACCTGCACTCAATCAAAACTCAGTCACACCAAGTGCAAACACCCTTTAGATGCATAGTCAGACAGACTACAGGAAAAACATACTGAAGTATCATCAACAAGAAGCAGCAACATTGTTTAATTCAGTCATATAATTTACTAGGAAGAGAATGGGCCAAGTTCAACTCCCAGCCACTTCTCTAGAACTACTATGCCTCAAGGTTTTGACATAATGGAGTCCAGAATTTTTAAACATTGATTGCAATTAAATAGCATTCTGCATCTGACCTGCCTACATCTGGACTCATTTCTGCAGTCCAGTTGCAGATTATTGATCCATCCTATACTATGAAATAGCATGCAATTTTGGTCAATTGGTCACCGATGAATTGAAGCATGCTTTGATATTTTTTGTGTCATGTAAGAAAATTCTCACCAGAAATAAACCACCTCACACTTATAGTGTCCATATTACAGCAGCAACACTTTAAAGGTTATTTCAATATTAAAACAAAAACAGAAATACTTGGGACCAAGAAAAACAGAAAATGCACCAAGGATAAACAGCAAATGTGAATGTTTCAATTCTAGGATCAAATAAAAACTTTGTTTTCCTCTAAAATTCAATTTGATCAACCAGAGGGAACAGAATTTTAAAGTAATTAATTTCAAAAGAATTTACATAGAAAGAATGAAAATCTCAATGGTGCATAGGTTTACTGCAGTCAGTCACAGTGTGTGTTCTGTAGCAATGATATTTCCGTACTGATGGGCTTCTTCCTGAGCAAAGGCTTTGTTTTAAAAAGTCTGGTTTATTCATACATCCAGTCAACAGCACAATCATTCCAACAAACTAGCTCCTCAGGGCTGAACCAGAGCGAGATTTCACGGATGGCACTCTCCACTGAATCACTGCCATGGATTACATTCCTGCAGCACGACAAAATAAACAAACTGGGTTAAATGCTCAAGAGGTTCGAGACACAACACTGCATTCAAATGAAGATTGCAAAAGCATCGTTACCACTCTAAACCGATATTCAATTATTTCCCGCAAAAGCATTTCAAACTTACATTTCCAGTTAAAATTCATTACAAAATTAGATCCCACTTTCTCAGCCACACATTTAGAAATGTGGGGATTAATCAAATGGAGTTCCTTTGAGTAAGTACACCATCAGTTCTGTACCTTACCCCTGACCTTAGAGAAACTGATATTTTGCAGTGGTTCAAAGAAGTCTGAAGCTTCATGAAAATAATGAAGCCATCTTTTTCAAAGCAGCATCTTTCATTATGATAAAATGCCTACCAGATTACATACTAAAATGTTTTTTTTGTTCTTAAAAGGAATCTTCTGCATAGGCTAGAGGTATATCTTCAGTTACTGCCACATGACAAGCATCATAAAAGCAGACATAAAAACGTTAGCCTGAACTAGGCAGTAACACTTCTCTCCCTCTATAGCTGTGTGGAGGTTACAGATTCCAGTGTGAAGACAGACCCCGCACTTCCACTCAATCTATAGTGTAGTTTCCAAATGCGCAGAATTTATGCTGCAGTTTGTCTCTGACTTGCACAAGATTAAACTAATATGTTCTGCAATTTTTTCAGCTGAATGGAGAATAGCCGGTTCAATTTACACAGAAATCAGTTTAATTTAATATTTAATTATCAATACTTTTAGTATAAAACTAGGCCAATTTAAAAAAAAATTATAATTAAAATTTAACATGGATAATTAAATATTGTCAATGTAATTTGTGCATAATTTCTGAATGTTTTGTGAATGGCAGAGACTTTCATAAACCCAAGAGAATGTTCAAACTCAATATTCAAGACAAATATGGGGCAGTTTGCTAGAAAGGCCCTTTGCTAGCTCTTGTCGATCAGCTGATGGTGAACTTAGCAATAGAAGTCTATGCTCATATTCTTGCTAAGAGTAAATTCAGTGAACGAAACGAGTAAAGAGAACAGATAGCACACTCCTTGGATGCTATAGGCCATTAATGATTGATTACAGAAACCACTCCATATGATTTCATACAAAATGTCTTACACTAATTAATTAATTGCAAGCTTACTTAAAAAAAGTAATGAAGATTTCCTAACAGAATTCTATGTAACAAAGAATTACCTGTTTTCGATAAATGTCTATTTTTAAACCAAACATGTGAGTACCCACCTGCTCACTTCAATACAGAAGTCCCCTCTGATGGTACCTGGTGCTGAGTCTGCAGGGTTGGTTTCTCCCAACATAGCACGAGTGGTTTTAACAACACTTAATCCTTGCCATACCTGAAATGTCAAAGCACCATTCAGCAGCAATACCGCGTGGCATAATCTTGAAGAGTAAACCACAGCATTTTATAAAAACTAGTTGTACCCATGAGGAGTTATTTCTCAGTGGTGATTTAGAGAATAAAAACATTAAAACGCTGGAACTATTCTACAGCGAAACAGGATTTGAACAGAGAGAAACACCAACTCTCTTTCCCTCCACTGCCCAATGCTGAATATTTCCAAATTATTTCCACTTCCATTTTTAATTATAATTCCCTACATTTGCAGAATTCTGCTTCAGCTTTAGCAATCTGCTATCCCTGATGATGTTGCTGTACACACATTTTTTAATGTGAATTCCAAAGAGGATGTCCATAACCATAACCCAAAGTATTACACACTGAGTTTATTTGGGTCCAATAAATAGAACCAGTGATAAGATGAACAAATAACTAGTTTAATGTCACTTTATACAAATGTAAATCAAACTATATTGAGTGCTCATTTTTAAAATACTTTTCCAGATGCTGTTCGCTGGGATAGCCTATAGTAGCCCGTGTGAGTAGCCCGTTATTTAATGCCCATTGTTTAATCTCAGAGAATATTATTAAATTGTTGAATCGTGTAAAATATCATACATGGCTAATCCTCTCTTCACACACTCTCGTCATTATATTTTCCAGCATGGATCATTGGGTTAGATAAATAATTTTTACTGATTATTTTCTTTCCAGTTTCAAGATGTTTGTCATTTGCATCAATGATTTGGATGATAACATACAGGGCAAGATTAGCAAGTTTGCTGATGATGCAAAAATGAGTGGTTTTGCAGATAGTGAAGAAGGTTGTGAACAATTGCAGCAGGATCTGGATCGATTGGCCCGGTGGGCGGAGGAATGGTTGATGGAATAAAATACAGAGAAGTGCGAGGTGTTGCATTTTGGGACGTCGAACAAGGGCAGGACCTACACAGTAAATGGTAGGCCTCTGCGTAGTGTTGTAGAGCAGAGGGATCTAGGAATACAGGTGTATGATTCCTTGAATGTCGAATTGCAGGTGGATAAGATGGTCAAAAAGGCCTATTGCATTTTGGTCTTCATCAATCAGAGTATTGAGTATAAAAGTTGGGAGGTCATGTTGCAGTTGTATAAGACTTTGGTGAGACGCATTTAGATTATTCTGAAGAAGGGTTTCGGCCCAAAACATTGCCTATTTCCTTCGCTCCATAGATGCTGCTGCACCCGCTGAGTTTCTCCAGCACTTTTGTCTACTTTAGAATATTCTGTTCAGTTCTGGGCACTGTGTTATAAGAAAGATATTATCAAGCTTGAAAGGGTTCAGAAAAGATTTACGAGGATGTTGCCAGGACTAGAGTGTGTGAGCTATAGGGAGAGGTTGAGTAGGCTGGGACTCTATTCCATGGTGCGCAGGAGGATGAGGTGTACAAAAATCTTATAGAGGTGTACAAAATCATGAGAGGAATAGATCGGGTAAGTGCACAAAGTCTCCTGCCCAAAGTTGGGGAATAGAGGACCAGAGGACATAGTTTCAAGATGAAGGGGAAAAGATTTAATAGGAATCCAAGGGGTAACTTTTTCCACACAAAGGGTGGCGGGTGTATGGAACAAGCTGCCAGAGGAGGTCATTGAGGCTGGGATTCTCCCATCAATTACGAAACAGTTAGGCAGACACATGGATAGGACAGTGTGGAGGGATATGGACCAAGCACAGGCAAGTGGGACTAGTGTAGCTGGGACATTGTTGGCCGGTGCGGGCATGTTGGGTCGAAGGGCCTGTTTCCACACTGTATCATTCTATGACTGTAGTCTGTTAATTTTTCACTTGTGAAGATCAATGTTTATTATGTTTCCATGCTGTATCTTTCAATCAATTAGTCACATGTTTATCACCTGAGCTGCTTAGGTAACCCAACACTAATCTTCAATCATTTATTATACTTCCAAAATTTGGATTTAAAACCTTTATTCACGTGACAAGAACAAATGTTCTTTGTTTTAAAGTTTCCAATAAATGGACATTGAAGAAATCACAAATATTTCCATGGTACATGAGGCTATCATTATTACCCCAAAATTGCAATATTATTCAGTAATAATATTGCACTGTGTGGCTAGGTTCAGCTCCAACTCAATAATTAAGTTTGCTGATGACACTGTGGTGGTGGGCCTGATCTCAGACAACGACGAGAAGGCCTACCGGGAGGAGGTGGCTGATCTAGCACTCTGGTGCCAGGATAACAGCCTCCTCTTGAACATCAAAAAAACTAAGGAGCTGATCATGGACTTTAGGAGGGCACATCATCCGAGGACGTACACTCCATTGAGGATAAATGGGGATCCTGTGGATAGGGTGAACTGTTTTAAATATCTGGGAGTCCACATCTCCGAGGATATGACATGGGCATCACACGCCTCAGCACTCGTGAGTAAGGCAAGGCAGGGCCTTTACCACCTCAGGCAATTGAGGAAATTCAGAGTGTCTCCGAGGATCCTCCAGTGCTTCTACGCAGCTGCGGTGGAAAGCATCTTGTCTGGGAACATCACCATCTGGTTTGGGAATTGCTCTGCCAAGGACAAGAAGGCTCTGCAGAGAGTAGTGCGTTCGGCCGAACGCACTATGGGAACTTCACTCGCCCCCCTGCAGGAACTATACATCAGGAGGTGCAACTCCAGAGCCAACAATATCATGAGAGACCCCTTCCACCCCTGCAACGGTCTGTTCCAGCTGCTACGGTCAGGCAAACGCCTCCGTTGCCATGCGGTGAGAACGGAGAGGTTGAGAAGGAGTTTCTTCCCAGAGGCCATTCGGACTGTAAACGCCTATCTCACCAGGGACTAACTCTACTGAACGTTTTTCCTTCCATTATTTATTATGTAAAAGAATATGTGTGTTATGATTGTGTTTATAGTTTGTTTGGTTGTTTGTCTTTTGGCACAAAAGTCCGCGAGCATTGCCACTTTCATTTCACGGCACATCTCGTATGTGTATGTGACAAATAAACTTGACTTGACTTGACTAATACTACCCGATTCCTACAATTTGCTAGCAACTTCTCAATCACAGCCAGATTATCAATGAGGGGCAATAAAAAAGTCTTCCATTTTATCCTCAGCGAATTTAAACCCGTCCTAACAATTAAGATTATTTTTTGCAGTTCATAAGAATTGACTATCATGTCATTGACAGAAGGTGCAGCTACAGAAAAGACAGCCAACTGCTTGTGTTATCTTAATATGTGTAATATACATAGGAGAAAGACACCATTCAGGGTGGCACGGTGGTGCAGTAGTGGAGTTGCTGCCTTACAGCGCTGGAGACTCGGGGTCAATCGTGACTACGGGTGCTGTCTGTACGGAGTTTGTACGTTCTCCCCGTGACTGTGGGTTTTCTCTGAGTTCTTTGGTTTCCTCCCACATTTCAAAGACATACAGGTTTGTAGGTTAATTGGCTAGGTATAAGTGTAAATTGGCCCGAGTGTGTGTAGGATAGTGTTATTGTGTGGGGATCGCCGGTCCGTGCAGACTCGGTAGGCCAAAGGGCTTGTTACCGTGCTGTATCTCTAATCTAAACCATATAATATTGTATGAATGGATCATACTATACACTTGTGGCAGCTTTAACATACCATTGTGACCAAGGGGCCAGAAGACATGTATTTCACCAAACTATTATAGAAAGGCTTCTCCTTAAGTTCAATGTAGTGCTCTTTCAGCAAGTCTTCTGAAGCCTAAATTGAAAAAGGAATAAATATACAGTTACTTAAATTATAAGATTTTATTCTGTTAAACACTGATATATATATATATATATATAGATAGGGTATCAAAAACAAGATACAGATTTATGGCGAAAGGAAAGAATTTTATAGGGAATTGGAGGATATTTGGATATAACTGGAACATACAACCAGAGGTACAATCATTACACTTAAGAAACATTTAGAAAGGATATTGACAGTGTAAGCAATTTGGATTAGTTCAGCTGAGTAAAAAAGTTGACATGGACGTGGTGAGGAGCTGAAAAAGAGCCCATTTCAATGCTGCATGATTTTTATGATTATGACACCAAAAGTGCATCAACTGGACTTGTTTCATTAATGTACAAGTTGTCAAGTCTTTCCTGGTCTTAGCAAAGGTCATTTTGACTTACATACCCTAAGTAATTGGATATGTCTCATGAATGCACTTGGTTTTCAAGAGAATTTATGGGAATTAAATTCAGAGCTCAAAAATAAGAAAGGTTTTATGTCAATCCAGTTGAAGGATGTGTTGGCTCTGGAGAGGGTCCAGAGGAAGATTACAAGAATGATCCCAGGAATGAGTAGTTAACCTATGATGAACATTGTTGGCACTGGGCCTGTCCTCGCTGGAGTTTAGAAGAATGAGGGGGAACCTCATTGAAACATACAGAATAGCGAAAGGCTTGGATAGAGTGGATGTGGAGAGGATGTTTCCACTTGTGGGAAAGTCAAGGACTAGAGGTCATAGCCTCAGAATTAAAGGGCGTTCTTTTAGGAAGGAGATGAGGGGAAATCTCTTAAATCAGAGGGTGGCGAATCTGTGGAATTATTTGCCACAGACGGCTGCTGAGGCCAAGTCAGTGGATATTTTTAAGTCAGAGATGGATAGATTTGTACAGGTGTAGAAACATAGAAAATAGGTGCAGGAGGAGGCCATTCGGCCCATTCATTGCGATCATATCTGATCGTCCCCAATCAATAACCCGTGCCTGCCTTCTCACCATATCCCTTGAAATCCACTAGCCCCTAGAGCTCTATCTAACTCTCTCTTAAATCCTCTAACTCTCTCTTAAATCCTCTAACTCTCTTAAATCCTCTAACTCTCTCTTAAATGTCATAGGTTATGGGGAGAAGGCAGGAGGATGGGGTTAGGAGGGAGAGATAGATCAGCCATGATTGAATGGCTGAGTAGACTTGATGGGCCGAATGGCCTAATTCTACTCTGATCACTTATGACTTTATGACATACAAAAATGTTTCAATCCATCACTCATTCACAACATGGGCAAACTCTCTTGTTGCAGCATGCTAATTAGCTTTTTCTCATGTGACTACAAAAGGATCAATTTTTTTGTCTCTTAAGGAAAGTTTACGAAAAAGTATTAAATATGTTGAAACTTAGGCCTCACATTACCATATTTGCAGAAATAACCAAACTACTTTTCATCTTGTTTAAGGAATCAGAAAATGACATTCTTTGGAGGTGATCTCTACCACTTTGAATGAGCACTTTATTGATAATAATGATAAAGTATCAATAATTTAAGATAGCTATATATGCAAAAAGGTACAACGGTTCCCAGTGCGTGGGGACCGCTGAATGTGTGGGTAAGGGGGAAACAAAGGAGGACTGTGTGGGGGAACCACCATGAGGAGGGTGAGAACAAAGGAGGACCTGGCGTGGGTTATTTTGTAACTTTGTCACCACCCTTTTTGTGGCGACTCTTTACATACCTTGGGTGTGCAAAACAAAGAATATCACTGTGACTTGTCACACGTGACAATAAAGTATTATTTATTCATTCACTTGTTCTGCATAATTATACTTCATAGGAAAAGAAACGCACATCTGAAGCATCATACCTTCATAATTTTCATCCCAACCAGTTTAAATCCTTTCTTCTCAAACCTCCGTATGATTTCTCCAACCAAACGGCGCTGAACTCCATCTGGTTTGATAGCTACAAAGGTACGCTCATATATTCCAGTCATTACTAAAAAATAAACAAAGATTTGAAAGTGAATTCTTGCCTTTCTATAATCACGTTTCACAACTTAGTTTCCTACCTATTAGAAGACGTAGAAAATAGGCAATTCAGCCCTTCGAGCCAAAAATTATTCCATTTCTATTTTGGCCTGTTTGACTAGACTGCAATTTGGCAATCATTAAGGTATACAGGAATAGGACTGCACCATTCAGTCCACAACTTTGCCCCACCATTGAATTAGGTCATGCACTTCAATTCCATTTATTTATCCTTTGTGCGTAATTATTTTGATTTATTGATTAATGGACTAGGGTCAACTCTGGATTTGTAATCACCAACTTGCCCCGATTGTAATCACCAACTTGCCCTTGACCTGATTGATTTAGTTGATAATTTCAGAGGTCAATTAAGAATTAACCACGTTGGTTGAACTGATGTCCTTTATAGACCAGAGCAAGCAAACACACAAAAGGACATGAGGGAATCAAGTCATTTTTTATGCCAATTCAGTCACCATTACTGACGCCAGGATTGTTTTCCCGGTTACTTAATTTATATCATGCAGAGATCATGGTGTGTTTCAAATTCGTGGCCAGGGATTAATAATCTTTCGGATACAAATCCAATAATTTATTTACTATACTATCAATTTCTGGTTTTAAATTTTCACTTAATCCAGCCCATAACTTCTGTGGGAGACAATGCCTGATTTCCAGTCCTTTGTGTAATCGAGTGCTTTCTGAGATTATCCTTTTGAACGCGAGTACTTTCACATTTAACTTTGATTTTCAGGTTACACCCATCATTTTGTGAAGTAAATGCATAACACTGCCCCGGTGTGCTGAACAGTAACGCCTGCCTGTGCAGGTGCAGGTGCAGTGGGAGTCCCAGTCATTCACTGCCTCCACAAGCACTGCAGAGAGATGCAGGGAACGAGGGAGACGTAACACTGTTCCGGTCCCGGCTCCAGTCCAGCATAGGGCTGCCAAGCGCCCTTCATTCACCCTCATTGCCCCCTCTCACCCATCTGGAACATGTAGGCAAAGAAGCCCAACGCTACACAGAGCATCCTGTCCACGCCCGCAATGTCCGCCAACACCTGGCAGCGGCAGCGGTCACACGCTGACGGGGACGCGCACGCACCAACAGACCGGCCGACGTGAGGACGCGCTGCGGCCGGACAGAACCACGTGACCGCCAGACGTGGGAGGGGAGGGAGAAGCACGTGACCTCCAGCCGCAGGCAAGAGCGGAGCCACGTGACCGCCATCATCCCTGGCGACGAAGAGGCACGTGACCTCCGACCCCGGGCGGGGGCAGAACCACGTGACCTCCGACCCCGGGCGTGGGCAGAACCACGAGGCCGCAGCCGGCTGTAGATCAATCACCATATTACCGATCTGATCCATGCCTGGTTTTACTATATTGCTGATCCATGATCCATGATCCATGATCCATGCCGGGTATTCACAATGTCATCTTGTGATATGCGGTTAGCTGGGCAAGAGAGTAGGTTTTCATAAGGATTTAAAACTACGCGGAAGCTTTCGTGTAGTCTCTGACTTCTATATGGACACTAGACCGTGCAGACCACTTGGGTCTGATTCCCCCAACGCAACATTGCGCCACTCACGCATAGCCCCCAACTGCACAGGCGCGGATCATTTCACCTCATCCCCCAGCACCCTCCTCCTCCTCTTCACCCTCCCTCTTCAATCCCTAGAGAGGGAGGGGTGGTAGAAGGGGAGGGGCAGAGAGGGGGAGGGCAGAGAGGGAGGGAGGCAGGGAGGGGGGGAGAGAGTGAGGGGGATGGGGTAGAGAGGGATGGGGTGGAGAGGGGTATAGAGGGAGTGGGATGGGAAGGGTAGAGGGAGGGGATAGAGTAGATGGGAGGGAGGGTAGAGAGGGTGAGGGATGGAGGCGGTAGAGAGGGAAGGGGTAGAGAGGGAGGGGGTAGAGAGGGTGGGAGTGAGGGTAGATAGGGACGGGGCATCTCCCTCCTCCACCCCTCCCCATCTCCCTCCACCACACCCCATCTCCCTCTACTGCCCCACTCCCATCCCATTCCTCACCCCATCTCCCTCCTCCTCATTTCCTTCATCCTCCTCCCCTCACTCCCATTCCCTGCACCATGTACTACCCAGGTCGTAGAGCAGCCCAGGGGCCTGGAACTGGGCCTGGTTCTCGTACTCAACCCAGCCCTGGCTGTCAACCCAGGCTCGTCCTTGGTTCCAGCTGCAGCCTCCAGCCATCAGCTCGGCGGCTGCCTGGGCTCCAGTGCAGGTTCCGACTTCGCCGTCCCTGACACTGGACCCACGATCGTCCTTGATTCCTCGAGCGGCTTCTTTATCTGCCCCGGTCAAGGCCCCATCCCGAAACCCGGGCTCAGCCCTCACTCCAGCTCCAGGCTTGGCTCCAGCCCAGGCCCAATCGCCGAGCTCGGCATGCGGCAGCAGGCCCCGGACAGGCGCCGCCACTCCGTTCACCGCGAACGCTGGAGTGCTCCTTCCTTCAGGAGTGTCCCATCCTGCCTTGTGAGTGAATTGTGACGTCACTCACACACACACACACACACACACACACACACACGTACACACAAACAAGAGACGAGTTTTAGTATTTTAGATAGAAGAACTTTATATGAAGCTAAACGACTTGTTGTTTCACTGCTTCCTACATAGTGTCAGAATTATTCTTTCGGTAGACTTTATTTTATGAGTTGTCACAGAGTTTATTTGCGACTCAGATATGGCCGAAGCATTTCGAAAACTGGACCCGCTTGTTTTCGACAGCAACATCGGAAAGCGGTGGCGCAACTTCGAAGAACACTATGATGTTTTAATCGCAGCTGGTCAGTATGATAAACCACCTCGGGCTTGGGCTAACATGCTCATCAATCTCGCAGGACAAGAAGCTTATGAACGAGCAAAACAATTCGTATTTGCGGAGACAAAATCATATCCTCCCATTGATGGAGCACTTCCAGTCATCACCCCTGTTGAATCGGCGGACGACCCTCAATGTCTCAAGAGAAAATTTCAACAGTTGCGCAGCCCCCAGACTAATCCTATCATCGAACGAATAAAGTTTAACTCACAGAATCAGAAGGATGGTGAGACGATTGAGTCATTTATCTGTGCTATTAAAAAGGCAGGAGGGAGCTGCAGATTTGGCAAGCTCTGTAACAAGCTTATTGGAGACAAACTAGTTTGCGGTCTTGCTTGTGATAAACTAAGAAAAATACCTATCCGCGACCCTGACTTAACTTTGTATAAGTGTCTCCAATTGCGAGAATTATGAACTAACTATTCATAACACCAGAACGCTAACTGATGCACAGCGATCAACCTTGTGTATCAATGCTGTTCAGGCTGGGTTCCAGAGACAACATAAGCCTGAGATAGCGATGAGAGTCCAGCTTGATAAGCCTGTGATTCGATTTATTACCGATTGCTTCTCACTCGTGCTGCTAAGAGGGAGAAATGTCCCACTTTTGGTCAAATCTGTCATGGCTGCAAAAGACGTAATAATTTCGGGAGATGCTGCAGATCCACACAACAAGTTCACATCTTGCGAATTGCGTGCACAGCCTAAAGTTGTAGATTAAGGGTAGACATCCAGGCCAGGACAGCATCAGTTATTGGGTGGATGGCTTTGATGCCACCAGGGAAAAGCCTCAGTGGGCAGTCATTCATGATAATAATAATAATAATAAATTTTATTTATGGGCGCCTTTCAAGAGTCTCAAGGACACCTTACAAAAATTTAGCAGGTAGAGGAAAAACATGTAAGGGGAATGAAATAAATAGTAGAGACATGACTAGTACACAAAGTAAAGACAGAATTCAATACAAAACACAATATGAGGCAATTAATGCACAGATGAAAAGGGAGGGGGACGTGGGGCTAAGGATAGGCAGAGGTGAAGAGATGGGTCTTGAGGCGGGACTGGAAGATGGTGAGGGACACAGAATTGCGGATCAGTTGGGGGAGGGAGTTCCAGAGCCTGGGAGCTGCCCTGGAGAAGGCTCTGTCCCCAAAACTGCGGAGGTTGGACTTGTGGATGGAGAGGAGACCGGCTGATGTGGATCTGAGGGACCGTGAGGGTTGATAGGGGGAGAGGAGGTCAGTGAGATATGGGGGGGCCAGATGGTGGAGGGCTTTGTAGGTGAGGATCAGGATTTTGTAGTTGATGCGGTGGGAGATGGGAAGCCAGTGAAGTTGTTTGAGGACTGGAGTGATGTGATGCCAGGATTTGGTGTGGGTAATGAGTCGGGCGGCTGCGTTCTGGACCAGTTGGAGTCGGTTGATGTAGGTGGAGCTGATGCCAAGGAGAAGTGAGTTGCAGTAGTCCAGTCGGGAGGAGATGAAGGCATGGATGAGTCTTTCAGCAGCGGGAGGTGTGAGAGAGGGTCTGAGTTTGGCGATGTTGCGGAGATGAAAGAAGGAGGTTATAATGACATGGCGGATGTGAGGCTCAAGGGAGAGGGTGGAATCAAAGATCATGCCAAGGTTGCGGGCCTGGGGAGATGGGGAGACAGTGATGCCGTCGATGGTGAGAGTGGGGTTATTGATTTTGCTGAGTGTGGCTTTGGAGCCTATGAGGAGGAATTCTGTCTTATCGCTGTTGAGTTTGAGGAAATTATGTTGCATCCAGGTTTTTATAGCTGACAAACAGGAGTTGATATGGGAGAGGGGGGGGGGGGGGGGGGGGGGGGGGGGTTGTGGGGGGATTTGGTGCCGAGGTGGATCTGGGTGTCATCAGCGTAACAGTGGAAGTCCAGGTTGAAGTGGCGGAGTATCTGACCAAGGGGGAGGATGTAGATGATGAAGAGGAGGGGGCCGAGTACGGAGCCTTGGGGAACGCCTTGAGTGACTGTGGCTGTAGCAGAGGTGTGGTTGTGGAGAGAGATGGTGGGATCTGTTGGAAAGGTAGGAACGGAGCCAGCTGAGTGCAGAGCCTTCAATGACGAGGTCTTTGAGTCTGGTGAGCAGGATGTTATGGTTCACTGTATCGAAGGCTGCGCTCAGGTCGAGGAGGATGAGGATGTTGAGGGAACCAGTGTCAGCAGAGGTGAGGAGGTCGTTGAGGACTTTGAGGAGAGCAGTTTCTGTGCTATGGAGGGGGCGAAAGCCAGATTGGAGGGGTTCAAGTAGGTTATACGCAAGGAGGTGGGAATGAAGTTGCGACGCAACGATACGCTCCTGGGTTTTTGAAAGAAAGGGGAGGTTTGAGATTGGGCGGTAGTTAATGAGAGAGGAGGGATCAAGACCAGGTTTCTTTAAGATTGGTGTAACAGCAGCAGTTTTGAAAGCGGATGGGACAATTCCTTGGGACAATGAGGAGTTGAAGAGATTAGTGAGGTAGGGGCAGAGAACGGGGAGGCAGGACTTAAGCAGGGGAGTGGGGAGAGGGTCGAGGGAGCAGGTAGTGGGTTTGGAAGAGCTGATGAGTTTGGAGATTTCAATAGGTGTGACCAGGTCAAACTGGGAGAGGAAGCAGTGTGGAGGAGGGGTAAGGAGGTCAGTGGAGATGTTGAAAGGAGGGGCCTTGGTAGGTGGTGGAGTAGATGCTGGGGAGTCGGGTACAGGGGATAAAGATTGATAGATGGTGCTGATTTTATCAGCAAAAAAGTGGAGGAATGAGTTGCAGAGAACCGGAGTAGAGGTAGGGAGAGTGTTGGCTCGAGGCTTGAGGAGGTTGCCCACTGTGGAGAAGAGGGTTCTGTGGTTTAGGCAGGGATCGGTGAATATGGAGGAGAGGTAGGCAGATTTTGCAGCAATGAGGGCATCTTTGTAGTCAGTGAGGTGGAGTTTGTAAGCTTCAAGGTGGACTGTGAGAGATGATTTCTTTGTGAGTCGTTCAAGTCGGCGACCAGTCTGTTTCAGTTTACGAAGTGCAGGTGTGTACCAGGGTGAGGATGTGTTGAAAGTTACGGTTCTTGTTTTGAGGGGGGCCAGAGTGTTAAGGGAGGTAGACAAGGTGGAGTTGAGATGGTTTGTGAGATCATCAGGTGAGATGGGGGTTGAGTCCAGGGGGAGAGTGGTGGAGAGCAGGTCAGAGAGATGGTGGGGATCAATGGATTTTAGATTACGGAAGGTGATTTCTCGGAGGAAGCGGGGGCGAGGTGTCGGAGAAGGGATGGTGAACCGTATAAGCTTATGATCAGAGAGGGGGAAGAGGCATGGATGGAGGTCGAGTACCGGTTGATTTGTGGAGCAGACCAGGTCAAGGAAGTGACCTTTGTCATGGGTGGGAAAGGTGACGTGCTGAGTGAGAGAGAAGTTGTCAAGTAAAAAGGCGAATTCAAATGCGAGCTTGCAGGTGGGGGAGTCCATGTGAATATTTAAGTCACCAAGTAGCAGCAGACGTGGGGAGAGGGATGAGGCAAGTATGAGGAGTTCAGTGAAGTCAGATAGGAAGGAGGGGTTTGGTTCAGGTGGCCGGTAAATGAGGATAACTGTCATGGAGGAAAGGGCTTTGAAGGCGAGGAATTCAAATGATGCTACTGGGGGGAGGGTGAGTTCAGTGATACGAAAATTCTGGTTGAAAATAACAGCGAGGCCACCTCCATGGCGGGAGGGGCGTTGCTTGGAAATGTAATTAAATCCAGGTGGGGATGTTTGATTGAGGGAGAAGAAGACATTGGGTTGTTGCCAGGTCTCAGTGAGCAGAAGGAAGTCCAGAGTGTTGTCAAGGATTAGTTCATGGAGGGCAAGGGCTTTGTTGTTGAGTGACCTGGTGTTGAGGAGGGCAAAGTTGGCATTATGAGAGGGTGGAGGGATGGGGGCAGGCTGGAGAGATCTGAGGTTGTCCCGGTTGACAGTGCGTGCGGTCAGCTGGGATAGGGGTGAGGGGGGGGCAGAGCGTGGTAGTGAGCAGACGGATGGAATGGAATGTCCGTGATTGAAGCAAACAAGCTTGCGTCGAGAGCCTCTGGATGAAACGGGGTCGACGCAGAAGTCCAAGCTGTTTAACGACCTGGATGCAGGATGGGATGTGGTTGTTGAAGAAACCAGTCATCTGCAGAGTTGAGTATTTGAGCATGATGGTGAGGGTGCAGAGAGGTGTCCAGCGGTGCAGGTGCAGGTGGAGAGAGTATCCAGCGGTGAGGGAGCAGAGAGGTTGTCCAGCAGAGCGGGTGCAGCGAGGTGTCGAGCAGTGAGGGAGCAAAGAGGTTGACCAGCAATGCAGATGCAGCGAGGTGTCCAGCATTGAGGGAGCAGTTAGGTTGTCCAGCAGAGCAGGTGTAGAGGTAGTCCAGTGATGAGGGTGCAGAGAGTATCCAGCAGTGCAGGTGCAGAGAGGTTGTCCAGCAGTGCAGGTGTAGAGAGGTTGTCCAGCGGTGCGGGTGCAGAGAGGATCCAGCTCCCTCACTGGTGCAGGGAGGTGTCCAGCATCGATGGTGCACAGGCACAGGAGGCGTCCAGCGTCGATGGTGCACAGGCGCAGGTACACGCAGGGAACAGACAGGCAGTAGGTAACAGGTAACAGGTAGGTAACAGACAGGGGGGGGGGGGGGGGAACAGCGGGCGGAGAAGCGGCGAACAGTCAACGCCAGCGTCCTCTCCGGGCAGCGTGCAGGGATTCTAGCGGTTCTGGCGGCTAGCAGCTAGAAGCTAGCAGTATAGGCCATTTTTTTCCATGATGTGTGGGATGGTCTGGTCTGGATGTCCACAGTCGCAAGCAGGGCTGTCTGTCATCCCCCACTAATGCACATACTGGGCTGTTCTTGCATGGAGGGTGCGGATTCTGTTCAGGGTTATCCATTGCTTGCGATGGAGGTCAAAACTCGGTGGTTTCACCGTGGGGTCTGTGATGACCTCTCTGTTGTTGGTGTTGGCATCTTTCCAAGCTCTCAGACTTGGAGTCAAAGTCTTCCAGTGATTTAACGGAAGACCAGAAGGTTTTGCGGGATTTCAGGCGCATGTTGGACAGATTGTTCAAGTCAGCATGGATGGGAAGGTCAAATAGAACGAGTTCACAACAAAGAGTAGACAAAACAACCCATACATCAGCTACATTCCGAACCACGGGTCAAAAGTGACACCAAAACACTACATCTATTTGTTTGTGCATATCGGGTTGATTGCTTTAGTCGAAACAGGGTGGACCACGTGAAGGTTGCAGGGGCAGAGACATGAAAGAGGACATATTTTTACAAGTGACGGCATCAAAGCTGATCCTTCAAAGACAGCGGCCATCACCGAGATGATGGAGCCAACAGATGTCACCGGCCTGCAGAGATTTCTGTGCATGGTCAACTACCTTGAGAAATTCAATCCTAATTTCAGCGAGCTCTCGGCTCCCCTGCGGCAACTTAAGGGGCTGTCCCACTTGGGCGATCTAATCCGTGAGTTAAGAAGAGTGTTTTCAACCTTCAAGCTCGAGGGCACTCGCCTGGAAAGCCTCGAGCTGGATCGACCGTCCGCGTTGAAACCGCGAGCTGGATCGACCGACCGCACACACACACACAAACACATCGCAAAGGCGGGGACCAGGGAAAGCGGGGGAGCGTTGGCTGAAATTCCCACCCGCGATGAAGAAGAAGGTAAACGGCTGCCACAGTGTAAAGTAAGTCCTTTGGAGAGCGTGAGGGGGGGGGGGGAGAGAAGGGGAGAGAAGGAGGTGAGAAGGAGAGAGAAGGGGGGAGAAGGCAAGAAAAGGGGGGAGAAGGAGTGGAGACACTTTTAAGAAGCCAGACAACATAATAAATTTAGCGGGCATTTTACCTATTTTACCATTTTCCTTGGTCCTGAAACATCCAATGAGCCAATCAAAATGCCCGGTCAGCGAAGGAGATTGCCTACGGCTGCCCTCGACTCCCTGTAACTAAATAGCGACCCCACTCCACTGCACTACGAGTTCAAAAGAACCATGCCGACCAAATTTTACAACCGGAAAATTTTTCAACAAGCTGAAAAAATTTCCGCGACCTAGTTGAGGCCACGTGTATTCAGGAACTTCCCTCGAGCATGAAGGAGAGTTCCAGCGACCTCATAAGACCTCCTAGGACCACGAGTCGACCATGCTGCGAGTTTGAAGGTCGAACACACTCTTCTAAACTCGCAGATTAGGTCGCCCAAGTGGGACAGCCCCTTTACTCACAAAGACACTGCCTGGACATGGCACGAGCAGCAGCAACGTGCTTTTGACAAACTCAGCCAACAGATGTGTCCTTCTGCTCTGTCCTATTTTGATATCAATCAGCTTTTCACGCCTACCTGCAACACTTCTCTGTATGGTTTCGGCGCTGCATGCCTGCAGGAACAAAAGCCTGTCACCTATGCCAGCAGGACAATGACAGACACTGAGACTAGTTACGCACAGTTCGAAAAGGAATTGCTGGCAGTGGTCTTTGCATGTGCGAAGTTCAACAACTACATCTTTGGCAAACTGGTAACTATAGAAACAGATCACCAGCCTCTGGTAACCATCCTAAACAAGCCCACACACGCGGCTCTGGCTTGACTGCAAAGGATGATGCTAAGGCTCCAGAAGTATGACATTACTCTTGTTTACAAACACAGAAAACACATGTACCAGGCTGACGCTCTGTCTCGGGCTCCATTGAAAACACATGTACCAGGCTGACACTCTGTCTCGGGCTCCATTGAAAACCACTGCCCAACACACAACTGAGAAGAACACTTTTGATGTTGACCGCATTCATCCATCTCGTCTGGAAGACCTGGTGACACACATGGTAGAAGACGCCACTCTGCAGACGCTCACCTCGATCATTAAACATAGATGGCCCAGCAAGCAGCACATGCTTCTGCCCACTATTTGGCCCTACTTTCCCATTAAGAAGGGGTCATTAAGAAGGGCCACAAGGCAGTGATCCCAGCCTCGTTCCAACAGGAGTACTTTGACGCCGTACCCAGGGGACATCCCGGTTCATAAGCCACTGTGCAAAGACCAAAGGGCATGTTTTTCTGGCCTTCAATGATGGATAATATACACTAGATGGTGCAGTCTTATGCTGTGTGGACATGGGGGGCATGGTATGGTGGAGACGCCCCTCAAATTAAATTAAGGGAAGGTATCCCACGCCAGGGGGCCACATGAGTGGCACGGGTGGGGGACATTTTTGTGGAACTTAAAAGACTTATAAACGGTATTGAACAATCTCTATAGCCGACGAAAATGTCAGATGGAATTTTCGCACTGTGTACACATTGTATATATTTATTACTTGGACAGGGGCCACAGAGTGGCACGGGTGGGGGACTGTTTGGTGAAATTTGACAAATGTAAAAAAATTGTACTGGAAAAATTTGTATAGTCTCCGAAAATGTCGGATGAATTTTGTTTGTTCGAATGGTTCAGGAATTGTATATATTTATCAATTGAATAAAGTCTATTTTGAAATTTAAAAAAGTGTGCAACAGCATGAAGCCACAGCAGCAGAGAGAACCGCTTCTGCTCACCCTGTCCCTGACCTGCCTTGGTCCCTAGTGGCAACCGACATCTTTGATTGGCACTGCCATCAATACCTGGTCCTGGTGGACTCATACATCGGCTGGTATGAGATTGATTTGCATCGCACTACCTCTGCAGCAGCAGTTATTCTGAAGCTAAGAAGACACTTCTCGGTCCATGGGGCACCACGTACCCTCATGTCCGACAATGCTGGGCAATTCACAAGCCAACGTTTTAAAGATTTTGAAAAACAGTGGGACTTTAAGCAAATCACCAGTGGTCCAGAATATCCCCAATCGAATGGACTGGCAGAACGGGCTGTCCACAGTGCAAAACAGGTCCTAGAAAAATCCAACCAAGTTGGGTCGGACGTATTCTTGGATCTCCTCAATCTCTGTAATGTTCCACATGACACAACACTCGGCCCTCCAGCACAATGCCTGATGTCCAGACAGACACGCACCACTCTTCCCGTCTCAAAGCAACTGCTACAGCCACGCATATACGAGCCACGGGTAGTTCAGGCTCAACTGCACCATAAAAGGCTGACACAAAAGGCATGCTACGATCGATCAAACCGACCACTCAAACCATTGATGGGAGGACAGACCGTCAAGCTACAAACCCAGAAGGGATATGATCGCATGGGCACGGTCAAGGAGACAAGCCAGGAGCCAAGATCCTATCTGGTTCAGTCAGAAGGAAGTTTCTACAGAAGGAACCAGAGACGCATCCTTCCAGTAAATGAGCCGGTGCCATCGCATCAAATCCCATACGATCCTACGGATGATCCGGACAACATGATGTGGACAGAAGATGGAATGCTCTTCTAAATGATAGACACGTGGCAGCAAACCGTGAGCAGTTTTGGGATCAGGAGCCCGTCTCTACACCAGTGGAGGAACCACTGGTGTAGAGACGGGCTCTTCACCAGAACCACCGGTGCTGGTGAAGAAATCACCCATAAAGCCACCTGTCGAGAAATCGTCCGAGAAACCTGTGCCAGTTGAGAAATCGCCTATGAAGAAATCACCTGTGAAGTTTGTGCTGGTGGCGGCATACCTGTGAAGAGTGCCACAGAGGGGCTATGCCGGACACGTGCAAGCCGAATCCCAGATACAAAGACGATGACTAATGTGTTTTTTCAAACTCTAACTGACATCACTCTATCGTACTTTGCGTTACTTTATTCTCCTCCGCTTTGCTGTAGTTTTTAACTAAATTTTCATATCTATACACATTACATATATGCATGCTTAGTGATTAGTTTATGGGGCAGAAGCTAAAGAAGGAGGATGTAGATCAATCACTATATTACTGAACTGATCCATGCCTGGTTTTACTATATTGCTGATCCGATCCATGATCCATGCCAGGGTTTTCAAAATGCCACTTTGTGGAATGCCTGGGCAAGGCATTCAAGAAAGAACTGAAGCTGCTGGAAAATCGAAGGTACACAAAAATGCTGGAGAAACTCAGCGGGTGCAGCAGCATCTATGGAGTGAAGGAAATAGGTGACGTTTCAGGCCGAAACCCTTCTTCAGACTGATAGGGGATGGGGGGGGGGGGGGAGAAGGAAGGAAAAAGGGAGGAGGAGGAGCCTGAGGGCGGGGGGATGGGAGGAGACAGCTCGAGGGTTAAGGAAGGGGAGGAGACAGCAAGGGCTAGCAAAATTGGGAGAATTCAATGTTCATGCCCGGCGGACGCAGGCTACCCAGGCGGAATATGAGGTGTTGTTCCTCCAATTTCTGGTGTTGCTCACTCTGGCAATGGAGGAGACCGAGGGCAGAGAGGTCGGATTGGGAATGGGAGGGGGAGTTGAAGTGCTGAGCCACCGGGAGTTCAGGTAGGTTCTTGCGGACTGAGCGGAGGTGTTCGGCGAAACGATCGCCCAACCTCCGCTTAGTCTCACCGATGTAAATCAGCTGGCATCTAGAGCAGCGGATGCAGTAGATGAGGTTGGAGGAGATACAGGTGAACCTTTGTCGCACCTGGAACGACTGCTTGGGTCCTTGAATGGAGTCGAGGGGGGAGGTAAAGGGACAGGTGTTGCATTTCTTACGGTTGCAACGGAAAGTGCCGGGGGAGGGGGTGGTATGGGAGGGAAGGGAAGAATTGACAAGGGAGTTGCGGAGGGAGCGGTCTTTGCGGAAGGCAGACATGGGGGGAGATGGGAAGATGTGGCGAGTGGTGGGGTCACGTTGGAGGTGGCGAAAATGGCGGAGGATGATTTGTTATATTTGCCGGCTGGTGGAGTGAAAGGTGAGGACTAGGGGGACTCTGTCCTTGTTGCGAGTGCGGGGATGGGGAGAGGGAGCAGTGTTGCGGGGTATGGAAGAGACCTTGGTGCGAGCCTCATCTATGGTGGAGGAGGGGAATCCCCGTTCCCTGAAGAGCGAGGACATTTCCGATGCCCTGGTCTGGAAGGCTGGGCAAGGTAGTCGGTTTTGATAAGGATATAAAACTACGCGGAGGCGTTCATGTAGTCTCTGACTTTTATATGGATATTAAAGGACTTTATATGAAATTATTTATTTAAGAAAGAACTGCAGATGCTGGAAAAATCGAAGGTAGACAAAAATGCCGAAGAAATTCAGCGGGTGAGGCCGAAGCGAAGGAATAGGTGATGTTTCAGGTCGAGACCCTTCAGTGTGAAGAAGGATCTCACCCCGAAACATCACCTATTCCTTCGCTCCATAGATGCTGCCTCACCCGCTGAGTTTCTCCAGCATTTTTGTCTACCTTTTATATGAAATTAAACGACTTGTTGTTTCACTACTTCATACAGCGGGGAGAGAAACATGTGACGTGAGGAGAAGCACGTGACCGACAGCTGCAGCAGGGGCAGCAACACGTGACTCTCGCCCCCCCTACATTGCTTATGTAGGGCAGTTGTTAAAGGTGTTGAGGAGAGGGGAATCCTTAACATGTTGAAAATAGATAAAGCTTGGACTGAGATTTGGGAGTGTGCCATAAATTAGTGTTTCATTGATTCACGTTCTTTGAGGAAGTTGTGGAAAGCAATCAATCGCAAATAATTCTTGCTAATCTCATGAAAAATAGGTGCAGGAGTAGGCAATTCGGCTCTTCGAGCCAGCACCGCCATTCAATATGATCATGGCTGATCACCCAAAATCAGTACCCCGTTCCTGCTTTTTCCCCATAACCCTCGGTTCCGTTAGCCCTAAGAGCTAAATCTAACTCTTGAAAACATCCAGTGAATTGGCCTCCACTGCCTTCTGTGGTAGAGAATTTCACAGATTCACAACTCTGGGTGGAAATCTTTTTCCTCATCTCAGTCCCAAATGGCCTATCCCTTATTCTTAAACTGTGGCCCCTGGTTCTGGACTCCCCCAACATCGGGAACATTTTTCCTGCATCTACCCTGTCCAATCCTCAAATTTTTGATATGTTGGCGATTCAGAAACTCCAAGCCGCTGAGTGTGTTCTTCCGTTCCGACGTCGGAGTTCCATCATCCCGTCGAGAGGGCCTGAACATTGGGCCGCCGTATTGGCGATTGAGGAGGGCTCAAAGGCCCTGACCACGGGTGAACAATGAGGAAGATGACTGAACTTCATTGCCTTCCCTCACAGTGGGAAACGTTGATTCCGCTGCGTAGGGATGTTTATGTTAAACTCTATCGTGTATTGTGTTCTTTTTTATTCGTATGGTTGTATGGTAACTCAAATTTCACTGTGCCAATTGGTGCATGAGACAATAAATGTAACTTGAACTTGAACTTATCGTTCTAAATTCCAGAGAACCCATCCCAGTCGACCCATTCTTTCATCATATGACAGTCCCGCCATCCCGGGAATTAACCTGGTGAACCTATGCTGCACTCCCTCAATAGCAATAATGTCCTTCCTCAAATTCGGAGACCAAAATTGCACACAATTCTCCAGGTGCGGTCTCACTAGGGCCCTGTACAACTGCAGTGGGACCTCCTTGCTCCTAAACTCAAATCTTGCAATGAAGGCCAACATGCCATTAACTTTCTTCACTGCCTGCTGTACCTACATGCTTACTTTCAGTGACCCAGGCCTCATTGCACCTCCCCTTCTCCTAATCTCCTATCATTCAGATAATAATTTGCCTTCCTGTTCTTGCCACCAAAGTGGATAACCTCACATTTATCCACATTATACTGCATCTGCCATGCTTCTGCCCACTCACCCAACCTATTCAAGTCACCCTGCAGCCTCATAGCATTCCTACTCTTTGCTTCCTGCCTGTCTATCCATATCTCTATCCACGTCAATACCCTACCCCCAATACCATGTGCTCTAATTTTGCACACTAATCTCTTGTGTGGGATCTTGCCAAAGGATATTTGAAAGGCCAGATACACTGTTCTGCCATTTCTTTGCTTCCCCCAATATAAATTCACCTGTCTCTGACTATAAGGGACTTACATTCGCCTTCACTAATCTTTTCCTTGTTACATACCTAAGGAAACTTTTACAGTCAGTTTTTATATTCCCCGCAAGCTTTCTTTCATGCTCTTTCCCCTCCCCTCTTAATTAACCCCTTTGTTCTCCTCTGTTGAGTTCTAAATTTCTGCCAGTCTGATTTGCTGCTTCTTCTGGCCAATTTATATGCCTCTCCCTTGGCTTTAGCACTATCCTTGACTTCCCTCGTCAGTCAAGGTTGAGCCATCTTCCCAGCTTTTTAAATTAATTTCTTATTTATTTATTTCCTCCCCCCTTTTTTTTATTTTACTTTACTTTCTTCTTTTTTGCCCTCAGAAACCACCAATGTGCAGTATTGTCCATTAATCTAGATGAAATCAGTAACTTGAAATGAACTGGATTGGAGATTAAATTGTTTTTACTATCGTAAATGATCAAGTGTCAATTTATTTATTCACTCAATTGTCTAGAAGAGAGGAAAAAAACGCAATTTTACTAGATTTTCCTGATCTCCATTTTACCTATTTTTCGTTAAATTCCGGTGCAGAATCGCACTGAAAGCAAATATAATAAATTGATGGTACTTTCCATTCCTGCAGCAGAAAATACATCCCAATGAACAAATATGTAAACATTTAATGGAAAATGTGTAGCACAGTTTCACAGGTGCTACACGGCATCCTGATTTTGTATAACTAAACACAGAAAATGAAGCACCCCTGGAGAGAGAAAATTGGCATTATAGGTCAGTAATCAGCCTGAAAAGTAAGGCCAGAATTTGTTCGTTTTACTGACAGTTCCACATGGAACATCATCAGCTTTCACCCATTTCATATCAGGAATGCCACATAAATTGATAAGTCCTGTATTTATTGGCCAAACACTGCTGGCATTTTGCTGACAGTTCTGCAACTGCTGGAGTCCCCATGGAGTTTATCAGTGGAACAGGAATTTACTGATTCTCCGTGTATTTATGTCAGACATGCTGGTGAATCGGATGATCTTCATGTCATCTTAGACCTGCTGTAGGTAGGATCCACGAGATCATTCATTTGAATGAAGATTGCGGGGCTGGAGCAAAGAAATTAAAGTTAGATGACTGCAAGTAAAAATACCAGAAGATGCTGGAAATTTGAAATCAAATTTGAAAATGCTGCAAACATCCAGCAGGTCTAGCAGCTCCTGTGAAAAGAAAAGTGGAATTTAACGTTTCTGCTGGATGGTTATTGATTAAGGGAAGTGATGACCTGCTATCGATTTACAACATTTTGTACTTTTTTTTTCAAAATGTGAACAAAATGAACTTGGGCTGGTACATGTTGTAGGTTCATGTTCATTACAAGCTGGATATATAGATGACATCATAGCCAAATTATCTGTTCAGGGAGCCATCACAGTACAATTAGAGTTTGATGCTGAACCACATAAGCATATATTAGGGCACAAGGCCAAACGCTTGATAAAAATGCTAGGTTTCAGGGAAAACTGAGAGAAGTGGCGAGGTAGGTGGAGTGATCATTCTAGAGTTTAAGATTTGAAGGCATTTGTGATGGAATGATAAAGATTGGAGAACCCCAGAAAGCCAGAATTGTGGAATATTTTCTGAATATTGAAGATTGGTAGTTTTATTAATTGGTAGTTTTGTGCTGCTCTCCCCTTTCCCCCCTCCCTAAAAATGTTCCCTCGGTTTATTTTTCCAAGCTGCTACCTAGTCTGCAATCTCCAGCATTATCTGTTTTTATTTAAGGTTTCCAGTATTTACTGTTTTTTTGCCTTTCAAAAGCAATTTAAAAAATGTTGTAATATAGGGAGCCAATAAGCGAGTTCGATATTCTGACTGCGCATGCCCAGGTCATGGGGCATTCGCGATAAACATTCTCAGTAGCTGTGCTGCTGCACGGAAACTGACCTACCTTTCATCTGAAGTCAGGATCGAACCCGGGTCTCCGGCGCTGCAAGCACTGTTGAATTGCTACTGGACCATCCCCGTCCCCTCCCGAGTGTCCCATCCCCGTCCGGGGGTGGCTGGAGATGTCAGGGGTGACCCTGGACTGATGGGACACCGGCCCGGAGCAGTGGCGGCCCAGGCTTACAGCCACTGCAGAGAAGAAGCGCTAACTCCTTCTCAACTCTGCCTGTCCCGCTGGGTTAACCGACAGCCCTGGACTGATGGGACACCGACCCGGAGCAGTGGAGTTAGCACTTCTTCTCCGCGCTGGCTGTAAGCCTGGGCCACCACTGCTCCAGGCCGGTGTCCCGTCAGTCCAGGGCTGTTGGTTAACCTGGCGGGACAGGCAGAGTTGTGCTGGAGTTAGCGCTTCTTCTCCGCGCTGGCTGTAAGCCTAGGCCGCCACTACTCCGGGTCGCTGCCCCATCAGTCCAGGGTCACCCCGGACATCTCTGGCCGCCCCCCGACAGTGATGGGACACTCAGGAGGAGACGGGGATGGTCCAGTAGCAACTCAACAGCGCTTGCAGCACCGGAGACCCGGGTTCGATCCTGACTATGGATGAAACACGGGTCTGTATCCATGCGGCAGCGCAGCTGCCGAGAATGTTTATCGCGAGTGACCTTTGACAAATCCCATGATTCCTTGCATTTTTCGGAACACCAAACTCACTTATATAGGTTAGCGATTAAAGGTAGAAAAGGATGATTTGAGATAGTTCGCGGTTGTAGTTGTGGAGAGGTCTGACAGAGTTAGCATCAGAATGGTCGTGCAAAGTTGAATACCTTTGCCACGGCACTGACACTGCTGGATTGCAGGATTTGGCATTTTACACAAATAACTTTCATCAAAGAATTATAAGCATCAATTCTGGCGCATTAAAGTAATTGAATCAAATTTCTGGAAGACTAGGTATATGGACAGATTAGAAAGAGATTATTTGAACAAAAAGTTACTCCTTCCACCACAGTAGTAATATATTGGGGTGTAGCCTTTCTTAATTAAGGTCAATCCTTGAGTTGCAAATGGGAAATCCGCAGGATAAAATCTCTATCAAGGTGGTGTCAAGTGTGTTTAATTATCATATGCGCTGGGATTGGAACAATGAAAATGTTATTTGCTGCAGCTTTTGCAGGCACGTTAAATAATTAAATAACCACAACAAATAATGTCTTGATTTGTTATTTATTGTATATTTATCAGTTATACTACATAAACAGACCATAAAAAATGCAAGCCGAAGGATGTAGCACAGCAGTATACAAAGTCCATAGTGTTTTAGTGCTGAAGTAGGGTTTTGGTTAAGGGCCTGTCCCACTTTCACAACCTAATTCACCACCTCTGCCGAGTTTGCCCTGGACTCGTACTCGCAGCATGGTCATCACGAGGTTGTAGCAGGTCATGATGCTAGTCGTTGGTACTCGTGGCTTCAAGCAGGTCGGGGCATTTTTCTAGAATGATGAAAAGTGTCCACGAGTAAAAAAGGCCGTGAATTAGGTCGTGAAAGTGGGACAGGCCCTTTAGGCTGATGCTGTGTGAGTTCAAGAATCTGATGTTTGATGGGAAAAATCTATTCTTGATCCTGAAGATAATGATTCTCAGGCTTCTATATCTTTTTTCCCCAATGGTAGGTGCAGGATGAGCGCATAGCCAGTGTGGTATGGATATTTTATGTTGATAGAATCATTCTTGATGCATTGCTTTCTGCAGATCCATTCTATGGTGGCGAGGCGGTCATTGCCTGTGATAGACACAAAGTGGTGGAGTAACATAGTGGGTCAGGCAGCATTTCTGGAGAAAAAGGATGGGTGAAGTTTCGAGTCAGGATCCATCAGACTGAAAGTAGGGCGAGGGGGAAGGGGTGAAGAGCTGGAGGTGAGAAAAGTCCAGGACTAATCAGGGCCAGCCACAAGTGACCTCAGTTAAAGTGATGTCCTGGTGGTCCCATTGTTGGCTTGGCAAGGGTCTCGATCCGAAACACCACCCATGCCTTCTCTCCAGAGGTGCTGTCTGACCTGATGCTGCCTGACACTCCAGCATTTTGTGTATCCCGGGGAGGTAGCGGCCTGTAGACCGGAACTCGTCCGGAGGATCCAGCTTGCCACCTGGAGTCTCCACCTGGTGACCGTGGGCCTGACCCGCTCGCCGAAGCCCTGCACCGCGGATTGGAATCTGTCTGGTAGGCCCGACTCACCCGCCATGGATGGTAGGACTGCGACCCACCTCAGAGACTGAAACCCACCCAGAAGTCCCGCTATCCCGCTGCGGTACGAGGATCCACGGGAACCCACCTGGAGGGTTGGTAAGCAGGCCGGCTGCGGGAAGGAGTGCACTGCCTCGACGGGGGAGTGGGCCGCTCGTCGCTCCCAGAGGCCCAGCACATGTCCCGAACCCGGCCTACAGTGGTGGAGCAGTGGTGGAGGACACCAACGGCTACACTTGGCCGGGCCGACCCTGCAATGCCACCAGGACAATGGACCTTCATGGTCAGATCAAGATCCCTGCACTTACAACAACTAGCACTTGAAAATGGTGTCTAACTGTATACTGAATGAACAAATGAATGAATTAATAAATTTACTGGCCAAGTATTCACATACAAGGAATTTGCCTTGGTGCTCCACCCGCAAGTGACAACATGACATACAGTGACATACTGTATTAGTGCATTCATTTGAACTGTTTCTGAGATGCTTATCTAATATGTATACATGCTTATGTATAGAGATACTCGTACATACATAACTGTATACAACAATATTTTTCAGTGTACATGTGACAAAGTACCATACCAAAATGTGATCTTAAGTGGGATACGATGTTGGGAGTTGTGGAACTGGTTAAACAACCAGGGGGGTGGAAGGGGGTAGGGGATTGTAGATAGAAGTGACTTCACACTAGAGAATGCAATGTACATACCACTGGGTTGCAAGGTACCTATATGACATGCTATTCCTCCAATTTGCACATGGCCTCACTTTGGCAATGGAGAAGGCCCAGGACAGAAAGGTCAGTATGTGAATGGGAAGGGAGTTGAAATGGTTGGCAACTGGGAGATCCCACAGGCTGCAGCAGACTGAGTGTAAGTGTTCAGCGAAACGGTCACTAAGTCTCGCCGATGGTCTCGCCGATGTACAAGTGCTGAACACTTACGTTCAGAACCTTGAAGTTGGTGATTCTCACAGTCACCAATGCCACACTGTTGATGAAGACAGGTTCACGGACTGTCGACTTTCCTTCCTGAAGACAACAATCAACTGCTTCATCTTGCTAATGTTGAGAGCAATTGTTTTGGCAACTCGATTAATCTCCCTCCTGTATTCAGACTCCTCATTACTCATTATTCACCTGACAATGGCGGATTTGTTGGCAAATTTAAAGATGGCGTTGGAGCTTCATTGCAAATAGTTACAACAAAAAAAAAGAATCCAATAAACTATAAACACCCTTTTGGTTTCTTAAAGAAGTAAACTAACAATATACAAAGAGCATTTCACACCCCCGTGTCAGATATATTTAATCATAGTAATTGTGTTCTGGACCACATTTGATGAACTCTAATCTGCCAAGTTGGGGCATGTACAATGTCGAAAGATAATGAAAGGATACTTCAGGGTGATTACTGGGTTGTAATCTAATTGAGGGCTTTAGACACTGTTAAAAGCCATGAGAGTGTAAATGAATGGTTTCAAACCATGATCCAAAAAGGAACATCTGATTATTACTTTGAAAGCAGGTATTATTTTTTATATAATATATGTTGTTCATTTGTATAACTGACAGTGATTTTAGGGTATGGTCACTAACTGTCAGTACACCATGGTTTAGGCTTTATTTTTGAGCGTGCTTGAGTAGCTTTGCGTGCCTCACAGCATTCCAGGAACCATTTTATTATGTTTGATAGCAGTAAACTTCATTTACTAAGTATGGAAATGCTCATTCTCTTGGATTTTTAGTGTGTTAAAATTGGAGGACTATGTTGGACAATAAGCTGACATCATCCTTGTTGATATTTTTTTGTGAAGTTCATGGAAGATTTATTCATTTTGATCATTTTTTTTTAACCTTTGGTTGGACAGTGCCCTCCATAATGTTTGGGGCAAAGATCCATCATTTATTTATGTGCCTTTGTACTCTGTACACAATTTGAGATTTGTAATTAAAAAAAATCACACGTGGTTAAAGTGCACATTATCAGATTTTAATGACGGCCATTTTTATACATTTTGGTTTCACCATGTAGAAATTATAGTTGTGTTTATACATAGCGCCACCATTTCAGGGCACCATAATGTTTGGGACAATGGATTCTTAGGTGTTTGTGATTGCTCAGGTGTGTTTAATTGCCTCCTTAACGCAGGTATAAGAGAGCTCTCAGCACCTAGTCTTTCCTCCAGTCTTTCCATCACCTTTGGAAACATTTATTGCTGTTTATCAACATGAGGACCAAAGTTGTGCTAATGAAAGTCAAAGAAGCCATCATGAGACTGAGAAACAAGAATAAAACTGTTAGAGACATCAGCCAAACCTTAGGCTTACCAAAATCAACTGTTTGGAACATCATTAAGAAGAAAGAGAGTACGGGTGAGCTTACTAATCGCAAAGGGACTGGTAGGCCAAGGAAGACCTCCACAGCTGATGACAGAAGAATTCTCTTTATGACAAAGAAAAATCCTCAAACACCTGTCCGACAGATCAGAAACACTCTTCAGGAGCCAGGTGTGGATTTGTTAATGACCACTGTCCGCAGAAGACTTCATGAACAGAAATACAGAGGCTACACTGCAAGATGCAAACTACTGGTTATCTGCAAAAATAGAATGGCCAGGTTACAGTTTGCCAAGAAGTACTTAAAAGAGCAACCACAGTTCTGGAAAAGGGTCTTGTGGACAGATGAGATGCAGATTAACTTATCAGAGTGATGGCAAGAGCAAAGTATGGAGGAGAGAAGGAACTGCCCAAGATCCAAAGCATACCCCCTCATCAGTGAAACACGGTGGTGGGGGTGTTATGCCCTGGGCATGTATGGCTGCTGAAGGTACTGGCTCACTTATCTTCATTGATGATACAACTGCTGAAGGTAGTAGCATAATGAAGTCTGAAGTGTATGGACACATCCTATCTGCTCAAATTCAAACAAACGATTTAGATGAAGGGATTCAAAGTACCGTTAGCAAATTTGCAGATGACATAAAGGCAGTGTGAACTGTGAGGAGGATGCTAGGAGAATGCAGGGTGACTTGGACAGGTTGAGTGAGTGGGCAGATGCATGGCAGATGCAGTTTAATGTGCATAAATGTGAGGTTATCCACTTTGGTAGCAAAAGCAGGAAGGTAGACTATTATCTAAATGGTGTCAAGTTGGGAAAAGGGGAAGTACAATGGGATCTGGGGGTCCTTGTTCATCAGTCAACGCAAGTGAGCATGCAGGTACAGCAGGCAGTAAAGAAAGTGAATGGCATGTTGGCCTTCATAACAAGAGGAGTTGAGTATAGGAGCAAAGAGGTCCTTTTACAGTTGTACAGGGCCCTTGTGAGACCACACCTGGAGTATTGTGTGCAGTTTTGGTCCCCTAATTTGAGGAAGGGCATTCTTGCTAATGAGGGAGTGCAGCGTAGGTTCACAAGGTTAATTCGTGGGATGTCAGGACTGACATATGCTGAGAGAATGAAGCGGCTGGGCTTGTATACTCTGGAATTTAGAAGGATGAGAGGGATTCTTATTGAAACATATAAGATTATAAATGGTTTTGACAGGCTAGAGGCAGGAAACATGTTCCCGATGTTGGGGGAGTCCAGAACCAGGGACCACAGTTTAAGAATAAGGGGTAAGCCATTTATAACAGAGATGAGGAAACATTTTTTCACACCGAGAGTTGTGAGTCTGTGGAATTCTCTGCCTCGGAGGGCGATGGAGGCCAATTCTCTGGATACTTTCACGAGAGAGCTAGATAGGGCTCTTAAAGAAAGAGGAGTCAGGGGATATGGGGAGAAGGCAGGAACGGGGTACTGATTGGGGATGATCAGCCATGATCACATTGAATGGCGGTGCTGGCTCGAAGGGCCGAATGGCCTACTCCTGCACCTATTGTCTATTGTCTATTATCTAAATGCCTCAAAACTTATTGGCCGGCGGTTCATTCTACAGCAAGACAATGATCCCAAACATAATACTAAAGCACCAAAGGTGTTTTTCAAAGCTAAAAAATGGTCAATTCTTGAGTGGCCAAGTCAATCACCCGATCTGAACCCAATTGAGCATGCTTTTTATATGCTGAAGAGAAAACTGAAGGGGACTAGCCCCCAAAAACACACATAAGCTAAAGATGGCTGCAATACAGGCCTGGCAGAGCATCACCAGAGAAGACACCCAGCAACTGGTGATGTCCATGAATCGCAGACTTCAAGCAGTCATTACATGCAAAGGATATGCAACAAAATACTAAACATGACTACTTTCATATACATGACTGCTGTGTCCCAAACATTATGGTGTCCTGAAATGGAGGGACTGCTGTAATTTTCACAGGGTGAAACCAAAATGTATAAAAATGGCCTTTATCAAAATCTGACCATGTGGACTTTAACCACAAGTGATTTTTTTTTCTATTACAAATCTCAAATTGTGGAGTACAGAGGCAAATAAAGAAATGATGGGTCTTTGTCCCAAACATAATGGAGGGCACTGTAAATAATGTTTGAAATTGAAAGATTAATGCAATTTGTTGATTTGTGGCATTCATATTGAGAAGTTGTTATGCAGTAATTGACAGATCATTAAGAACTAATAACGATTTGACATGAATACAGGTAATTTCAGTTTGTAGATGACTAACCTATTTTGTAATCAAAGAGGAGGATAGTAATAGACTCCAGGAGAATGTGCAATGACAAATATGTCACAGATGGAATTTAGCAGAAAAGTATATGTTTGGCATGAAGAATGAAGAGGAGCAATATAGATTATCTGATACAAAATTAGAGGCTGCTATATCTGAATGGAATACACTAAAGGTAATTAATCTTAACTCCATCTTTATACATATTGATATGACATTCAGTTTAGATCTTGTAATTCAGTTTATTTTGCACAAGAAACATGTTGAGAAGGTTATATTATGAATTATATGGTGCAAGTAAAGTTGATGTCTTTAATTTGTAACTTGTCTCTGAAAAGATACCTGTCGTAGTTTCTAATAGACGTCAGTGGCTGCTATTACTTTTAATAGATAATTTATTGTGGACATTTGAATGTGGTAGTGCGTGCTTTCAAGCTATTGTATCTGCTGCCCAACGGGAGAGGGAAGAAGAGAGTGTGATTGGTGAAATGGCAAACATGTGACAGATGTGTATCTCTGGAGTATATACATGCTCTAGTCTGTATCAACAGCACTGAAGTAGAGATGGTCGAAGGCTTCAAGGGCCTAGGGGTAAAAACACCAAATATTTGACCTGGTCCATCCATATTAATGCTACGGTCAAGAAAGCTCACCAATGCCTCCATCTCCTCAGAAGACTAAGGAAATTCAGTGTATCTTTAATGAGTCTTATCAATTTCTACAGATGCACCATAAAAAGCATCGCACCATTGATTGATTAAAAGATCGGGTATTGAAACCATGTCTTTAGTCTCCTAGCAGACCATCGATCACCCATTCACACTATTCTATTTTATTCCATTTTCGCATCCATTCCTTACATACCAGAGGAAATTTACAGAGGTCAATTAACCTACAAGCCCACATGCCTTTAGGATGTGGAAGGAAACCGGAGCACCCAGAGGAAACACATGAGCTCACAAGGGGCCCACTTGGTCTCGCCAATATATAGGAGTCTATGCCTGGAACAGCAGATACAGTAGATGAGGTTGGAGAAGGTGCAAGTGAACTTCTGCCTCACCTGAAAGGACTGTCGGGGTCCTTGGATGGAGTTGAGGGAAGAGAATGTCGGGGTCTTTACACCACCTCACAGGTTCACTTGCATCTCCTTCAACCTCGTCTAATTTATCCGCTGTTCCAGGTGTGGACTCGTATATAGGTGAGATCAAGCGCAGGCTCGGTGATCGTTTCACAGAACACCTCCACTCAGTCTGCCTAGGCCTAAGTGTTCTCCCAGTTGCAAAACACTTTAACTCCCCTTCCCATTCTCATACTGAACTTTCTGTCCTGGACCTCCTCCATTGTCAGAGTGAGGCCCAACGCAAATTGGTGGAACAGCATCTCATATTTTGCATGGGCAGTTTACAACCCAGCGGTATGGATATTGATTTATCTAACTTTAAGTAACCCTTGCTTTCCCTCTCTCTTTGTCCTTCCCCCATCCTAGTTCCCTGACTGGTTTCACTGTCCTTCTGATTAAATGTTACTGATTGTATCCCTCGTCACCTCAGCTAACAATGATCCATTCTACATTTTCCTTGAGCACGTCCCCTTTGATCTATCATTTTCACACCTTACCCTTCGATACCTCTGTGTCTTTCCCCCGATTCTCAGTCTGAAGAAAGGTCGACCTGAAAAGTCACCCATTCCTTCTCACCAGAGATGATGCCTGCCCCGCTGATTTACTCCAGCATTTTGTGTCTATCTTTGGTGTAAACCAGCATCTGCAGTTCCTCCCTGCACAATGAGCGACATTTCGGGTCGAGACCCTTCTTCAGTCTGATGTCAGGTGAGGGGGTGGAACAAAGATAGAATGTAGTCGGGAGACTGGTGGAAGAACTGGGAAGGGGAAAGGGACGGAGAGAGAAAGCAAGGGCTATCTGAAGTTAGAGAAGGCAATGTTCATACCGCTGGGGTGTAAACTAGCCAAGCGAAAAATGAGGTTCTGTTCCCCCAATTTATGCTGGGCCTCACTCTGACAATGGAAGAGGCCCAGGACAGTTCAAGTTCAAGTTCAAGTGAGTTTATTGTCATGTGTCCCTGTATAGGACAATGAAATTCTTGCTTTACTTAAGTTCTGACAGAAAGGTCAGATTGGGAATGGGGAGGGGGAGTTGAAGTGCTGAGTCACCGGGAGATCAGGTAGGTTAAGATGGACTGAGCGGAGGTGTTCAGTGAAACAATCGCCGAGCCTGTGCTTGGTCTCGCCAATGTAGAGAAGTTAACTTCTTCAGACTGAAGAAGGGTCTCGACCCGAAACGTCGCCCATTGCTTCTCTCTGGAGATGCTGCCTCACCTGCTGAGTTACCCCAGCATTTTGTATCTACCTTCGATTTAAACCAGCATCTGCAGTTCTTTCTTACACATAACAAATCTACATACAGTATGGTTTGTAACATATCTGCATTTCTATGTGACTACTTTGTTGAGGCTGCTTTTGCCTTAGTCACTTCAAAGAGTAAACCACGCCTACATCCTATGGCCAAACTCTAGGCTTAACTGAACGAAGGAAGGACACACGTTTAATCGTTTAGCATTCTTAGCTCAAGTTTCACATACCATGTCATGTGAAGTGAAACTTGAAGTGTTTTGTTCCATCTGCAATGGAGCTGTGGTATCCCCATCTGAGTCTTGACCTTGGGTGGCACGGTGGCGCAGTGGTAGAGTTGCTGCCTTACAGCGCTTGCTGCGCCGGAGACCCGGGTTCGATCCCGTCTACGGGTGCTGTCTGTACAGAGTGTGTACGTTCTCCCCGTGACCGCGTGGATTTTCACCGAGATCTTCAATTTCCTCCCATACTCCAAAGACGTACAGGTATGTAGGTTAATTGGCTTGGTTTATGTGTAAATTGTCCATAGTAGTAGGATAGTGTTAATGTGCGGGGATCGCTGGTCGGTGCGGACTCGGTGGGCTGTTTCCGTGCTGTATCTCTAAAGTAAACTAAAATTGCAAATTACCTTGTGGACAGAGCTGCTGCATTTGCTACAGTCTAATCTCCAAGTAGTTGTATAATAGTCTACAATGATTTTCTCTGGAAACACAGGAAGGAAAGAGGGAAAGTTAACTCTATGAGTCTTCCACTTGACAACATAATTGGAAGTTGATCTTATCTTAACTAACACCCAGTTTTATCTGAAAGACGAGGAGAAAATCTTTTGTCAAACCCCCAAATCCAGGCAGTGGTACCTGTTTTGTCTCATCATCAGAGTGAGAGACTGCAAGGATGTTTGCATTAACCAAATCATTGTCCTTAATCTCTCTGCTTGACCTGGTGAGAACAGAAATACTGCGGCAGAATCACAAATGTTGAAGGTCTTAAGAGCTCCGTAAAGATAGCTTGTGTCAAACAATTTTTCACTGACTGGGATTGCGGAATAGTGTCTAGATGGTCATGACATCCACCGAAAATAGTACCTTCGAATAAATGCTCCTCTTCCTGTACACAGCATAACTGGTTCAATACAAATGACCAGGAGATAATTAACTGGAAGACTTTCTAAGCTTAATGTACTCCTTGCGAAGTCAGAACTAATGAATGTATGATTATTAGATAAATATATGCTAAGCACTTAAGCTGTTTTCATTTTATGGCTGGACAAGGAATCTTTTCTGTTGAAATAAAATAGATATTTAACTTTGAAAAGTCTTCATTGAGAGAAATTGGATTGTTTGAAATGATAGCAACGTGAAACTATACTGTAAAATAGCAAACCATAAGTTAACTTACTTTATAATTTATATATTAGGATCTATTGTGATTTAGTTCCTATATCTGTGAATGCACTTGGATTTTCTAGTTTCTAACAAGCAATCCGTCCGCGATTATAATTTTTTTCAGATCTTTAATCACCTTCCCATCTAAATTATCATTATCTGATGTTTTATGCTGTCACCAAATATAATTATTGCTTCAATTTTTTACTGTTTCCTCTTTGTCCTTTTGTGCATTTATTTCTAATGAAGTTAAATGTTTTACTTGGTTATGAATATATAATTTATGGAAAAAAAACATTTTAATGCCATTATAATAACGGTTTATTGTTGTAATGCCCTTTCAAAAGTCACACACACATACAAATCTTAATTGCAAAGTTCCTAGAGAAATATTGTTAGACTTCCCCGTGTAACTCCACATTGTCATTGGAAGGTTTGATTGTTTTTATGATTAATTATAGATCATGCTCAGCAATGAATCTGTGCACTTGGCTCTTGTACTTTCTTCCCACAATCACACTCTCAGAGTTATAAAATGCATCTTAAAAATGAAATGCAAAAACATCACTGTTATTGCAAGATCTTCCAGCTATGGAAGGGGGTGGGGGGTCAGTGGCAGTAAGGTTTAGGGCATTAAGCAAGTTCTTTGTGCAAGCATGACTTTAAATCTCTCTGGTTCCACAACAATGTGCTCCTGGCAAGCGTGGAAGGCCTTTGTAAAGAGTAATGACCCATGAATACCTGACTCTTTAAGAGAGGCTACAATTCTACCTGCCCCTATGGGTTGAAGGAGAAGTGGATTAGAAGTGGTTTTTGTTGAGAGGCTACTTTAGGGCAACAGTTGGCAGAGATCAGTTGCAGGAGCCTGAAATGATCCTAAAGAAAGGAAGCTGAGAGTGACCATAATTTTGACTTAAATAACCATATGCGTCAGAATATATTTGAGGTTGCAGATCTTGGCGAGATCTTGATTCTTTAAGGGTATTGAACATTTAAATAGCAATGTTTTACGGAAAGCGATTTCATGAAGTAAAGCAGAGACTACTGGAAACACTCAGCAAGTTAAGGGCCTGTCCCACTGTACGAGCTGATTCAAGAGTTCTCCCGAGTTTCCCCTGATTCGAACTCGGAGAATTGCGGTAATAGCCGCTCGTAGGTACTCGGGGCTCTCGTGGACATTTTTCAACATTTTGAAAAATCTTCATGAGTCTTCACGAGCTTACTGTGTTTCCCGAGTACCTGCAGTTAAGAGACGTCCCGAGCTCCGACGTACCTGCTACATTCTACATGCTTACCACGAGTTTGATTTTTTTTTAAACTTGGGAGAGCTCTTGAATTACCTCGTACAGTGGAACAGGCCCTTTAGACAGCATATGTGGCAGAACATTGAGGTAACATTGCAGATCGATGACCTTATCTCAAAACTAAGGAAGCTCATATATCATACTTCGAGTAAGTTGCAGAGAAGGGGGGAAGGCTGCAGAGAGCAAAAAAGGATGTCTGCAATAAAGTAGAAATCAAGAAAGATTGAATGCCACAAGTGAAGGTGGTGCTAGTTGATAGAGAATGGTGAAGGCTTGATAATCGCAGAAGATCTGTCTGTAGGAGATGCAGATGGAGAAAAGGGGATAGAGAAGAAAGTTGAAAATACAGAACTTTTACATACCAAAACAGGAGAGAGAGTGAGAGAGACTGAAGAGTGGTCAGTAAAGAATCAAAAGAAAAAATGATGCATTCTCTGTATAAATGGGAAGGTGCCTCGTGAAGGATATTGATGGAGATGGAAGTGTGATCGAGGAAGTCCAGGAAGAAATGGTTACTTTAAAATACGGAAAGGGGAAGATGAATCAGATGATGCATCACATCAAAATGAGCAGAAATGACAAATATAATCATGATTGTGGAAGCTGGTGAGGTTGGATGGTGAAGGCAAGGAGAATCCTATCCTTGCTCTGGGTCAGAGGAGAGGGTGTGAAAGCAGGTGTGTGAAATAGTACAAACATGGTTGAAAGACCTTTCAGTTGCAGCAGAGATTAAATCACAGTTAAGGACAAAAGAAAAGATATTCGAAGACGCTGTGAAAGTTGTCATCGCCAGTACAGAAATAATGTAGCTGGAAAATCTGGGGAAATGGAATCAGGTTGGGACTCGGTGTAGTCAAGATCATTATGTTAGTCTCTGGGAATGTCATGCATATTGGTTGTTATCTCATTAGATGGAGAAATCAAGAAAGGGAAGAGGCAAAAATGGATGATGTGAAAATGGAAGGAGGCGATGAATCTTCTGAATTCTTTAAAAGAGTGTGATGTTTCTACAATAGTAGGTGAGGAATTTGAATCACAAAGGGGCAGCAAAACTTGTCCCCCGCAGGGTTTCCATGGCAACGGAGAAGATGGTTGAGCTTCCGTTCAAGGAAGGGGCAACGGCTTCTCATGGTTTGTGGTGTGAAATGGTAAAGGAGTTTGATGCTCATGCTATTAACGATTCAGCAAGGACCAGGAATCAGAGAACTGTAAAAATAGCAGAGATCGTCAGAGGTGTCCTGGATATAAGTCCCAACAGACTGGGTAAGATGAGCAAGAATAAAGTTAAGATAGGAATAAATTAGCTTTGCGAGACACCAGGTTGAATTGACGTCGACTAGGAGATCCATCTTATGGATCTTGGGGCAGAGGTAGAAGAGGAGTATGTGGGATTGATGACTGGAGTCTGTGGTTGGAAACATTTCAAAGGAAATTAGGTTAATGACTGGAAAATAATGACCTGGTGTTCAAGTCATCACGCCATTGTTTTTCTGACAGTGGTGAGTTCATTGTATTGTGGGATGTAAGGGAATGTGCCAGAGAATTGGCATTAAGCCTTGGTGAGTATAGAACAGAACAACACAGGAACGGACCCTCCAGCCCACAATGTCAGTGCTGAATGTGATGCCAAGTGGGACTAATTTTCTCTGCCAGCACGGGATCCATATCCCTCCATTCCCTGAATACCTAGGTGCTTATCTAAACTCTTCTTAAATGTCACTATCGTATCTACCTCCAGTACATCCTTGGTAAAACCATCCATGCAAACACCACTCTCTATGGAAAAAGAATACTTGTCCCACACATATCCTTCAGTTTTTTTCCCCTCGCACCATAAAGGTTTGCCCTCTAGCCTTTCACATTTTCACCCTGAGAGAGAAAAGGTTCTGACTGTCTACCTTATCGATGACTCTCATCATCTTATACAATACGTTACAACTTTATTCATCCTCGGAGGGAAATTGGTCTGCCAACAGTCACAACATACAAGGTACACAAAATTCCCTCGGCTTCCAACACTCCAGAGAAAATAATCCACGTTTGTCCAACCTCTCCTTATCTTTAATATGCTCTAATCCAGGCATCATTCTGGAAACCTTTTCTGCAACTTCTCCAATGCCTCCACATCTTTTCCGTAATGGGATGGCCAGGACTGCACACAATACTCAAATGCAGCCTAACATAAGTCCTATAAAACTGCAGCATGTTTTCCTGACTTATACTCAATGCCTTGACCTATGAACGCAAGCATACCATATGCTCTCTTTACCTACTACTCTATTACAGACATCAATTATTGAATTCCAAGCACAGATTAGTGTGGACCTCCACTGGTCACAGACCTCCAGCTAGAATAATAACCATCCACCGCACCCCTCGTTCTTTTGTGAGTCAGTTCTGAATCTCAATAACCAGGTCACCGTGGACCCCATGCATCTTAATCTTTTAGATCAGCCTACCATGAGGGACGTCATCAAATGCTTTAAAATCCATGGACTTAACATCACTGCCCTATCCTTATCAATCACCTTTTTCACTCCTCAAAAAACTGAATTGTTTGTAAGACATGACCTACTGTTGAGTGTCCCTAATTAGCCCATTCTCTTACCCAAAAATGAGCAAATCCCATCCCAAAGAATCCTCTTCAATAGCTTCCCAGCACTGATGTGAGGCTCACTGGCCTACAATGTTCTAGGTGATCTCTACTTCCCTTAGTCATAGTGTCTTGCAGTTTCGAAACAGGTACTTCAGCCCAACTTGCCCACACCGACCAACATGTCCCACCTGCCTGCATTTTGCCCATAGCCCTCTAAATCTGTCCTTTCCATGTGCCTTTCTAAATGTTTCTTAAACGTACCTGCTTCAACTGCCTCCTCCAGCCGCTCATCATATACACCTACCACCCTTTGTGTGAAAAGGTAACCCCTCAGATTTTTATTAAATCTCTCCCCCCTCACCTTAAACCTATGTCCTCGATCCCCTTCTCTGGGCAAGTGATTCTGTGCGATTACCCGATCTAGTCCTCCCATGATTTTATACACCTCTACTAGATCACCCCTCATCTCCCTGCGCTCCAAGGAATAGAGTGCTGGCCTGCTCAACCTCTATAGCTCATGCCCTCAAGTCCTGGAAATATCCTTGTAAATCTTCTCTGCACCCTTTAAAGCTTGACAATATCTTACCTACAACATGGTGGCCAAAACGGAATACTTTAAATACAGTTTATACAATTGCAACATGACCTCCCAAATTCTGTGTGTAATGCTCTGACTGATTAAGCCTCTTTGACACCTTATCTATCTGAGATGCCACTTTTAACAAACTATGTACCTGCACTCCTAGATCCCTCTGGTTTACAACACTTCCCAGAGCCCTATGGTTCACTGTGCAGGTTCTGCCTATGTTAGTGTTCACCTCACATTTCTCTGCATTAAATTACATCAATCATTTCTCAGCTCACCTGCCCAACCGATCAAGATTTGACAACCATCTTCACTACAATACCACCCACTGTAGTGTCATTTGAAAACTTTTTAACCGTGCCATGTACCTTCTCATCCAAATCATTGATGTAGATGACAAACAGCAATAGGCTCAGCACCGAACCCTGAGTCACACCACTAGTCACAAGCCTCCAATCCGAAAAGCAACATTCCACGATTACCCTCCACTTCCTTCCATGAAGCCAATTTTCTATCCATTCCGCTATCTCTCCTTGAATCTCATTGGGACATAACCAGCCTACCAATGCGGAACCTTGTCAAATGCCTTACTGAAATCCACGTATGCAATGCGTTCATTGACCTTTTTGGTCACATCCTCAAAATATTCAATCAGATTTGTGAGACACAATCAAGAGTCAAGAGTGTTTTATTGTCTTATGTCCCAGATTGAACAATTAAATTCTTACGCAACAGCACAACAGAATATGTAAACGTAGTACACTGTAAACAATATAATAAACGAGAGGAAAAAAAGTTCAGTGGGTGCATTTAAGCACATACTCACAAATACACACATACATAGATCATATATATATATATATAGATCACACACAACAAAGCAATAAAAGTGTAATAATAACAATAATAGTCTATGTAGTTCAGAGCTTATTTGAGGTTGTAGTGTTTATTAGCTGAATGACTGCAGGGAAGAAGCTTTTCATGAACCTGGACGTTACAGTTTTCAGGCTCCTATACCTTCTTCCCGATGGCAGGAGTGAAATGTACACTCTGGCGTTTTGATCGATGAGAGGGGATCTCATTGAAACATATAAGATTGTTAAGGGCTTGGACACACTAGAGACAGGAAACATGCTCCCGATGTTGGGGGAGTCCAGAACCAGGGGCCACAGTTTAAGAATAAGGAGTAAGCCATTTAGAACGGAGACGAGGAAACACTTTTTTCTCACAGAGAGTGGTGAGTCTGTGGAATTCTCTGCCTCAGAGGGTGGTGGAGGCAGGTTCTCTGGATGCTTTCAAGAGAGAGCTAGATAAGGCTCTTAAAAATAGTGGAGTTGGGATATGGGGAGAAGGCAGGAGCGGGGTACTGATTGGGGATTATCAGCCATGATCACATTGAATGGCGGTGCTGGCTCGAAGGGCCAAATGGCCTACTCCTGCACCTAGTGTCTATTGTCTATTGTCTATTGGACTATCGCTCTAAGCTGGAGGATGGCGGATGTTCGGCAGCTGTGGCAGGGCTTGAATACCTTCACAAGGCCAAATCAGGAGGCAGCTCAGTGTTGGATGAATTACAGATGCTGATGAGTCAGAGTACAGAAGTGAGATTGATCGATTGACCACTCTTTGATAGGGAGAACAGTTATGTGCCTTGTCGGGCCCCCATAAGCCCTGATGGTATTACAGTCACAGTGTTGCTTTTTTGATGCCCTTGTCAATGGTCATATCTGGATTTCTTATGCACCTCTGCATCACCAGACCTGAATGCCTAGGATCTGGCCTTCAGCGTCATGTTAGGTTTAGAATTTATCAAGATGAGTAAGCGGTGAGATGAAGCTGAGTGTCCTGAGGATTGATCTTGTTGGATCCGAGAGGGAAAGGTCAAAGGGGATAGTGAAAGAAATACAAAGGGTTAGACTTGGGGGTCGACAAGGGTTCAAAGTATGGATATCAGGATGTGCTAACAGCAGTGACTGGGGTAATGTCGAATAGTCTGTAATTGTAGGAGTATCTGAAATTTAAAGGATGGAATTTCAGTTTAAAACCACGAAGTATACATTGGGGCAAAGTCATTTGTTCAAGAAAGAGATGTGTCTGTGAATGTGAATTTTAGTCAAATACTTTATTGAAAGCAAGAATGGAAATAGAAGCCAATGAAGGTGAAATAGGTTTTTTTTTTTAAATTAGCTTTTGAAGAAGTAAATGAGTGAATAATTATCTTTCAAAGGAACATAATGAGGAATGTGTGATATTGTCAATTTTGGAAGGAAAAATAAAGAATAAGCATAGTGTCTAAATGCTGATTGCAGAGTTCTGGGATGTAAAATATCTCTGGAGAATCAAGAGTGATTAATTGTTGCATGTACCAAAATGCAACAATGAAATTTTTACTTGTAGCAGCACACCAGGTTTGTAAACACAGTACTCAATAGAGAACATAATAAACAAACACAAAAGGTTCAATAAATAAGAAAAAACCAATATTGTGCGAACCAAAACCAAGCCCCAAATCCTTAGTGCAATCAAGACAGTTAATAGTTTGGTGTTTAGTTGGAGTTCGTAGTGTTCATTGGATGGTTGTCAGAAAGAAGGTGTTCCTGAATCTGGACGTCACAGTTTTCAGACTCCTATACCTTCTTCCCGATGGCAGGAGTGAAATGAGAGTGTGGCCAGAGTGATGTGAGTCTTAGATTATGCTGGTTGACTTTTTCAGGCCATGCTTTTTATAAATCCCTTTGATGTTAGGGAGGACAGTACCTGTGATGGATCAAGCAGTGTTCACCACATTTTGTAATCTTCTTCATTCCTGGCCATTTGAGTCACTGAATCTGGACGTGATGCAAGCAGTCAGTCTGCTCTGTACCATACAGCTGTTACAGCTGCCAGACAGTATTCACCAACACACCAAATCCCCTCAATTTTCCAAGTAAGTAGAGCTGTTGATGGGCTTTTGTTTCTGATAGCATCATGGGCTGGGTCCAGGGATATACATGGTAGGAACTTGAAGTTGTTGTCTCTCTCCACCACTGACCCATCGATGAAGACAAAGTGCTGGAGGAACTCAGCAGGTCAGGCAGCATCTCTGGAGAACATGGATAGTTGAAGTTTCGGGTTAAGACCCTTCTTTATTGATTCTCCACCGTCCTCTCCTTGTTTTAACTGATGTTGAACAATGTTGTTCTGGCACCATTCAATCAGACGATTGAATACACTGACTCATTATTATCTGTAATTCGTCCGACAACAAAGGAGTTTTGGCGAATTTAAAGATTTTGTTGGAAGTGTGTGCTGCTACACAGTCATGAATATAGAGTGAGTAGAGCTGGAGGCTGTGTACACAGCCTTGAGGTGCTCCGGTGCTGATTGTATCGAGGAAGTATTGTTGCCAGTCTTATCGATTTTGTTCTGTTGATGAAGAAGTTGAGGATCCAGTTGCAAAGGGAGGCACAGAGATCCTGTTCCCTGAGCTTGGTACCAAGTTTGGAGGCGACAACGTTGTTGAACGCTGAGCTGTAGTCTACGAACAACAGCCTGTTGTATTTGTTTTTATTGTTCAAGTGGTCCAGTGCAGAGTGGAGAGCTGGCAAGATCATTTACCTCATTGATCTATTGTGGTGGGTCCAGGTTCTTGCTAAGTTAGGAGTTGATATGTGTCATAACTAACCTCTCAAAGCACTTCATCACCACGTGATGATTTGCATAAGTCTAGCATGGAATTAATAGAGAAAGCTAATAGATTTTGTCATATATCGTTCCAATGTAGGACAATTATGCATCTATGAAAGAGGGGGGTAGGAATGCAGAGATAAGATTATAACAAGGTGAGCTTGCTGCACCATTTAATAAGAGGCTGAGTCGCAATGGGGATGGGACACAGTTCAGGTCCTTCCTGCCATTAGTTAAAACTTTAAGTTCATAAATGGATGATCGCTGATGGTGTGTTGATATTAAGTAAAGAGCCTGTCCCACTGTACGAGGTAATTCAAGAGCTCTCCCGAGTTAAAAAAAAAAATCAAACTCGTGGTAAGTACTTAGAATGTACGTAGCGGGTACGTCGGAGCTCGGGACGTCTCTTAGCGGCTCGTAACACTAACGGCAGGTACTCGGGCAACGCGGTAAGCTCAGAAAGATTTTTCAATATGTTGAAAAATGTCCACGAGAGCCCCGAGTACCTACGAGTGGCTATTACCGTAATTCTCCGAATCGGGGGAAACTCGGGAGAACGCTTGAATTACCTCGTACAATGGGACAGGCCCTTTACAGAATAAGAAGTAGAAACAAGGAACTTCAGCTGCTGGTTCATGGAAAAAGGCACAGAGTGCTGGAGTAACTCAGCAGGTCAGTCAGCATCTCTGGAGAACATGAATAGGTGAAGTTTCAGGCCGAGACCCTTCTTTAGACTTCTCACTGTCAGTAATAAAATAACATGCAAATGTTGACTAGAATATTCTGCATTTATATATTTTTGATTATTATTTTGAATTAATGTGTATTTTGAAATAAAAGCAAAAGGCTTCAGATAGACTAAAGGGAAAGTGTGACAGGAGCAGTGGTTTGGAGCATACAGCAAAAAAGCAAAACCACATAAAAAAGCTGTACGTTTGGACGAGTGGGCAGGGAGAACATTGACAGAAAAAGTATATCAAAAATTGATGATGACCACCTGAGGGTGCTCCTGCATAATGCAAGCAAGGTCACATGGTAGAATGATAATTTTAGTGATTTTACGGTTGGATTAGTTTCTTTACCACTTGAATATAGTGGATTTCTATTTGATTGAAGAAAAATTGCAGCAACTGAAGGAACATAATTGTCGTTTTCTCATCCTTTCATGTCCGGTTTTAAGTACCAGCACTCTCTCTTTTAGCCACAAGGATAGAGCAATTTGAACTACAGATGCCTCTAAACCACTGTCGGTTTTATTCTTCTCGAATGCCTGATTGTGTGAGTGGTTCCCTGGTGTACCACAATCATTTCCTCTACTCTCTTCGTAGCCCCACCCTTCCATCTTCCTTTCCCAACTCCTTCCCCAGCCTCTCTTTTTCCCCTGGAGTGGTCCATCCAGTAACATTTTATCGAGAAATTTGAAAAACATACCCACAGGGAAATTTAATTTTATTGTGGTTCAAGACTGGTGGTTGATTTGGCAAACATCTAATGACAGTTTTTAGGGCTGTTTCAAAGTCCAATTTGTCTACGATACTTTGGCCACATCTTTCCAGACCTTGGACCCTTGCTCCATGGTGTCCTACAGTGGATGATTGAAAATTTCAATATTCCTCTGCTAGCAATTTCCTCCATTTCTTCTAACTCCCTTTCCCTCTCAGGTCAGTTCTCAAGTGGACCTTTGTGAAGCAACAATAAGATTGCCGCTTCTCTAGGTGTCGATCATTATAGTTCTGACACATCTACAGGTGCCTGTCTCATTTACTTAATTAGTTCTCCCTCAAGGACATGAGGTGAGATTAGTGGAATGACAAACCAGAGGACAAAAAGTCTGTTTGCAATTCGCCATTTAGTTGTTCAACATGCATGAATCCTTGGTTTCTGAAGCAGTTCTTTGCTACTTTCCAACATTCTGCTAAAAGTTCATAGATGGTTTAAATCTAAATGTTGCCATGTTTTTATAATGTGTTTCTACCAATCTAATCTTGCCACTGGGAGTTTATTTTCACTTTTATAATGTCAGGGTTGACGAGGTTGCCACAAATCACACGATGCTTGTTCATCCATTTGTGGAAATGAGCAAAAGTCAAATCTAAATGTATATCAAGGTGGTTCATTCTCACTGGGAAGTTGTGACATGAAAGCTTACTTGCATCCTAATTCAGCAAATACCATTCCAGTTGATAATGGTATATCACCATCTCCCAGAGCTAAAGGCCTATGCGCTGAGATAAAATATGTTTGAAGCTGCTTTAAAAGCAAGAAAGGTCAACTACTTCATGTTTTTTTGCTGCGTATTCCTGTGAGCTGTAAAATATAAAAAGGAAAATTGTTCCTTTCAACAGCCATTGATCATGACTAAATGCAGAAACGTTAATGTAAACGAATGAAACATGGTTACAAAAAGTGAGATTCGATCTTTAATTCTGACTGATTATTGTGATCAGTGAGGGTTAAAAAAAAGGTTCCATTCTGCTCAATTAAATATCTTGCAAGACCCTTTATCAGTCAGCTGATAATATTCTTTTCAATCAATATATTCATAGTACATTACCCGCCAGCAGTTCCAACCTCTACATAGCAATGTGATTTGAAAAATAAATTTCACCACATCAGAAATTCAATAAGTCTCCACACAATTATGAAGAAAAACTATCAAGAAGTACCATGAACAAATGTGAAATGTTAATTTTTGAGCAGGAGAGCAGCTAGAGGAAAATTAAAACAATGTTACCAAGGCTCTGTGTAGAGAAGGCACTGAAAGCTTGAGGCTTGCACAGACGTTGACAAAAAGTGAGGAGCATTTTCACTACTGACCTCATTTAATCGGATTACTGGCTAATTCCATTTTAGGATTGACATTAATCCTATAAAGCAAGCAGGAGTAAATGAGTGGAACGGTAATTTACTGAATGTGGGATATTCTGAGTTCACATCAATTCCATTTGAGGTAGGAGATGTTGGTGGTCTGAAAACACTTTAGTTTATTTTATTGTCATGTCCACCGAGGTACAGTGAAAAGCTTTTGTTGTGTGTTATCCAGAAGGGTCTTGACCCGAAACATCACCCATTCCTCCTCTTCAGAGATGCTGCCTGTCCCGCTGAGTTACTCCAGCATTTTGTGTGTATTTTCGATTTAACCCAGGATCTGCACTTCTTTCCTACACAGCGGAAAGACAATACACGATTACAATTGAGCCATTTACAATTGAGTGAATAGATACATGATAAAGGGCCTGTCCCACTTGGGTGTCATTTGCGTGTCACGCAGGTGGCACGCGAAGATTTTGTGAATCCCAAAATCCTGGGGCGCCGCATGCGACCGCGCGTCACTGCCTAGATCCTGGGGCACCGCCATGCGCACGTAATGCACGCCATGCGGGTATCACGTGCTCGTCACGTGTCGTGCGTCGTGACGCATAAATGATGTTGTGTAAATGATGCCCAAGTGGGACAGGCCTTTAAGGGAATAACATTTTGTGCAAGGTAAAGCCAGCAAAGTCCGAACAAGAATAGTCCGCGAGTCACCAATGAGGTCAACCTCATGACCAAATGACCAAACAATTTCACACCTAAAGGAATATTGGGACATGGGAAATCCTAAATCTCCTCATGATGCCAGGAGGTTACTCTTGCTCTTCCTAATCTATAAGGAAACATTCACAACATTTCAGTCGCTCTTTGGTGCAAATTCCACCAGGTGTTTAATACACACCACGCAGAAGAAGATGGTTATGATTTAAATTTTATTATTGTTCTTAAAATAAATATAGCTGTGGGGTGTGTGGTATGGATCGTGACATGCTTTGCAACATCCAGATGTAAGAGTATCAGGCAGCGTGAGTGTGGTGGCGATATGAGGCTGTTTAAATCTCTCCCTCGGATATCTCAATCTTATTGGTGCCGAGAAATAAAATCACCCAAATATTTATTACTTATTATTTGAGTCTTTGAAAATCCACATGAAAGACCTATTCAGGTCTCTTAATCCTTGCGCCCGTCCTGATTAAGGGATGCTAATTTCCTAATCAGCCATTTCCAACTGTGAAAAGTCTCAATTCAAGCAATTAGTAAAAAATTAATTGAATTGCGTTTTCAACTATTTTCTACTTTTCTATACAATTTTTGTTTCACTCAATTGAAATATAATGTGGAATATGATGTGCCTGCAGCTTATCTTTAAAAGACAGAAACAAATGCTGCCGTTTTCCGCTGATGCCCCTGAGAGCTTCATCTTTCAGAGCTGGTGTCTTATCCAGCACGCTCCCATGCTGTGCTTGTATTTAATCGGTCGTATTGCACCCATGCCAGTAGGCTGATATAGGTCAGAGCATTCAAACAATTTGTTTTTACTCAATTGTTTATTTAATATTAGGGTTTTTTTGTCGGCTTTGCTCATATAATTCTATAGAGCAAATAGACCTATTTGACAAGACTGGATTGAACACATCTTGCAGCTTTTAAACGTTTTCCAGCACAAACTGCACAGAATTTGGACACATTTTTAAAAAATAATTATCGAATTGTTGAATCCGCTACTAGCTGAGTCCTGCTTGTCACGTTATAATATGTGGTAGATTTTCTGTAAAATATCAAGTGTTGCGGTATTTTGAGAATCTTGCACCGACCTTAATCTTGTACTTAACTGGGTGCCTGACTTTGCCCCCAGCCGGTTGGGAAAATGTGGCAGGTACCAGAAATCCATTTTCAAGAATCCATAACCTCGCTATTAAGTGAGAACATTTTCAAAGAGAAATATTGATCAGCAGATCAAGAAGCATCTTTGGAAAAAAAATAAAGTTAACATTACAAATTAGAGATGTTTTCTTAAGACTGAAATCAGTTTTAAGCAAAATAAATTAAAAAAAAAGACCAGACAGACCATACTTGAATTTGATGCAATGGATTAGCGCCAGAGGGAGAAATTTAAAGAGGATCTAAGAGACATGTTTTTCATACAGAGGGTGATGAATATTTGTAATGAGCTGTCAGTGGAGGCAGATACTATTACAATGTTTAACAGGGATCTTGGATAGGAAGGGGGGTAGAGGGAAATTAGCTTAATGCAGGGAAATGGGATTAGCAGAGACAGGCAGAATGGTCGACTTGGACAAGGGGGCATTGAGAGCTGTTTCTATGCTGTACTTTCCTATTATTCCATGATTATTGGAAAATAATGAACATATTGTTGTCTGAAAAGTTATAATCTGTTTTACAAAAAGGTGAGCTACAGTTCTTTAATCCTATCTTCAGTAAGCATTCCAGCACTAATTTCCCTCTTCTGCTTCTTATATTGCTTCAATGATGATCAACATATGCTGAAGAAAGAATACATGTCCTCCAATTGTTATGGATGGCAGACTTATGTGCAGCCCACATGCATTTGGGGGGCCAGAGGCATGGGTTTGCATAGCTGCAGGGCTGCAGGCATCTTGGAGACTAAGTTTGAAGTTGCCTTTCCAGCGGGAAAACTGTTTAGGTTATGAACAATTCACAGGAATGGAACCCTACTGTAGCCTGGGAAGGACCTGTACCTCACTCTCTAGCTGAGTATGTTGAAGCACTTGGACCCAATATTGAATTAAGTAATGGTTCTTTTTTTTGCCTCTCCCATACACGGTTATACTTTTTTCCAGTTCAATTTATTTATTTTTATTTTGTCTTCAACTGCTGTGTTTTAAACTAGTTGTCGGGGCTGGAAACTGGAAGTATCCTGAGCTAATTCTGGAACCACCATCATCTATTGTGACAAGTGATGGCTTCCACTGATTGTCGCTGGAAGCTTGCGTCCTTTTCAGGACGGACGATGACAGCGAGGCCAACATTTGTAACAAGATGGACACGAAAAGAAGAACTAGTTGTCATCTTCAAACTTTGGTCTGCACCCTTTATAAACATTGTCTCTGTTTACTCCATCCCTTCCTCTCTTTACAACTTAACACTTGTCTTCTCACTTTTACAGTTCTGATGAAAGGTCCTTTAACGGAAACATCAATCCAGTTTCTCTCCTCTTTGATGTTTCTTAACCTGCTGAGTGTGTCCAGCATTTTCTATTTCTTTTGACGATTTCAAGCATCTGTAGTTTTTTGCTCCAGTCACAGAATTACTACGGTTAATGGATATCCAAATAAAAATGCAGTTTGGGAAGCAGAATCATTCAGTTCTTCATTTTAGTCTCAATTTTTAAATATGTTAAAGCCTCCATGAAACCACTTCAATATGATGACTTTGTGTTCCTGTTAAGTGAGCCTGAAATACGTTCTAAAGAGTCTAGCATATAATTAACGTTAAGTGATATAATCGTACACTTCTTCACAGAAACCAAATGCTTTACCAGAAACACAAGGTGCCAGAGTAACTCAATTGGTCAGGCAATATCTTGAGATGGAATAGATAGGTGACATTCAGTGAAATGGTAGTCTAATCTACGCTTGCTCTCGCCAATGTATATGACGACACATTGAGAGCACTGAATGCAATAGATGAGGTTCAAAGAGGTGCAGGTGTACCTCTGTCCCACCTTGAAGGGCTACTGGGGTCCACGGATGGAGGTGTCACCTCATGTCTCTTGCAAGGATGCCCTCACTCTCAATGTCTCTGTCTCTGACACCACTGTTCCCCAGATGAGGCTGTCCACTCTAGGACGTCCGAGATGTCCTCTCTCTTCAGTAAATATGGTTAACCCCCCCCCCACTGCTGCTGTTGATTGATCTCTCACCCATGTCTTCTCTGGTTGGTAAAGATTTTGACTCCCCTTCCCATTCACATACTAACCTTTCTGTCCATGGTCACTTCCATTGCTGGAATGAGGCCACACGCAAACTGAAGGAGCAGCACTTCATATACTGCTTAGTGCCCACTGGTATGAACATTGAATTTTCCAATTTTAAGTCACAACTCCTTCTGCCCCTCTCTTTTTTGTGTCCACCCAATCACAATGTTTTCTCCAATTTCACCACCCCTCTTTTTTTCACCAACCCTGCTCTTTTTATCTATATCCTTCCCTCTAGATTTACATTTCACTCATCTTCTCCCCTTATCGGACATCCTTTTGCCTTCTTTTCATCTATAGTCTTTGTCCACCCATCTAGAAATCAAATCCCATTCATCTATCACTTTCCAGGAAAGAAAAAGACACAAGATGCTGGAGTAACTCAGCGGGTCAGGCAGCATCTCTGGATGGATTGTGGGGGGAGGGGGAGTGACGAAAGCTAGAAGAGTGAAGGGGCAGGACAAAGTGTGGCAGTTAATAGGTGAACACAAACAAGGGAGGCTTTTGATAGACAGATGGTTGGACAAAGGCCAGAGCTTAAAAAAAGGATTGAAGAATTGCCAATTGTGAAACCAGAGGAAGGATCGTAGGTGGAGGAGAGAAATAGGTGCAAGTCTAGGTGGGGCATTGGAAGACGAGGAAGGGGGGGGGGGAGAAAGGGAGGTGTGGGGGGAGGAAGGGGAGGGAAAGAGTTGGGTTGTCAGTTTAGTTTCTGTTAGTTTAGAGATACTGCGTAGAAACAGACCCCTCGACTCACCGAGTCTGCATCGGCCAGCATTCACCCATACATTAGTTCTTTCCTATATGCTAGGGATAATTTACAGAAGCCAATTAACCTACAAACCTGCACGTTGTTGGAACATGGAAGGAAATCAGAAAACCCAGGAAAAACCCACGTGGTCACGGGGAGATCGTACAAACTCCATACATTCAGCACCTGTAGCCAGGATCGAAGCCAGCTCTCTGGCGCTGCAAGGCAGCCATTCTACTGCTGTGCAACTGTGCCTCCTCTACCGTTAGAGGTTACCTAAAATTGGGGAATTCAATGTTCATACAATTCGGTTGTAAGCTACCCAAGCGGAATATGAGGTGCTGCTCCTCCACTTTGTCCTTGGCCTCACTCTGGCAATGGAGAAGGCCCAGGACAGAAAGGTCAGCATGGGAACGGCAAGGGGAGTTAAAATGGCTAGCAACTGGGAGATCCACTAGGCCTTGGTGAAAGGAGTGCAAGTGTACGGTGAAACGGGCGCCGAGTCTACGCTTTGTCTCACTGATGTACAGGAGGCCACATGGGGAACATTGGATGCAGAAGATGAGGATAGAGGAAGTGCATTTGAACCTCAGTTTTACCTGCAAGGACTGCTGCGGTCCCTGGATGGAGGCGAGGGAGAGGCATATGGAGAGTTGGTGCATCTCCTGCAGTTACACTTTTCAGGATGTGTCCTATTCCCAGCCCTTTTCCAGCTTTCTCCCCCTACCATAAAGATTCCAAAGAAAGGCCTTGACCTGAAACATCACCTATACATTCATTCCACAGATGCTATCTGACCCACTGAGTTACTCAAGTACTTTGTGTTTTACATAAGATTCCACCATTTGCAATTCCTCCCGTCTCTGCTTTATCTGAAGTTGATATTAAAAAGCTGGGGTAACTAATGTGAGGCTGCATTAATGTCGGTGATCTGCTGCCCTTTGAAATTCTCAAATTATGCCAATTAATTCAGCTATTTAATAGAAAAAATAAAGGATGTAACTGAAAGATCGTGAAAGTCACATTTCATGATGCAGGTACGAGTCATAGAGTTCTCCACAAATATTAGGTGGGATAAAATGTGTCAAGCATATTTGTAGGATAGCACTGATAACATGTGTAGAGGGGTAAGATATCATGGTGTTAAACACTTATTTATTGTTATGGTCTATATTTATTTATTCACAGGATGTGGATGTCATGGGCAAGGGGTGCATTTATTGTCCATCCCAAATGACCTACAAATGGAGACATCAGTTAATAGTCAACCAAGCTGGTGAGTCTGGAGCTGACATTGGCACGACTGGGTGGTGGTCATATTTTTCCATGATGGTTTTTCAGCAATCTGGTAATTTTATGGTTATTATTACAGAAATGAAATTTATTTCCATTCAAGATTTAAAAAAATCATATCATTTGATTTCCGCAGCTATCATTGCGGTAGTCAAACTAATGTCAGTGCATCAACAGACAAGACCACTGTCCGCAAGTTCAATAACTCAGCCACTATTTCTCCATACGCAACAATATTATGCTCGGCATCAGTGTTGCAAAAATGTTCTAGGGTATCTCATCATCTGAACTGTCAATATCTTAGCGTCAGAGTGCAAACCAATGAGCATTGTGTCAACTAATGTTGGAGTTAGATACGATACGATATGATAGAACTTTATTCATCCCAGGATGGAAATTGATCTGCCAACAGTCATAAAAACACAAAATACATGAAACATGAAATTAAAGTGACGAGTGGAAAGGATTGGGGATGTGCAAAGATTGGGGAGGGGGAAGTCAGTCGCAGTCTACCGCACGACAGAAAGGGGAGGAGTTGTAAAGTTTGATAGCCATAGGGAAGAAAGATCTCCTCTGGCATTCCGTCCTGCATCTTGGTGGAACCAGTCTGTGGCTGAAGGTGCTCCAAAGGTTGACCAGTGTGTCATGGAGGGGGTGAGCTGTATTGTCCAGGATGCTCCGTAGTGGGCATCCTCCCCTCCAAGACCACCTTGCATGAATCCAACTCTGCCCCCAGGACAGAGCCAGCCTTCCTGAAGAGTTTGTTGTCTGAAGAAGGGTTTCAGCCCGAAACGTCGCCTATTTCCTTCGCTCCATAGATGCTGCTGCACCCACTGAGTTTCTCCAGCATTTTGTGTACCTTCGATCTTCCAGCATCTGCAGTTCCTTCTTGAACATAAGAGTTTGTTGATCCTATTGGTCTCCGCAACCTTCGCCCTGCTGCATTGGCACTGGCTACCATCTATTGGTAGAACATCTGCAGCATCTTACCTCAGAAGTTGAAGAAGCTGAGCCTTCTCAAAAAGTACAGTCGGCTCTGTCCCATCTTGCACAAGGCCTCAGCGTTCCTGGACCAGTCCAGTTTACTGTCTAGGTACACTCCAAGGTATTTGTACTTCCTGGTAAACTGCACATCCACACCATTGATGGAGACTGGGGACTGGGGTGTTCCTCTCCTCCTAAAGTCCACCACCAATTCCTTAGGGTGGAACTTATAAGAAATGATTATGGAACAATTTGTTTTATAGCATAATTTATTTCAATGGTGCACAACAAGCACTCCTCTGCAAATGAGAGTCATGACTAAAATTACAGCAGTTACAAAAGCAGTCTCACTTCTTCATCAAAATCCAATGAGTGGAGGATGTGTAATCTTCAACACTTCAAGTAGCATTCCCTGTATCCTTGTTTGACAGTGAACCACTCAATTATCTCCAGTGTGGTTAGTACACACAACTGAGATTTTTGACAAAGGCAGAAGAGGAGTACCGGATCTATATCCGGCTGTTTACCTCGACAGTCTTCCTACTATTATGGTGTCATCTGCAAACTTACAAACCACCACTTCTACTTTTGTCGGAGAGACAAAACTTTATGACTTCATTAACTTCACGACTAATTGCCATCCTGCAAACTTCACGACTAACTTCCATCCTGCACTCTAATTCACTTGGACAATCTCCGACATCTCCCTACCGTTTCTGGATCTCACCGTCTCCATCACAGGAGACAGACAAACCTACTGACTCCCATAGCTATCTAGACTACACTTCTTCCCATCCTGCTTCCTGCAAAGATTCTCTCCCCTACTCCCAATTCCTCTGTCTACACTGCATCTGTGCCCAGGATGAGGTGTTCCATACTAGATCACCGGAGATGTCCTCATTCTTTAGGAAACAGGGTTCCATTATAGATGAGGCTCTCACTAGGGTCTCCTTGATATACCGCAGTTCCACCCTTGCTCCCCCTCGCCCCATTCGCACCAAGGACAGAGTCCCACTGCCCTCACCTTCCACCCCATCAGCCGTTGCATACAAATTAAAAATTAAATTTCTTTATTTATATAGCACATTTTTAGTCAACTTGCATTGACCCCAAAGTGCTTCACATAATTACATCCACACACACAGGCAAAGGTGGGTGAAGTGTCTTGCCCAAGGACACACACAGGCAAAGGTGGGTGAAGTGTCTTGCCCAAGGACACAACGACAGTATGCACTCCAAGCGGGATTCGAACCAGCTACCTTCCGGTTGCCAGCCGAACACTTAGCCCATTGTGCCATCTGTCGTACAGCATATAATCCTCCAACACTTTCGCCACCTCCAACGGGATCCCACTACTGGCTACATCTTCCCATTTCCGCCCCTTTCTGTTATCCGCAGAGACCGTTCCCTCCGCAATTCCCTGGTCAACTCGTCCCTTTCCACCCAAACCGCCCCCTCCCCAGGTACTTTCCCCCGCAACCGCAGTCGATGCAACACCTGTCTCTTAACCTCCCCCATCGATTCCATCCAAGGACCCCGATAGTCTTTCCAGGTGAGGCAGAGGTTCACTTGCACCTCCTCCAACCTCATATACTGTATCCGCTGTTCCAGGTGTCAACGAGTGCGGGGCTTGTTTTATTACAGAGGCCCAGGAGCCGTTGGAGCGGTCGCAGAGGGAGGAGTACCCGACTCTGTAACGTTCCAACGTTCCAACGTTCCATTCGCATTTCAAAACAAGTGGGCTTGGGGAAGCCGCTGATTGGTGGAAGCAGACAAGAGGGAGCAGCTGATTGGGAGCCAGATTTCTTCCAGCAGTTTGTATTGTATTGTATTGTACTTTGTATTGTATTGTATCCTAGATAAGGGGGGAGAATGAGGGCCAGGGCAGTTTACTGTTCTGGATGTCAGATGTGGGAGGTCAAGGAATCTGATAACCTTCCAGACGTCCACATCTGCGCCAGGTGCGTCGAGGTGGGGCTCCTAAGGGACCGTATTAGGAACCTGGAGCAGCAGCTTGATGACCTCCATCTGGTCAGGGAGAGCGAAGAAGTCATAGAGAGGAGTTACAGAGAGGTGGTCACTCCAAGACCACAGGAGGCAGGCAAGTGGGTCACGGTTAGGAGGGGCAATGGGCAGAGGCAGGGACTAGAGAGTACCCCGGTGGCTGTACACCTTGACAATAAGTACTCCTGTTTGAGTACTGTTGGGGGGGACAGCCTACCTGGGGGTAGCAACAGCGGCCGGGCCTCCGGTACAGAGACCGGTCCTGTTGCACAGAAGGGTAGGGAAAAGAAGAGGAGGGCAATTGTAATAGGGGACTCTATAGTTAGGGGGTCAGATAGGCGATTCTGTGGACGCAGTCGGGAGACCCGGATGGTAGTTTGCCTCCCTGGTGCCAGGATCTGGGATGTGTCTGAACGTGTCCAAGATATCCTGAAATGGGAGGGAGAGGAGCCTGAGGTCGTGGTACATATAGGTACCAATGACATAGGTAGAAAAAGAGAAGAGGTCCTGAAAGGAGAATTAGGGAGTTAGGAGGAGAGTTAAAGAGAAGGACCGCAAAGGTAACAATCTCCGGATTACTACCTGTGCCACGCGACAGTGAGAGTAGGAATGGAGCGAGGTGGAGGATAAATGCGTGGCTGAAGGACTGGTGCAGAGGGCAGGGATTCAAGTTTCTGGATCATTGGGACCTCTTTTGTGGAAGGTGTGACCTGTACAAAAAGGATGGGTTGCACTTGAACCCGAGGGGGACCAATATCCTGGCGGGGAGATTTGGAAAGGCTACTGCGGAGACTTTAAACTAGAACGGTTGGGAGGAGGGACTAAAATAGAGAAAGCTAGTAGACAGTGTGTGAGGCAGGGGGTAGAGAAGGGAAGCACTCAGACCTAACATGTATGAATGAATGAATGAATGAATGAATGAATGAATGAATGAATGAATGAATGAATGAATGAATGAATGAATGAATGAATGAATGAATGAATCTCTTTGAATGAATGAATCTCTTTATTGTCATTGCACATGGTACAACAAAATTTAAAAGTCAATCCCACGGTGCGATTCACAAGAGCAATTTTAAATATATAAGAAAAGGTAAAAATATATACATATTAAAAAAAATTACAGATAAATAGCAATAGCAGCTGAGGTAGAACCATTCAGTTGAATGTGAGTGTTATTTCTTATTTTGCATTGTTAAGTTCACGTATGGCTATGGGGTAGAAGCTGTCTCTGAGTCTGTTTGTGCGAGTTTTGAAAGACCTGTACCGTCTGCCAGAGGGCAGCAGGTGGAACAGGTTGTGTCCAGGGTGGGAAGGGTCCTTCAGGATGTAGGGGGGGGGGGAGAAGAAAATAATAATAAACAGAGAATAAGTGGTGGTGGGGTTCTCAAATGTGAATGTGGCAGGCAGACAAATCCAGGGCAAAAATCAAAAAGGGTCACTTTTCAACATAATTGTATAAGGGGTAAGAGCGTTGTAAAAACAAGCCTGAAGGCTTTGTGTCTCAATGCAAGGAGCATTCGTAGTAAGGTGGATGAGTTGAATGTGCAGATAGCTATTAATGATTATGATATAGTTGGGATCACGGAGACATGGCTCCAGGGTGACCAAAGCTGGGAGCTGAACATCCAGGGATATTCAATATTCAGGAGGGATAGACAGAAAGGAAAAGGAGATGGGGTAGCGTTGCTGGTTAGAGAGGAGATTAACGCAATGGAAAGGAAGGACATTAGCTTGGAGGATGTGGAATTGATATGGGTAGAGCTGTGAAACACTAAGGGGCAGAAAACGCTAGTGGGCGTTGTGTACAGGCCACCTAACAGTAGTAATGAAGTTGGGGTTGGCATCAAACAGGAAATTAGAAATGCGTGCAACAAAGGTAAAACAGTTATAATGGGTGACTTCAATCTACATATAGATTGGGTGAATCAAATTGGCAGGGGTGCTGAGGAAGAGGATTTCTTGGAATGTATGCGGGATAGTTTTCTAAACCAACATGTAGAGGAACCAACGAGAGAGCAGGCTATTCTAGACTGGGTATTGAGTAATGAGGAATGGTTAGTTAGCAGTCTTGTTGTGCGTGGCCCCTTGGGCAGGAGTGACCATAATATGGTTGAGTTCTTCATTTGGATGGAGAGTGACATTGTTAATTCAGAAACAAGGGTTCTGAACTTAAAGAAAGGTAACTTTGAAGGTATGAAACGTGAATTGGCCAAGATTGACTGGCAATTGATTCTTAAAGGGTTGATGGTGGATATGCAGTGGAAGGCATTTAAAGACTGCATGGATGAACTATAACAATTGTTCATTCCAGTTTGGCAAAATAATAAATCAGGGAAGGTAGTGCATCCGTGGATAACAACGGAAATCAGGGATAGTATCAAAACAAAAGATGCGTACAAATTAGCCAGAAAAGGTAGCCTACCAGAGGACTGGGAGAAATTCAGTCCAGCAGAGGAGGACAAAGGGATTAATTAGGAAAGCGAAAATAGATTATGAAAGAAAACTGGCAGGGAACATAAAAACTGACTGCAAAAGTTTTTATAGATATGTGAAGAGAAAGAGATTAGTTAAAACAAATGTAGGTCCCTTGCAGTCAGAAACAGGTGAATTGATCATGGGGAACAAGGACATGGCAGACCAATTGAATAACTACTTTGTTTCTGTCTTCACTAAGGAAGACATAAATAATCTGCTTGAAATAGCAGGGGACCGGGGGTCAAATGAGATGGAGGAACTGAGTGAAATCCAGGTTAGCCGGGAAGTGGTGTTAGGTAAATTGAATGGATTAAAGGCCGATAAATCCCCAGGGCCAGATAGGCTGCATCCCAGAGTACTTAAGGAAGTAGCCCCAGAAATAGTGGATGCATTAGTGATTTTTTTAAAAAACTCTTTAGATTCTGGAGTAGTTCCTGAGGATTGGAGGGTAGCTAATGTAACCCCACTTTTTAAAAAGGGAGGGAGAGAGAAAACGGGGAACTACAGACCAGTTAGTTTAACATCGGTAGTGGGGAAACTGCTAGAGTCAGTTATTAAAGATGGGATAGCAGCACATTTGGAAAGTGGTGAAATCATTGGACAAAGTCAGCATGGATTTACGAAAGGTAAATCATGTCTGACGAATCTTATAGAATTTTTCGAGGGTGTAACTAGTAGAGTGGATAAGGGAGATCCAGTGGATGTGTTATATCTGGACTTCCAGAAGGCTTTCAACAAGGTCCCACATAAGAGATTAGTATACAAACTTAAAGTACACAGTATAGGGGGTTCAGTATTGATGTGGATAGAGAACTGGCTGGCAAACAGGAAGCAACGAGTAGGAATGAACGGGTCCTTTTCAGAATGGCAGGCAGTGACTAGTGGGTTATCGCAAGGCTCAGTGCTGGGACCCCAGCTATTTACAATATATATTAATGATTTGGACGAGGGAATTGAATGCAACATCTCCAAGTTTGCGGATGACACGAAGCTGGGGGTAGTGTTATCTGTGAGGAGGATGCTAGGAGGCTGCAAGGTGATTTGGATAGGCTGGGTGAGTGGGCAAATGCATGGCAGATGCAGTATAATGTGGATAAATGTGAGGTTATCCACTTTGGTGGCAAAAACAGGAAAGTAGACTATTATCTAAATGGTGGCCGATTAGGAAAAGGGGAGATGCAACGAGACCTGGGTGTCATGGTACACTAGTCATTGAAAGTGGGCATGCAGGTGCAGCAGGCAGTGAAGAAAGTGAATGGTATGTTAGCATTCATAGCAAAAGGATTTGAGTATAGGAGCAGGGAGGTTCTACTGCAGTTGTACAGGGTCTTGGTGAGACCACACCTGGAGTATTGCGTACAGTTTTGGTCTCCAAATCTGAGGAAAGACATTCTTGCTATAGAGGGAGTAAAGAGAATGTTCACCAGACTGATTCCTGGGATGTCAGGACTTTTATATGACGAAAGACTGGATAGACTCAGCTTGTACTCGCTAGAATTTAGGAGATTGAGGGGGGATCTTATAGAAACTTACAAAATTCTTAAGGGGTTGGACAGGCTCGATGCAGGAAGATTGTTCCTGATGTTGGGGAAGTCCAGGACAAGAGGTCACAGTTTAAGGATAAAGGGGAAATCCTTTGGGACCGAGATGAGAAAAGCATTTTTCACACAGAGAGTGGTGAATCTCTGGAACTCTCTGCCACAGAAGGTAGTTGAGGCCAGTTCATTGGCTATATTTAAGAGGGAGTTAGATGTGGCCCTTGTGGCTAAAGGGATCAGGGGGTATGGAGAGAAGGCAGGTACAGGATACTGAGTTGATCCTGAGTACAGCCATGATCATATTGAATGGCGATGCAGGCTCGAAGGGCCGAATGGCCTACTCCTGCACCTATTTTCTATGAATCTATGAACTTCTGTACATCGGCGAGACCAAGCGCAGGCTCGGCGATTATTTCGCTGAACACTTCCACTCAGTCCGCCTTAACCTACCTGATCTCCCAATTGCTCAGCACTTTGACTCCCCCTCCCATTCCCAATCTGGCCTTTCTGGCCTGGGCCTCCATCATTGTCAGAGTGAGGCCCAGTGCAAATTGGAGGAACAGCACCTCATATTTTTTTGGGTAGCTTACACCCCAGCGGTATGAACATTGACTTCTCTAACTTCAAATAGCCCTTGCTTTCCCTCTCTCTCCATCCCCTACCTCTTCCCATTTCTCCCACCAGTCTTACTGTCTCCGACTACATTCTATCTCTGTCCCACCCACTCCCCTGACATCAGTCTGAAGAAGGGTCTCAACCCGAAATGTCACCCATTCCTTCTCTCCAGAGATGCTGCCTGTCCCGCTGAGTTACTCCAGCTTTTTGTGCATACCTTCTACTTTTGTGTCCAATTTGTTTATATGTTACTCTAGTAGGAGGTCTGTGACCAGTGGATTTCTGCAGGGATCTGTGCTGTGTCCTCTATTGTTTATGATATCCCTGCAGAACTCCACCAGTCACAGACGTCCTGCCAGGGTAACTCTTTCACCACAACCCCTAGTCTTCTATGAGTAAGTTAGTTCTGAATCCAAATGATTAAGTCACGGTGGATCCCATGCATCTTAATCTTTATCAAAGCCATGTCAAAATCCATGCAGACAACATCCATTGTCCAACCCTCATCAATCCCTTTTGCCATTTCCTCAATAAAATCAATCGTTCATGCCACAGACAAAACCATGCTGAATGTCCCTAATTGGCTCGTTCACTTACAAATGTGATGAAATCCAATCCTGAAAAATCTCCAACAGCTTTCCAACCACTGGCGTGAGACTCACTGATCTATAACTTCCTGCATTTTCTTTACGTCCCTTCTTAAATAAAGGAATAACATTGCCCACTTTCCAGTCTGCCAGGACCGTGCCTGCGGCTGGAGAAGGTGTAAAGATTTTTGTCATGGTCCCCTGCAGTCTCCTCTCCTGCCTCTCTCGATAACCTGGGATAAATCCAATCAGACCCTGGGGATTTATCCCCCTCAACGCTCTTCAAGAGCCCAATATCACCTTCTTCTGGATCTCAAACTGTTCTCCATGTTCTTCTCCTTTGATGAATACAAATACAAAGTATAGTAAGCCCTCATTATAAAGGACCATGAGGGAGGGTGGGCAGGGAGAATGTGTCTGGTATTGTTGATTGTCTGTTATAACCAAATAAGGCATTATCATTATATGTAGTTGAAACAAAAAACTGCTGCTGATGGTTCATACACAAAATGACACAAACGGCTGGAGTAACTCAGCGGGTCAGGCAGCAATGCTGGAGAACAAGGGTAGGTGACATCGGAACCCTTCTTCAGATTGATTCAGTAGGGCTGAGTTACTCCAGCACTCTGTGTTGTTTCACCTTAAAACTAGGCGCCAATGCCTCTGGTCTGCAGCTTCCAAGGTGGAGCATGTTGACAACCCCGGGGGAGAAGTAAGCGGAGGCAGCTGTGGGAGGGAGATGCCGAGTGGACAGAGCGACAGGAAGTGGAGGAGGAGGTGGCGGTGGTGGAGAGGGGAGCATACAGAGTAATGGCCGACAGGAATAAGCAGTAGTCGGTGAGAAAGGGAGGAGCCCTATGGTGATCAAGCGCGTCCTGTCGGTGGTAGCGGACTGAAGAAAACGCTGACTCCAGGGGCTACAACGTGAGCCATAACAACAACCACGACAACTGGACCCTGTGGTGGGTGAAGAAGAGCTCGTTGGTGCACCTTGCTGATCAGCGATGGTGTCGGTAGCCAGGGATCTAAGTGGCTGGGGAGGTGGTGCGAGGCAGGGGTGGTATAGGCAGATCCGTCTGGTATAAACAAAATTTGTTATAAAGGGGATGTTAAAACGAGGGTATGCTGTACTTGTTTAATACCTCACCTACATTCTCTGACTCCAAACATAAATTCCCTGCCTTATCCTGGAGCGGCCTTACCTGAAGAAGGTCTGAGGAAGGGTCTCGACCCGCAACATCACCCATTCCTTCTCTCCAGAGATGCTGCTTATCCTGCTGAGTTACTGCGGCCTTTTGTGTCTATCTTACCTTCCACCAGGTTACCTTCTTGTTTTTAATGTGTGTATAAAATGCCAAGGGATTTTCTTTAATCCGACTCGCCAATGACATTTCATGTTCCCTTTTGGCCCGTCTAATTGCCAGCTTGAGTTCTTTCCTGCTTGCTTTCTATTCCTCAAAAGCCCCCTGATTTCATCTTTCTAAACCTTACATATGCTCCCTTTTGCTTTTTGACTCAATTTGCAACTCTTCGGTCATGAAAGATTTCCTTACAGTGCCACTGTAATTGCCTCCATCTCGCATGCCTGTCCTGAAGGCTAATCAGCTGGCTTTAGCAACACTCACATGTCAGGTGTGGACATACCCAATAACAACTGCTCAAAATTTACTCTTCCTAGTTCCTGCCTAATAAAAATGCCTCAGTTTAATACCTTACCCCAAGGTTCAGACTTTTCCTTACTCATAACTGTCTTAAAATGTATAGAGTTTTTATCCCTGTTCCCAAATACTCTCCCACTAAAACACCATTCGCCTGAGAGGGCTTGTTTCCAAGTACAAGGTAAAGTAATTAGGTCTCTTCTCGAAGTTGGACTGTCCACATATTGTTTCAGGAAACCTTCTGGGATACACCCCACAAATTTAGCCCCATCGAAGCGTTTTGCACTAAGTCATTTAATTTTCACCTTGCAATTTCATTTCTCATTCATGAATTCATAAATGAGAGGATTATGTACCATTTTGTTTTCTAATTGTGATTTCAGTATCACAGATTTGTACACTATATAAAACCAGCTAGTTGCAGAATATCACATTACATCCATGATTGCAATGAATTTTGAGAGAAACACCATGGAAAAATGTCAGAAGGTGGCGCAGCGGTAGAGTTGCTGCCTAACAGCGCCAGAGACCTGGGTTCGATCCTGACTATGTGTGCTGTCTGTATGAAAGTTGTGCATTCTCCCTGTGGCCTGCATGGGCTTTCACCGGGTGCTCCAGTTTCCTTCCACATTCGAAAGACGTTCAGGTTTGTAAGTTAATTGGCTTCGGTAAAACTATAAATTGTCCCCAGTGTGTGTAGGATAGTGTTAGTGTGTGGGTATCGCTGGTCGACGTGGACTCGGTGGCCCAAAGGGCCTGTTTCCGTGCTGTATCTCTAAACTGAACTAAAATTCATATTTTGATTGGCAATAAATAGTCATATTTTTCATTTAAGGGACAAAAATGGTACTTCAGTGGATCCTGACATGATTTGTGGCACAGCAGCAAACTGTTGGATCCAGTTCTTACAAGCACTAATTATATAATCTGTACTATTTTCTTAACTTCCTTATACATTAGTGATGTAGAATAACTCCCTATATGCATTAGTGATGTGGAATAATTGTCTTAAGTATGTATCGGTGAATTAAGTGATCATATATTCCAATAACAATGACAGGAAAATAGTCATATAATCTTGATTCAGTTATTTATTTAACCATTTTGATTCCATGTACTTGGACTTGGATTTGTAGCTACAACAAGTAGGGAATCAATAGTTTAATTGTGCAATCCTAATGAGATTTAAAAAAACTTGAGTTTACATTTCAATAGTTGATGTAATTAAACCTTTGGAATTAATGTTATAATATTACCTATTTTAATACCATGCAAATATTATTCTCCCAATCAATACTCTTAAATTAATGTGTAGGGAGGAACTGTAGAAGCTGGTTTATGCCGAAGCAGACACAAAATGATGGAGTTAAGGGCCTGTCCCACTTTCACGACCAAATTCACAACCTTTTTTACTCGTGGACATTTTTCATCATGCTAGAGAAAACGCCCCGACCTACTTGATGCCACGAGTACCTACGACTAGCATCACGGCCTGCTACAACCTCCTACGACCTACCTACGACCTCCTACGACCTCGTGACGACCATGCTGCGAGTATGAGTCAAGGGCAAACTCGGCAGAGGTCGTGAATAAGGTCGTGAAAGTGGGACAGGCCCTTAACTCAGCGGGTCAGGCAGCATCTCTGGAAAAAAAGAACAGGTGAGGTTTGGGGTCGGAACCCTTCTTCAGATTACATTTATTTCATTTATTATCTGTATTTTTTATTTCTACTGCATTGGTTGTACGGACGACAGTTGTGATATTATGCCTCTAATATTACATTTCTACTTCTTTCGATTTCATTATTCACCCAGAACAGGAAGAGGCTGTCATTTGTTCAACATTCTTTAATTCAAACACGGCATTGAAACGTAGAGATACATATTTGTTCTTCCAATTCTGTGCCTTGCGCGTGCGTGTAGGCATGGAGACTGTTAATGGCTTGGAACTTCACTGCTCACTTCACAATGCATTGTAGAATGAATTAGAAGATTATGTCCCCGTTTTATTTTTCCATTTATGATTCTAGCGACACAAATTTGATGAGGAAGCTTTGTGCACTGGAGAAAAATCAATTGAATGTGCTGTGTAAAGCAATTTGTCACTGTGATCTCTTTTCGTTTTACAGTCACATGCATACCATAGACCAACAGGCAGTCTGGGCATAGTTTCCCAGTCATATAATTGCCATGGAGCAATATACTGTTCAAAATGAACACCAAGAAATGCAGTATTTCATGAGCATTGTGTTTCTGAATTATTATCTACCTTGCCTTTTTCTTAACTGGCATTGTTCCAGTGCATTATTAATATTCAGGGCATCTTGGCTTCAACATTCAGCTATGCATTGCCTTTTGTTGCATTTTAATTTGGGTGCTGACTTGTATCCAATTTGCATAGTGCGCACATTGGTATCATGAGTCATGTTGACATACTTTTACAGAAGATGCTTGCACTTTCAAATGAGCAGAGTGTACGGATTGTGGTGATAGGCAGCATGCAATGCAGACTTAAAGACAGAGCTGCAAGTTTGGACATGCGACGGACACCATGCATTTATGGGGCACAATGTCCTTCGCAGGTCCAAACTTGATCGAGTGCAAGAATAGCCCCACATCTGAGCTACTAAAAGGAATCAATAAAGACATGCAGATTAAACCAAACAGATCTCCAAACACCTAGACCTAGGAGTCAGTACCCCGAATGTGCAACTGTATCCTTGACTTCCTGACTCATCGACCGCATGTCCGTGACGATATTTGACCAAACATCTTTCATGATACTTCTCAACACAAGTTCCCCACAAGGATGCGTTCTTAGTCCCTTCCTATACTTCCTCACACTCAAGACTGCCTGGCCAGGCGGCACCACCACAGTGAACAATGACGAGATGGAGAATGAGAAGCAGTATGCATTCCCTCTCTCTCCATCCCTCCCCTTCCTAGTTCTCAAACCAGTCTGACTGTCCCCTTGCTTAACTTCTATCTCTATATGCTCTGTTGTCACCTTCTCCTAGCGAACAGTGATCTATTGCACCTCGTCCCCTTTGATGTCTCGTTTTCACATCTTACCCTTCCTTTTCTCTAAGTTTTCCTCTCTCCTGACTCCCAGTTTGAAGAAGGGTCTTGACCCAAAACGTCATCTATTCCTTCAATCCAGAGATGCAGCCTGTCCCGCTGGAATACTCCTGCATTTTGTGTCGATCTAAGGAGATAGAGAGCTTAGTAACATTGAGTCAAGACAATAACCTCTCTCAATGTCAGCAAGATGAAGGAATTAGTTATTGACTTCAGGAAACAGAGTAGTGTACATATCCCTGTCCGCATCAATGGTGCCAAGATGGAGATAGTCGAGAGCTTCAAGTTCCTTGTCATAATTATTACCAACAAGCCTGGACAATTATTACCTGAACAAATCATGGTGAAGCCACAGCCAAGAAAGCACATCAATACATCGACTTTCTCAGAAGACTGTAAAAGTTTGGCATGTCTCCAACATCGCTTACCAACTTGTACAGATGCCACCTTAGAATGTATCCTATCGAGATGTATCACAGCTTGGTTTGGCAACAGCTTGCAAAGAACTCGCAGAGAGTTGTGGATGTAGCCCAGTCCATCACACAAACCAGCCTGCCCCCCTCCATTGACTCCATCTACACTTCATGCTGCTTCAGGAAAGCAGCCAATATAATCACGGGCCATTTACACCATTGTTATTCTCTCTTCTCCCCTCTCCCATTTGGCAGAAAATACAAAAGCTTGAAAGCATGTCTCGCCAGATTTAAGACCAGTTTCTTCGCTGCTGTTATCAGAATACTGAAAGGACTTCATAAGCCGAAGGTGGAGTCCCTTGCACTTTAAAAAAATCCGTACACTCTTTGTAACTATACTCGTTCGCTCGTGTGTCAGACGATGTAGCTCGCTGTTGGCTTCTGTCGTCGTCCAACATGTTGACAGAATTGTCGCCCGACGCGTCACAGAGCGCATCGCGTTGTCGCCTCCAGGGATCGCCACGAGGAGGCTTCTGTCATGATCCCCGTAACTATACTGCCATAACGCCATAACATTATTCTGCACTGCCTGTATACTTGTGTATGGAATGATTTTACTCATGTCCAGTATGAATTCAGTGGATAACACACAATCAAAGTCTTTCTCTATATCTTGGTACATGTGACAAGAATAAACTAAAACCATGCTAGTTACTGATGCAAATGAAAGTATTTGGTACTTTGCAGAGCTTGCAGAATATGGGAGTGGTGCTCCAGGAGTTATGGGAGTTCGTGCTGTCCAAGGTTTCTCCAATAACTGATTGCTTCCAGAAATGATTATTTTAGCCAGCATTCGTCTCGGAGTGTAGCTCTTTGGTAGCCTATTCACAGTATGAATGAAGGCATTCAGTGCAGGACAATTTTGAGAATAAATTGGAGGATTAACATGTTTTTTGGGAGGTGTATTCAGACTTCACTCTCTACAAAGAACAAAATATGTGGCCCCGAGGATTCAGCAAGGTGATCCTCTCTGAAATACATGGTTGACTCAAACCACAGTTGTAACTAAAGAGTTATGAAAAGTCCACAGGTGGAAACTAGTGATGTCGCAGTGATTATCACCGTCCTTATATCAGGCTCCTTACAGATCAGAGCTGGTGTAGCCCAGTTTGCTGTGCTCCTTTGCATAAGGGATGATGCAGAACGTCTTTATTGCAAGGCAGCGAGATTAATCTCATTCCCCGCAAAAAACTGGAAGTCAGAGTGAGCGTGCAGTATTCTCATGGTGCGGGGTTCCCAGGGGTGCCTATCGACGTCACATTCATATAAATTTGGTGATGTACCACAACTGGACCAAGTTCCATAAATAGAGCATTGTAATAGTGAACATCTGGTTTCCAACTAGCAGCGACAATACTTTATTTTGTGGCAGTCTGCTGTGCTGGTGATATTTGAGCCTGTGTGACCAGCAGCTGTGGGCCGTGAAAGTCTAATTTTAGTTTGTATCCTAAAGATATAAGTGATAGCAGCCTGCTTCGCTACCTAGTGAGCACAGAAAGTGCACGGACAACGTGATCTCAAGTGGCAGGACATTTGTCCCACCAGTCTTTACAGACTTGAGGAAGACTGCTGCATTGATGTGAAACCCTTCAGGTCTTCCTGAACATTTGTATCCAAGGCCATGATGGCTGATATTTGATCTTTTGCCAAAGCATGCGCATCTATTGGGTGAGTTTCATTTATACCACAAAGTCATCCTTCAGGTGGTGCATCATAGCTGGATCAAGAAGAATGGCAGTAGAATGGCCTATCATTTACATGCTGGACACAATTGTCTGTAAGTTCCACATGAGACCCATGTTAAAGGTCGGTTAGTATCCTCTTTGAGCTTTGAAATTGCAGCCACCATTCTGATATGTCAACCATTGCACCAAGTGTACCATTGGCCACATTCTCTAGTCTACCACATTGAAGTTTTCTTCTGAGTCAGCTGCAGGGAAAATTCACAAGATCACAAGTTCATGTTGTAGTAGAATTAGGCCATTCAGCCTATCGAGTCCACTCTGCTATTCAATCCTGGCTGATCTCTGCCTCCTAATCAGATTTTCCTGCCTTCTCCCCATAATTGGGAAATAATAGAGAAAATTGGGGATTACCAGTTAGGCTTACATTGGTAGTGGAGAAGATGCTTGAGTCGATTATTAAAGTTTTGACAACATCGGTCAAAGTAAGCATGGATTTATGAAGGGGAAATCATGCTTGACTAATCTTCTGGAATTTTTTGAGGATGTAACAAGGATAAGGGGGAGCCAGTGAATGTGGTGTATCTGGACTTTCATAAAGCCTTTGACAAGGTCCCACACAGGAGATTAGTGTGCAAAATTAGAGCACATGGAATTGGGGGTAGGGTATTTATTTATTTTTATTTATTTATTAGTTATTTATTTCAGACAGAATAAAAGAATAAAAAGCAAATGTGAAACAGCATACAAAAAACAAAACACAAATATTTATAAAGTGTCATAAACAATATCTATAAATAAATGAAATCATATGTGTCCGAAAAGGAGCAGGAAGAAGCCAAAGCTTATTAATTCCCACCCCTTATTCAACTGCTTGTTAATCTCATACACATTTAGCAGCTATATGTACACCAGCCACTATATGTACACCAAATTATTTACATTTGAACACTAATCAAATATTTACAAAGCCATACTAAAAATAAAAAAATAAAAATAAAAGAAAAAACCCGCAAATACTATACAGTATCTTAGTCATATTTACAACCCATCACTCTATAATCACCCTTCCCAATACAATCAGTATAACAAATATCACAATCACCTATCCTCATCCCAATATCCTTTTAAACAAGTGTTTTTGTACATCTTTTTAAACTGAATTATGCTTGTGCTAAGTTTTATCTCCTGTTCCAGACCATTCCACAAATTCACACCACAGATTGCTATGCACATACTTTTAAGAGTTGTTCTGACATTGAGTTTTTTAAAATTATGTTCCCCTCTCAAATTATACCCACCCTGTCTTTCCATAAACAGTTTTTGTATATTTCTTGGAAGTAAATTATTTCTTGCTTTGTACATGATTTGCGCAGTCTTAAATTTAACCAGATCGTTGAACTTCAGTGTATGTGACTTTAAGAATAATAAATTGGTATGTTCAAGATATCCAACGTTATTGATAATTCTTATTGCTCTTTTTTGTAATGTGCATAACGGCTGTGGGTTGGTTTTGTAGGTGTTACCCCATATCTCCACACAGTAACTCAGATATGGCAATATGAATGTATTATACAAAGTATGTAATGATTTGTGGTCCAGAATGTGTCTTGATTTTCCCAATATTGCTATAGACTTTGCCAGTTTTGCTTTGACGTGGTTTATATGTGGTTTCCAGCAGATTTTGTGGTCTAAGATCACACCAAGAAATTTATTTTCATATACTTTTTCTATACTTATGTTATTTATTTTCAATTGTACTTGAGGGTTTATTTTATGTTTTCCAAATAGCATAATCTTTGTTTTGCTTAAATTTAGAGACAATTTGTTGACATCAAACCACTGTTTTACTTCGGAGTCACATGAGTGACTACGTGAAGAACCCCGCCAGGATGCATGCGTGTCATTATCGCCTCACGCTATGCAACGAGTCAGCACGGGAGAGGACGTCTCCCTCAAGCGGCAGTATTTCAAAAGCCGACAACAGCAGGTAAGGGACTCTGCATTTTTCGACTTATTTTTAGGTGAAAGATGGACAGAGTAACGAGGAGAAAGGCTGCGAACAAGCTGGAGGAGGAGAACCGCGGAGTTGCGGACAGCCAGCAGAAACAGCAGCAGCCGACTGCACGGGAATCTTCTGAATTGGAGTCAGCTGTGCCCGACTTCGCTCCCGCTACGGCGAAATCCACTTTTCGGCCGGGCGGGAAAGCGAAGAGAAAGACCCCACGAATGCCGGACTCAGAAGAGTCGGACTTTGAGGAGCCGCGAGCGGCCAGTGCCCGTGAGCACAGGGGCCGGTTCGAGCAGACGGGGCAGTGCGAGCAGTCAGGACCGGCTAGTGCCCGAGAGCACTGGAGCCGGTTTGACCGGCTGCATGACGAGGAGCAGCAGCGAGCGGACAGTGCCCGTGAGCACGGGGGCCGGTTAGAGCGGTTGCTCCAGGAGATCCTCCAAAGTGGCAGACTCCGGGAGAGGGAGGCTAGCCACAGTGGGCACCCAATAAGCCCCACAGCGGTACCCCTTGCGGGGCTGCATAGTGTCTCCTCCTCGTCAGAGGAGAACACGGAGGATCTGTTCTGGGTAGACTCTGAACGGGTCACAGAACCACATAACCCCCAGTAGCCCTGGGGTGAAAGAAGGCATGCTGGATATGGTGAACCAATTCTTCCAGCCAGACCTAACCGGGGAAGACCTGGAGCCCAAAATTGGAGCCAGTGTGACGGCAGCAGACGGGGTGGAACGACGTTCCCCCGTAGCAACAATTTTAACCTGGACCTGCAGGTAAGAGCTGCGGTCTTTTTGTGTTTTTACCATGCTGATTGCAGGTGGAGAAACCAACGGGCTGCGACAAAGCTGGTGGGCTAGATGGGATCAGCTGTGCCCGATGTCGCCTCCACACCGGCCAGATCCACTCCACGGAAGGGCAGTAAGGACAAAGCTGGAGAGGAGGACCGCGGAGCAGCGGGCAGCCAGCAGCAGCCAGCGGCACTCGGATCACCGATAGTTGGATCAGCTGTGCCCGATGTCGCCTCCGCACCGGCCAGATCCACGCGGCCGGGCGGAAAGGCTAGACACAAAACAAACAAGGTCGTGGACTCAGAGGAGTCTGACTTTGAACAACCGCGGGCGGCCAGCGCCCGAGAGCGCTGGAGCCGGATGGAGCGGTGTATGGAGCTTTGCTCCAACGTGACAGACTCCGGGAGATGGAGTCGGGTCACTGTGGGCCCTATGATAAACCCACAGCAGCACCTCTTGAAGGGCTGCACAGTGCTTCTACCTCATCAGAGGGGAGCACTGCGGGTCAGTTCTGGGCTGACCTGGAAGAGGGGTCCGCAGAAGGAAAGACAAGTGTGCAGGGGTGCAGGAACAAGAGAACCTACTGGAATCCACTACGAGGCCATGGCCCAGGCCGGCCTTCTTGGAAGATGCGGGGACCTCCAACGCCAACCAAACCGAAAATCCAGACCCAGCGCGACAACAGCAGCGAAGAACCTACAAAAAGTAAACCTGCCACTGGTAACTATGGAGGTAGGTGGGTCTGTCTCCCTACAATATAGAGGGAGCACGGAGATTGGGTGGAGATTACACTCTTTTCTGAATGCATGGAGCATGATAAACAACCGATACTTAAATCTAAAGCAGTATCCAGGGATATACAATAGAGTTTCTACACGAGTACAGCCCTCCAGTTCAACATATACTGAACCGAATGTTCGTGCCTTCTGATAAAGGAAAATCAAAAGCGCAAGCTGAACTGAAGCAGCTTTACAAAAAAGGTGTAATTGAGAAAACTCAACACGAACCATTAGAATTCGTGTCCAATATATTTATCAAAAACAAAAAAGATGATGGTTATCGCATCATCATAGATCTGACAAAATAGATACCTTTGTTACTGCTTAACAATTAATTTCCGAAGGTTACTTCAATGGCCAGCATCGATTTAAAAGATGCTTACTATTCAGTGCCTATACGAGGTGACCACAGATGTTACTTAAAATTCAACTGGATGGGACAACTCTGACAGTATAAAGCACTGCCAAATGGGTTATTATCAGCCCCAGGCTGTTTCACAAAAATTTTGAAACCAGCCCTAGCGTTTCTACGGAAACGTACACACATGGTCATGGCATATTTAGATGACATACTCATTGTGGGCAAAACTTTGGAATTGGCTAAAAAACTGTAACAGCCACAAAAAAAAAAAAAAAAAAAAAAAGAAGTTATTTGGAAAACTGGGATTCATTTTTCATCCAGTTAAATCTAAACTAACGCCTTCCACTACTATGGACTATCTGGGGTTTCACCATTGCCTCAGTTCACATGTCAGTGACTCTGCCTAAGGGAAAGGCTAGAGATTTAATAGAGGCTTGCAATAACCTCACTGACATCAGCAAACCATCCATCAGATTGGTAGCAAAAGTAATTGGCATAATGATGGCTGCCTTTCCAGCCACACAATTTGGACCTCTACATTACCAAAACATACAGAGAGCAAAATACAAGCACTCTAAATTATGCAGGTCACTTTGACAGATCTGTGAAACTACCAATCAAGCTAAAATGGAACTAAAATGGTGGATAGATAACATCTGGCTTTGTTCCAATCCAATCATTGTCAGTAACCCTTCCATGGTACTACAAACTGATGCCAGTGCACTTGGGTGGGGAGCCACCAATACCAATACCACTGTGGTAGCATACATTGACCACAGGGTGGAAACAAATCGACATCATGTGACAATCTGGCTATACAATTTGGCAATGGTGTATCCAGATATATATCCATATCAGCCACTTACCTACCAGGAAGACTAAATTCAGTGGCAGACACCAGGTCACGCAATTTTAATGAAAACACCAACTGGATGTTGAATAAAATAGTATTTGCTGATATCACAGCAAATATGGAACACCAGATATCGATTTATTCGCATCCAGACTAAACCACCAGTTATCAAATTATGTTTCATGGGAACCAGACCCTGGGGCAGCGGCGACAGATGCATTTTCGCTGCATTGGGGGGGGGGGGGGGGGGGGGGGGGGGGGAATTGTTTATTTACGCATTCCCTCCTTTTCCTGCCTCATCAGTCGGGTATTAAGGAAATACAACAAGACTCTGCATCTGGTATTGGTAGTACCCGATTGGCCTACACAACCATGGTTCCCAGTGGTATCAAACATGGCATCAGAGACATGAACATCCCGTCTGTTCTGGAATATCTGGCAGGCCTCCACTATGATGAGGGGCTCAGTTACAGTGCCATCAACTGCGCCAGAAGTGCCCTATCGACTTACCTATGGCAGGGGACAGAGCATTACACTGTTGGGACTCACCCACTGGTACACAACTTATGAGGGGAGTTTTTAATACTATCCCCAAGAACCAGATACTCCCAAATATGGGATGTAAGAATAATCCTGAAGATGCTCAGGAATTGGTCTCCAGCAACAGTTCTGTCCCTACACAGACTGACATTAAAACAGTCATGCTAATGGTATTGGTCACGGCACAGAGGATACAGTCACTGCAAAAATTAGACTGGACAACATGACTTCCTCAACAGAAAATATTACGTTTCATATTTATGAGTTAGTAAGCAGAACAGAAAGGGATCAGCAGGCCTCAATATACAATTAGGTCATACCCAACAGATGACTGTCTGTGTATAGTAAGACATCTGTCGTTATACATGGAGAAAACGAATATCCTAAGAGGCAATGAAAAGGCACATTTTGGTCAGCCACTACCAAGAGTGACAGTCCAGACCATCTCAAGATGGCTGAAACAGGTGCTAACACAGGCTGGGGTGGATACTAATATTTTAAAAATCTCTTTCCACCAGGGCTGCAGCTACATCGGCAGCAATACAGTTGGATGTACCAATGGACCAAATCCTCCAGGCAGCAGGATGGTCTGGAGGGGAAAACATTCCAATTATTTTATAATAAACCAGTAATGAAACCTGGAACGTTTGCAGAAACAATTTTAAGTTCTGTAAATTAATTTAAACCCAAAATTTGGGGTTATAAATTTGTGTTAACAAATTTTATGATTTCAATGTCGAATTCATGTCCAAATTATGTTAACACAATTCCTCCCACAGTCAAGGCAGACGTGATGCATGGACTCGTTTCCACGGCATGAAATCACAGAGCTTTAAAATCTTCACGTAGTCACTCACGTGACTCCGAAGTAAAATAGTAAGATTAAACGAGAATTTACCAGTTTGAAGTTTGATCTGTATTTTATGAGGAGTCACGATGAGGGATTACGTGCCCTCCGCTCCCACCCTGATCATATACTTAACTGGTATCTCTTCTCTAATCTTACTATGTTTAGTCATTACAGTTATCTGTGATTTCACACCGCTGCTTTGAAGAATGACACACATGCGTCCTGGCGGGGTTCTTCACGTAATCCCTCATCGTGACTCCTCATAAAATACAGATCAAACTTCAAACTGGTAAGTTCTCGTTTAATCTTACTATTTTAATTTATTCATTTCTGATGTGATGACTTCCAAAAGCTGCTTCAAATTGTCACCAGAACAAAAAATATTCGTATCATCGGCAAATATAATCAATTTCAGTATATTTGATACTTTACATATGTCATTAATGTACATTATGAAAAGCTTTGGACCTAACACAGACCCTTGAGGTACTCCACAAGTTATGTTCATGTAAGTTGATTTATGTTCACCTATTTCTACAAATTGTTGCCTGTTTCTTAAATAGCTTCTCACCCAATCCAGTCCAACCCCTATGATGCCATACTTTAGGTGTCCTTGAGACTCTTGAAAGGCGCCCATAAATAAAATGTATTATTATTATTATACTTATCCAGTTTCATGAGTAAAATGTCGTGATTTACGGTATCAAATGCTTTTTTTAAATCTATAAATATTCCCACTACAAGTTTTTTATTATCTATGCAATTTGTGATTTCCTCAATTAGTTCCATTAGTGCCATAGATGTTGATCTGTCTGTCCGGAATCCATATTGACTGTCGACCAAAAGCTTATGTTTTTCAATGAAATTGTCAAGTCTTTCTGTAAAAAGTTTTTCAAGGATCTTGGAGAATTGGGAGAGTAAAGAAACAGGCCTGTAATTTGTGAAATGGTGTCTATCCCCAGTTTTATATAATGGTATTACTTTAGCTATTTTCATTTTGTTCTGAAATTTACCCTATTGAAAAGACAAGTTACAGATATGAGTTAATGGTTCGGCAATTTCTTCAATAACGTTTTTTATTATAATCATGTCAATATCATTCCAATCAGTAGAGGATTTGCTTTTACATTTTCTTACAGTGTCTATGATTTATTTTCCTTCGACTGCTCTGAGGAAGATAGAGCTACTATTTCTATCCCAAAGATCAGTATCTGCCCCTTCTTTTGTTTCTGGGTCATTAATTAATTATTGACGGATTAGAGAACTGGTTGGCAGACATGAAACAAAGAGTAGGAATTAAGGGGTCCATTTCAGAATGGCAGGCAGTTACTAGTGGGGTGCTGCAAGGCTCGATGCTGAGACCCCAGTTATTTACAATAAATATTAACAATTTAGACGAGGAATTAAATGTAACATCACCAATTTTACGGATGACACAGAGCTGGGTGGCAGTGTGAGTTGCGAGGAGGATGTTATGAGGCTGCAGGGTGACTTGGATAGGTTGGGTGAGTGGGCAGATGCATGGTAGATGCAGTATAATGTGGATAAATGTGAAGTTATCCAGTTTGGTGGCAAGAACAGGAAGGCAGATTATTATCTGAATGGTGCCAGATTAGGAAAAAGGGAGGTGCAATAAGATTGGGAGTGCTTGTACATCAGTCACTGAAAGTAAGCGTGCAAGTACAGCAGGCAGTGGATAAAGCTAAAGGCATGTTGGCCTTCATTGCGAGAAAATTTGCATTTAGGAGCAAGGAGAGGTATAGGGCCCTGGTGAGACCTCACTTGGAGTATTGTGTGCAATTTTGGTCTCCTAATTTGAGGAAGGACATTCTTCCTATTGAGGGAATGCAGCATAGGTTCACCAGGTTAATTCCCAGGATGGCGGGACTGACATATGATTGAAGAATGAGTTGAATGGGCTTGTATTCACTGGAATTTAGAAGGATGAGAGGGTATCTTATAGAAACATATACAATTCTTAAAGGATTGGACAGGCTAGATGCAGGAAATATGTTCCCGATGTTGGAGGAATCCAGAACCAGGGGTCACAGTTTAAGAATAAGTGGTAGGCCATTTAGGACTGAGATGAGGAAAAAAAAATTCACCCAGAGAGTTGTGAATCTGTGGAATTCTCTGCCACAGAAGGCAGTGAAGGCCAATTCACTGGATGTTTTCAAGAGAGAGTTAGATTTAGCTGTTAGCGGTGAATAAATCGAGGGATATGGGGAAAAAGCCAGAATGGGGTACTGATTTAAGATGATCAACCATGATCATATTGAATGGCAGTGCTGGCTCGAAGGTGCTGACCTATTTTTATATGTTTCTATGTAATCCATGACATCCGTTCTAATCAAGAATTTGTCTATCTCTCCTTAAAAATATCCACTGAAGGCCTCCACAACCCTCTGTGGCAATGAGTTCCACAGATTAACTACCCTCGGACTAAAGAAGTTCCTCCTCACCTCCTTTCTAAAAGAGTGCTCTTTAATTCTGAGGCTATAACCTCTGGTCCTAGACTCTCCCACCGGTGGAAACATCCTTTCCACATCCACTCTATGCCTTTCATTATTCTGACTTTCATTAAAACATGTGCCAGACATTGCCCATCAAGGAGATCAATAGGGATCAAAGGAACTGCAGGTGCTGGAATCTGAGCAAGATACAAAGTGCTGGAGTCAGGCAGAGTTGGTCAGGCAGCATCTATGATGGTAATGGATAGGCGACGTTTTTGGTCAGGACCATTCTTCAAACTGATCGTGGTTGAGGGAAGAAAGCTGGAAAAGAGAGGTGGATGTGGCACAGAGTCTGGTAAATGATAGGTGAATACAGATGAAGAGGGTTTGATTCGGAGATGGGTGAGGTAAGGAGAGATGAGGAGTGAAAGATAAACCAAATATAAAGCCTGGCTACAGACGACATTTGCTCACAGTTTCACAATGTGCATATTCTGCTTCTCAATTGTTTGCACAATTGTCAGACTCTGAGCTGGTAGGTGCAAGTGCTAAATAGGCCGATGGTCTTTGCTCTGACAGGTCTTGCATCATTGCCTACATGGTGAGGCGATTTTGGATTTCAAAAAGGAGAAAGAGACAAAAGTAGAAACATAGTTAAGGACAGGCGTAATAAGAGTTACATATTTGCAGCAACTGCTGCTGATTACAAGTTATAGGAGTAGAATTCGGCCAGGGTGGTGCAGCGGTATAGTTGCTGCCTTACAGCGCTTGCAGGGACGGAGACCCGGGTTCGATCCCGACTAAGGGTGCTGTCTGTATGGAGTTTGTACGTTCTCCCTGTGACCGCGTGGGTTTTCTCTGAGATCTCCGGTTTCCTCCCACACTCCAAAGACGTATAGGTGTGCAGGTTAATTGGCTTGGTATAAATGTAAAGTGTCCCTAATGTGTGTAGTATACCGTTAATGTGCGGGGATCGCTGGTCGGCGCGGACTCGGTGGGCCAAAGGGCTGTTTCCGCGCTGCATCTCTAAACTAAAAACTTTTTAAAAAAATTACATCAGGAATGATGGTAGGATGATGAAAATTATAACATCAATGCCTTTAGCTCACTACTTGCCTTCAGTTGTAACTGGTTCCATTATTCAAAGGGATGGTGCAAACCTTCAGCAACTTTGTTTAAAAACTGGTACCTAATATCACTTTCTTCTGCGGGAGATATAGCAGAGGTCAGCGGTGGGCAAGGCATTGGGTGTTATGTTATCATAGTTGAATCGCTAGCAATTTGTGCACACTGTGAAATGTGGCTCTGTGCCTTGCAGTATTGTTCTGTGGGATGAAGGTATGATACAGCCCGTGTATGTTACATGTGTGTCACGAGGAATGAAGAGAATCACGAGTATTTAATTGTCGTGGACAATGGAACAATCAAATTCTTACTTGCAGCCAGCGCAACAGGTCTGTAAGCACGATATTATGTAATAAACAAAAAATTAACAAAGTAATGATCCCAATATTATTGTAAAATTTAAGCCAAAGTCCTTAGCACAACCAATGATAGTTCATTCTGGAAATTGGTGCTGTGTAGTGTTCAAGAACCAGATGGTTTTTGTGAAGAAGCTATTCTTCAAGCTGCTGGTCATGGTTTTCAGACTCCTATTCCATCTTCCCGATGGTAGAAGTGAAATGAGAGTGTGGCTAGGGTGATGTGGGTATTTGATGATACTGGCTGCTTTTTTGAGGCTTTGCCTCCTATAGATCCCTTTGATGGTGGGGATGTCAGTACCAGTAATAGACCCGACAGTATCGACCATTTCAATAACAAGGGAGCTGTGCATTGAATAATCTCTGTGACTCCAGGTGCATTTGGTGGGATATGCCTATGAAGCAGGGCCGGCCTTTAGCCGATTGGACCGATTGCTCCCAATTGGGCCCCGCGCCTAAGGGGGGCCCCGCACTAATGTTCCGTATTTCGTACGGAAATACGAATTCTCTTTGTTAAGTAAAGATTTTTTTTTAAATTCGCCATACGGATTTTTTTTTTAAACGAACATGGATAACAACCGCTGCACGGCTATCAGACTCAAACGATTTGTTAACTATTACTGTTAGCACTTCTTAACAGCAAGTAGTTAACAAGTTGTTATACAATGTGCCATCAATGCATCGATCCACATTCCTCAGTAAATGTAATTGTGTTTTAAACAAGTATTAATGACGCTGCGTTCCTTTGAATACAATTCACGCGGCGTCATTAATACTTGTTCAAAACACAATGACATTTACTGAGGAATGTAGATCGATGCATTGATGACACATTGAGAAGTTCTTAAAACTCACCATCATGAGTGAGGGCCCCGGACCGCGAGAAGGGGCTTCTTCTTGGTGTGCAGGTTAGTCATTCACCTACCGAGCCACGTTGTGTCTCTGTGTGTTTCGCTCTCTCTCTCTCACGCTCTCTCGCCTGCTCCCCATCTCGTCTCTCTCTAGCTCTCCCACTCCCTCTCTCTCACCCTGTCGCCTCAGCAATCCCGGAATCATTGACGTTTTGCGGTAGACAAAAATGCTGGAGAAACCCAGCGGGTGAGGCCTTGCCCGCTGAGTTCCTCCAGCACTCTGTGTTTTTTGTTTGGCTCTGAAGTTGAAGGAGGCTCAGCGGGACGGGCAGCGGCTCTGGGGAGAGGGTTGCGTTTCTGGTCGAGACCCTTCTTCAGCCAATCACAAGTCCTCTCACCGACGAGTGTTCAGTTCAGTCTGAAGAAGGGTCTTCTCTCCAGAGTCGCTGCGCTGCCTGTCCTGCTGAGTTACTCCAGCTTTACGTCCATCTTCAATTTCAGAGAAATACAATTTCTCACGGGGGGCTTATAACGTCAAATGCATGGCAGATGCAGTATAATGTGGATAAATGTGAGGTTATCCACTTTGGTGGCAAAAACAGGAAAGTATTATCTGAATGGTGGCCGATTAGGAAAAGGGGAGATGCAACGAGACCTGGGTGTCATGGTACACCAGTCATTGAAAGTAGGCATGCAGGTGCAGCAGGCAGTGAAGAAAGCAAATGGTATGTTAGCATTCATTGCAAAAGGATTTGAGTATAGGGGCAGGGAGGTTCTACTGCAGTTGTACAGGGACTTGGTGAGACCACACCTGGAATATTGCGTACAGTTTTGGTCTCCTAATCTGAGGGAAGACATTCCTGCCATAGAGGGAGTACAGAGAAGGTTCACCAGACTGATTCCTGGGATGTCAGGACTTTCATATGAAGAAAGACTGGATAGACTCGGTTTGTACTCGCTAGAATTTAGAATATTGAGGGGGGATCTTATATAAACTTACAAAATTCTTAAGGGGTGGGACAGGCTAGATGCAGGAAGATTGTTCCCGATGTTGGAGAAGTCCAGAACAAGGGGTCACAGTTTAAGGATAAAGGGGAAATCTTTTAGGACTGAGATGAGAAAAACATTTTTTACACAGAGAGTGGTGGATCTCTGGAATTCTCTGCCACATAATGTAGTTGAGGCCAGTTTATTGGCTATATTTCAGAGGGAGTTAGATGTGGCCCTTGTGGCTAAAGGGATCAGGGGGTATGGAGAGAAAGCAGGTACAGGATACTGAGTTGGATGATCAGCCATGATCATATTGAATGGCGGTGCAGGCTCGAAGGGCCGAATGGCTTGCTCCTGCACCTATTTTCTATGTTTCTATGTTTCTATGACTGCGTCCAACTGCTGTCTGGTTCGTTGATCGGTTTGCTAGATATGAACTGTTTTGGGAGAAAAAAATGCTCACGGCAGACCAAACGTATTAAACAGAAATTGGTCAGATATTGAGCTTTACACAGTGAGAAATCATGTGAAATAATCACTGAATTTTATATTAAATGAATGTACCTGCATGTTATACTGTTTAGTTTGGAGATACAACCAGATAGTCTGGTTGATACAACCAGATTAGTTTGGAGATACAACCAGATAGTCCACTGAGTTCACACCGACCAGCGATTGTTGTTTTCCTATTTGACAATTTTATTTGGCGGCCAATCAATCGCTGTCTCTAAGGGGGTTGCATCCAATCACCAACCAACTTGCCTTAAAATTCCCGTCCAATCAACAATTCAGTCTCCTCCCATGCAATCAGCCGCTGTCTCCAAGGGCATTGTGTCCAATCACATAATGCAGTTTAATGGTAATTTGCTGCTACGGTAAAGGTTGGAAGCCAGCGGAGCTACTGACAGGCAAACGGGAGGGAGCAGGAGAGATTCACACAGTGTATAATCCATAGCACCAAGTGTACAATTTCATAATGTATACTAAATAACTGGGCTGACACACCTTGGCTGGGAACCTGAGCCTCACCAAAATTGTTCCCAATTGGGCCCCGCACCTCTTAAGGCCGGCCCTGCTGTGAAGATGGATTATTTAATCTTGACCACGTGTGTGATACCATTGAACTTCTCGCAGCATTGCTTCCAATGCTTGACTCACCATTCACAAGCTCCAATGCTTGTGTAGTGATCGCCAGTAGAGTGGCCTGGACACAAAGCCAAACTGTATCTTTTCTATTCTTCCACCAAGACCTCCAGTGCATAATTGGGAAACCATGCAGTCTGTTGCATATTTTGTGCTTTGCCTGTTCGACTTGCAGTACTTGCACTTGCCACTAAACTCAATACTCGCTGCGGAGAAGACAAAGTTGCTTTAAGAAGTACCAAAGGTTTTTAAATGTTTAAAAAGGAACTGCAGAAGCTGGAAAATCGAAGGTTGACAAAAATGCTGGAGAAACTCAACGGGTGAGGCAGCATCTATGGAGCGAAGGAAAAAGGCAATGTTTCAGGTCGAGACCCTTCCTCAGACAGGTTTTTAAATAGTCAATCTAGCATTAACTCGAGTTCTTCACATCTGAACTGGTCCCAGTTTGACCATTGCCTAGACTGGCATGAATGGCGAGTTTTAATTGTGCACTATGATCCTTGCACTAGTTTAGTAATCATCAAATTAATCCTGCTCTGCATGTAATGACATCTTTCTAAAAGCCTTTGACCAAAAGGTAACAATTTATGAACTATTCTTAAATTAAGGTAATTTGTATTTACGGTCCTTTTGACTGTACAGAACATCAGCATGGCCATGTTGGGCTGAAGGGCCTGATTCCATGTTGTAGAACTCTATGACTAACATAGTTTGTCCATATACCACATATAACTAAATATTTATTTCTGGGAATGCAAGCATGGCAATGAATAAATGTAACTCTCCACAGCCCATTATTCACAAGCAATCATAGAAGTTCGTCAAATAGTATGAAACATTTCAAATCTTGGAGCAATGCTTTGTAACATTTCATCACATATATAAATATCCATTAATGCCAGGTGGTACTTTCATCTGAATTCTTCAGCAGCTAAACGCTCATTGAAAAACACAAACAAACCTATTGCACAGCGAGCCAATATTCAAATTAGTTAAAACTTCAAACAAATGTTTGGTTTAAACTGGGTTATTCAATTTAAACCTGTGAGTGAAAGCATTGATATGACTTGACTTATAACAAGAGACAAGTGTGTGTGATATAATTAAAAGTAACCTTACAAAATAATTATGCAATATTTTTATACAAAATAATTATCCAAAAATATATTAAAAGTAGCTCAGATTAAGTAGATATTTTGGAATATTTGAAAAAATATTTCTCTCAATTTGTAGATGATATCAAATTGGGGATAATCAATAACTGAGGGGACCAATAATCAATTTGCAGATTGGCAAAGAATTGGCAGGTGAGATTCAATGGAGATAAATTGTGATCGTAGATTTTTCTAGGAAGAATAGAGAGATCACTTATTATTTGGAGGGTCGTGATTTAATAGGGATCTCAAACTACTGTAAATGCCCCAATCACAAATAGGGTTTATTTTTTGAGGGATAGAATAGAAAAGTCAGGAATTTATGCAAAATCTGTATCTTACCTTGCTTCGATCACTCTTGGGAACAGTGCTCACAGTTCTGATTGGCGAGTCATTAAAAAGATGAGGAACAAACACGTTAGGTCTTTATTACGATAACGGAAAGCTGAGAGAACTAGTCATTAAAATGCGAAAACAGTTTTATTACATAGATTTAGAGATATTATCTCCAGGTTTGGAGAAGAATGTCAGTACAGGGCATCAATATAAGATAATTACCAATACATTCAAAAGGGAATTCAGAAGTAAAGTCTTTGCTCAACGATTTATGAGAATGTGGAACAGGGAATCCTAGAGTTGTATATTATGGAAACAGGCCCTTTGGCACAGCTCCCGTCGCCAAGACCGCCAAGGGCAGTCACGGTGGTGCAGCGGTAGAGTTGCTGCCTTACAGCAAATGCAGCGCCAGAGACACGGGTTCGATCTCGAATACGGGTGCTGTCTGTACGGAGTTTGTACGTTCTCCCCGTGATCTGCGTGGGTTTTCTCCAAGATCTTCGGATTCCTCCCACACTCCAAAGACGTAAAAATTGTCCCTCGTACGCGTAGGATAGTGTTAGTGTGCGGGGATCGCTGGTCGGCGCGGACTCGGTGGGCCGAAGGGCCTGATTCCCCGCTGTATCTCTAAACTAAACTCAACTAAACTAAACTCAGCCATGCTGGCTAAATGAGTCCCAATTGCCTGTGTTTGACCCATATCCCTCTAATTATTTTCTATTCATGAACGTGTCCAATTGTCCATAAATGTATACCACCTCTGCAGCTTCCACTGGCAGCTTGTTCATATACTCACCATCCACTGTGAAAATGTTGTCCCTTAGGTCCCTTTGAAATCTTCCTCCTCTAACCTTAAATCTATGCCCTCTAGTTTTACTCTCCCCTGCTCTGGAAAATGACTGAACTCCTCAACTTTATTCATGCTCCTCGGGATTTCATATGCTTCTGTGAGGGCACACCTCAGCCTCCTACGCTCCAAGGCCCAGCCTCTCCTTATAACTTAGACCTACCAGTACAGGTAACATCCTCGTGAATCTTTTTCTGCGCCCTTTCCAGCTTAATTACATTCTCTTTATAGCTGGGCATCCAGACCATGCATAATACTACAAGTGTGGTCTCACAAACAACTTGTACGGTTGTAACATGACGTCTCAATTCCTGTATGCAAAGCCCTGACGGATAAAAGTCAAGTATGGCATTTGCTTTCTTCACCACTCTGTCTGCCTGAGCCACTTCTTTCAGGGAACTTGCTGTCAACGGGAGGTGGCTGAAGTAAATGGATATAAATGCATTGAAGAGGAGACTTGAGAAGGGAATGGAGGTCTTTGACAATGGGAGTATCCCAGCAAGCAGGAGCGAGTCCTCCAGCAGGCCCACCGTGCATCGAGGACTCACTCGCCGCCGTCTCCGAACTTGGCCCCGAGTCACCAGCATTGATGGGACCGACCGCTGAGAGCAAGGGGACTGCCGTCAGTGAGCGTTGAGAGCTACTCGGCAGGGGGCCGCTGGGAACGAGGGGGGATCCCGGCCAGGGGGGGTTGCTGAGAACAAAGGGGAGACCCGGTGGGGGGCCACCGAGTACGAAGGGGGGCGCGGCGAGTAACTTTGTCGGCACCAGAAACACTTGTGTACTGTCCAGGTGACATCTGCTATATGATGTCACCGTGTTGTATGCAAAACAAAGCATTTCACTGTACGTAGGTACATGCGACAACAAAGAATAACTGATACAGAACAGGAAAATCAAGAGGATGCTCCAGTAGACCGTAACAACCAGCAGACCAATTGGCATGTTCTTTACTATCTATTTTACATAATTCAATGCATTACCTAACTTCTTCAGTGGCTTTTAAAAGTGAATGATTGTTTTTATTTCTCAAATAAGTGGATACAACCATATAAATCTTGTAAATTATGTACCATGATGCAGGATTTGACTATGAATATTTCCCATATCATTCAGCAGTTGAATCATTAAGTAAATGTTTGGCATTTTAAGAACGTCAAGCAGAGTTTAGAATCTCCATCCATTCCAACCTCTGCTTTAGTAACAGTTCTTGTGACCTAAGAACTTTGACGACAAAAACAATTTAACTTGACTACTTATATTGTCCAATATCCAATATTCAAAAGCAGCCGATGTCCATTCTTGGAATCTTAATAGATTATTTAATATATACAAATAATCTAAACTGAAAGAGATTCTAGATCTGTAGGTAAATAGAAAAGGAAATGGTGAACCACATTTACATTGCTTTGTAAATGGGGTTATTTAAATTGACTTGAATTATCCCATTAATGCAAAAATACAACCTATCATTAATGCAGAAGAAGTTTGTGTTTTTTATTTGCTGGAAAATAGTTATTCCTTTCACAAAGTCAATGTAGAATTTTTGACAATTTTTAAAAAGGTATACACAGTATACAAAAACAGATTGTAGAAATATTTAGTACAATGCTAGTTTGGGAGCATATCTTCATAGAATGGAAGAATATACATTTACTACAAATTTGTATTTGCATATTCATTTAACTGAATATCCAATTCAAAGCATAATTATGTGAAAATATTAATATTGTGCTTTAAATGCCTCATAATGTTTTGACAAATATTCTAAGAAATAATATTGAAAAGAATCGCTATTGCATTTGGTTGGTTTATTAAATCATGTCACACTAATGTGTAAACAAAATGAATACTTGCCCGTGATTCTTTGTACAATCCAGATTTTGGACAACTGGTAAAAATATATTAGAAATGTACTTACATGGACACAAGGAACACATCCACATGCCGAATGTAGAAATCACTCTAATTATAAGACAAAGAAAAGGAAGCAATTCCAAGAAGATGGAACAAAGAAAAAAAACTGACAATAGAATTTATTGGGGGTCATAAGAGTGACCTCGTTCAACCTGCGTCAAATTACTTTGTGTATTTTCAGTTCAGCAGGTGGATTCTGGCTGATGTCTACTATCATCTGCATGTGATGTAAATATTTATTCTGACCTTATAGCCTGGAATGGTTCAGATGACTGAAACTATCAACATCGAGTCTAATCTTACTTTCCAAGCACATTCTTATATTTGTACAGAGAAACAGTCCAGCTACAATACTGGAAATATACCCAGCAGTTTGCACTGGCATATGCAGGGTACATTTGCTGGTCCAAACATGCCCATGGAATCATATATCAGGAAATGGTAGATTGGCAACAATTGTTTTCATATTCATAATCATAATCATACTTTACGAGCCAAGTATGTTTTGCAACATACGAGGAATGTATGAACCTGTGCTGCAATTTTCATACATAAATAGATATATCTGTAGTAAAAACATATACCTAATATATATTTTTCTTTATAATTATTCAGTGATCACATTTTTTTTCCCTTTAAAGCTCATTTTTGCAGCGTTGTCTGTATTATGTCAATATATCTATCTTCTGCCCATGAACTATTCCAGTGAAAAAATACCAGAAAATCCTATAGCTTTGCTTTGACATTTTGTAATCACTATGGTAAGGGTTTCCCAGCTGCCGATTTGAGTCATACATTATTCCATCCCAAATCTTGTGGATGGCGTTGTAAACATAACGTTTCTTGTTTTTTTTATAGGGCATATATTCTGCAATTGCCTAGGAAGCTCAGCGTAGAACCTGTAAGGGGACATGTTTTTTGATATGTGATGATGAAAGAGATCTAAGACCACTATCATCTCAATGTTAAATTAAGTCGATTGTTTTACATGCCAAGACACACAATGAAAACTGGTGTCAGCCCTACCTGTTTGAACAACATCCCAATAAGATAGGTTAAACACAAGGTATACCTGGATCAATGTGGACAAAATCAATCAATCAATAAAAAAGCACCAAAATGTAAGAACAAAAATAGCATTCAACCTCTCGAGTTGACTTGTATTTATGTATTCTGCACCATTGTCTGCATTTGTTACATATTCCTTGACACAATTGCCCACAAAGACGTATTGTGCTTAGTCTTAAGAACTTCAGTTGACAGTGACTTTGGGAATTAGTTACCTCCGAATCTGCTTGCTTTCAGCATATGTCAATGCCCCACCAATAAATTGTGCAGAACCTCATTAAAAACCATCTGGAAGACAGTATGGCCAACATTCTTGTCGAGGAAGGAACTGTGAATGCTGGTTTAAACAGATAGTTTAAGATAGACACAGAATGCTGAACAGGCAGCAACTCGGGAGAGAAGGAATGGGTGACGTTTGGGTTGAGACCCTTCTTCAGACTGCTGACCAGTTGCACATCTGGGATATCCATTTGCTGAATCCACATCTGGATTGTCCACTTACTGAGATCCAGTCTGTAGACGGGCCGTGACCCAAAACATCACCCATACCTTCTCTCCAGCCTTTTGTGTCTACCTTCAAGCCAGCATTCTTTAACCATCATGCTAGTGAAGCAAAGAAAAATGTATATTTATTGTAACTCCACTCTAACTCTTTTTGATCTGCTGATGCTTATCTTAATGATCAGTGACTTTACTTCCTTCAATAGATCATAGTAATATTTTCACAACAGATTAAGTTAAAAGAGTTGATGTTAACTGGTTTCTCCCACCCCCACTTTCTATATAATGGACTGATAAGTTGTGATACTCACTTGCACTGGTCTTAAATCTTCTCTGTAACTTCCAAAAATAAGGATGAACAGATGCACTGAGAGTAGCATATGCATGATGTACTTCACGTATGAAATTTAGTTCCATTAACTACAATGAAGTTGGATTTTGGAAATGGATTACAACATACACAGCACTGCACTATTACACAATCACTGCATGTCACCAGTTCTAGCGGGACTTGGTGTCAGCACTCATCTCTGCAACTGGATCCTCAACTTCCTGACCAACAGACCCCAATTAGTGAGGATAGGGGACAAATCATCCTCCACGATTATCCTCACCACTGGTGCTCGCTCCGCAGGCCTGCGTTCTCAGCTCCCTTCTTTACTCCTTGTAAACCCACCACTGTGCAGCCAGGTACAAATCTAATTCAGTTTTCAAATTCACAGACGACACCACCAGTGTGGGCCAGATATCAAATAATGATGAGATGGAGTACAGGAAGGAGATTGAGATCCTCGTGACCTGCGTGTTGAGACAACGACCTTTCTTTCAACGACAGCAAGACAAAGCAGATAGTGATCGACTTCAGGAAGTGAAGCGGTACACACACCCCAGTTTGCATTGATGGTGCCAAAGTAGAAATGGTTGAAAACTTCAAATTCCTAGGAGTCAATATCACCAACAACTTGAAGCAACGACCAAGAAAGCACACCAGCGTCTCTACTTCCTTAGAAGGCTTAGGAAGTTTGGCATGTCAGCTACAACTCTCACCAACTTCTACAGATGCACCATAGAAAGTATTTTATCAGGACGCTTCACAGCTTGGTTTTGGAACAGCTCCATCCAAGACCACAAGAAATCACATCGAATTGTGGACGCAGCCCAGACCATCGCACAAATCAACCTCCCTTCTATTGGCTCCATTTTCACCTCACGCTGCCTCGGCAAGGCCAGCAGCATAATCAAGGACGAGTCGTACCTTGGCCACTTCCTCTTCTCCCCTCTTCTCCCATCAGGCAAAAGGTAGATAAGTGTGAAAACATACACCACCAGATTCAGGGACAGTTTCTTCCCAGCTGTTATCAGGCAACTGAATCATCTTACCACAACCAAGGAGCAGTGCTGAACTACTATCTACCTCTTTGATGACCCACAGACCATCCTTGATCAGACTCAGCCTGCTTTACCTTGCTTTACCTACTTTATTCTCATATGTGAAAAGCTTTTGTTGCGTGCTATCCAGTCAGCGGAAAGACAATACATGATTACAATCGAGCCATTAACAGTGTATGGATACTTGATAAGGGGGGTGGAAGATTGCAACCTTCACGTGGTCCGCCCTGTTTCGACTAATGCAATCAACTAGACGTGCACAAACGGAAGATCAAATAGTACAAGTTGTCCAACAACTTTAGGCTGTGCACGCCACACGAAAGAAGAAGAAGACTTGATAAGGGAATAACGTTTACATACACTGTAAATGGATCGACTGTAATCATGGGTAGACACAAAAAGCTGGAGTAACTCTGCGGGACAGGCAGCATCTCTGGATAGAAGGAATGGGTGATGTTTCGGGTTGAGACTCTTCTTCAGACTGGTTAGCGATAAGGGAAACGAGAGATATAGACGATGATGTGGAGACATAAAGAACAATGAATTAAAGATATGCAAATAAGTAACGATGATAAAGGAAACAGGCCATTGTAAGCTGTTTGTAGCAAAGATCCTATAGAGCAAGATGGCCTACTCTCACGCAAATGCGTAGTACGGTCATGGGCAGATTCATGGGTGATTATAGGACCCATTTTAGCAACCAGCCTCCACCATCTTGTTCCGCCATCTTGTTTGGCCATTTAGCTCCGCCATCTTGTTCCGCCATCTTGCTTCCGACCAAAGATCGGATCTTTGCTTCCGCCTCCGCTCCCGTATCTTCGCTTTGGTCTTTGACTTGGGCGGGGAGAGGGGGTGCGTGACCCGGGGCAGCGGGGAGGCCTGAGGCCTTGGCGGGGTGAGGGGGGTGCGCGGCCCGGGGCAGCGGGGAGAAGGGGTGCGCAGCCCGGAGCAGTGGGGAGGCCTGAGGCCTTGGCGGGGAGAGGGGGGTGCGCGGCCCGGGGCAGCAGGGAGAGGGGGTGCGCGGCCCGGGGCAGCGGGGAGAGGGAGGTGCGCGGCCCGGGGCCTAGGCGGGGAGAGGGGGTGCGCGGCCTGGGGAGAGAGGAAGGGAGTAGTGCAAGTGGGGTAGTGGTAGCGCAGGAGGGTTGGGTAGGGCCGGGGGAGGGAGAGAGCAAAGATCTTACAGCGGAGCTCCGCTATAAGATCTTTGGGAGAGAGAGGTGGGGTAGGGGCCGGGGTGCAGAGAGCATGGGGAGAGATGTGGGGGTTGGGGGCTGGTGGGTTAAGGGACCACAGCATAGGAGGGGGGGGAGACATTGTAGTGTGGGGGGAGGCGAGGGAGTGCCGGGGGAGGGGGGAGGGGGGGGGGGAGAGTTGAGGGGTGGGATAATATATATCACATTCATGTATGTGTGTTCTTTCCAGCACAATCTAGTCAGTTGTATGCTCATGGAATAAAACCATCCTTAAGTTATACATCTTTTGTAAATCTTGCTCTAAACAAAGATAATTTTGTGAAATTTTTCAATTAGATAACCCCACAGGCAGATCTCATTCCACTCTCTGGCTATTGGGAAGACCAGGCCCCTTTTGATTTGTGGAGAAACAACTCCATAGAAAATAGAAAATAAGCAGAAAAACATTAAGTAACATTTCAGGGCTAGAGCAACTGGAATCTTCATATTGCTATTATTTTCCCAAATACTGCAGATGTGAACAGTGTGATTACATTAATGTGATTAGATGAATGAATTACAGAGTGCAAGTGTAATACAAAATCAACTCAAACACAGCATATGAGCCATTTAAAAATAAATGATTTTAAAAACATTAAAAAAGAAAATTACCAGAGGCAAAATTTATAAACATTTTATTCTTTAACAAGAATTAACAGAATTATAAACTAACAGAATCTAACCCTATATAACCATATAACCATATAACAATTACAGCACGGAAACAGGCCATCTTGGCCCTTCTAGTCCGTGCCGAACACGTATTTTCCCCTAGTCCCATCTACCTGCACTCAGACCATAACCCTCCATTCCTTTCCCATCCATATACCTATCCAATTTATTTTTAAATGATAAAATCGAACCTGCCTCCACCACCTTCACTGGAAGCTCATTCCACACAGCTACCACTCTCTGAGTAAAGAAGTTCCCCCTCATGTTACCCCTAAACTTCTGTCCCTTTATTCTCAAGTCATGTCCTCTTGTTTGAATCTTCCCTACTCTCAGTGGGAAAAGCTTATCCACGTCAACTCCTCTCATCATTTTAAAGACCTCTATCGTCCCCACTTAACCTTCTGCGCTCCAAAGAATAAAGACCTAACTTGTTCAACCTTTCTCTGTAACTTAGTTGCTGAAACCCAGGCAACATTCTAGTAAATCTCCTCTGTACTCTCTCTATTTTGTTGACATCCTTCCTATAATTAGGCGACCAAAATTGTACACCATACTCCAGAATTGGCCTCACCAATGCCTTGTACAATTTTAACATTACATCCCAACTTCTATACTCAATGCTCTGATTTATAAAGGCCAGCACACCAAAAGCTTTCTTTACCACCCTATCTACATGAGATTCCACCTTCAGGGAACTGTGCACACTTATTCCTAGATCCCTCTGTTCAACTGCATTCCTCAATTCCCTACCATTTACCATGTACGTCCTTGTATATCACACACAAAAACTGTTCCCCCGCAAACGTTGATCACCCTGCGAGTCGGGCCGGGTCGGGTAGGTTCCGGTTAATACAAAATCAACTCAAAAACAGCCTATGAACCATTTAAAAAGAAATGATTTAAAAAACATTAAAAAAGACAATTACCAGAGTCAAATTTTATTCTTGACAAGAATTAACAGAAGTGTGAACTAACAGAATTACACCAAAGATCCTATAGCTCTGCTATATGATCTTTGGATTACACTGCGAGTCGGGTCGGGACGGGTAGGTTCCGGTTACTAAAATGGGCGGGGAAAAATGCCCAGGATCCCCTCCGTAGCGTACTACACGTCAGCCTTTCGCAGGAGTAGCCCATCTTGCTCCGCTATAGGATCTTTGGTTTGTAGGGTGAAAATGAGAAGCTGGTGTGACTTGGGTGTGGGAGGGATAGAGAGAGAGGGAATGTCGGGGCTTCCTGAAGTGAGATAAATCAATATTCATACCACTGGGCTGTAAGCTGCCCAAGCAAAATATGAGATGCTGTTCCTCTAATTTGCGTTTAGCCTCATTGACAATGGAGGAGACCGAAGACAGAAAGGTCTGTGTAGGTAGACACAAAATGCTGAAGTAACTCAGCGGGACAGGTAGCATCTCTGGAGAGAAGGAATACAATACAATACAATACAATTCAATTTATTGTAATTGGGCGACGTTTCGGGTCGACACCCTTCTTCAGACTGATGTCAGGGGAATGGGTGGGACAGAGATAGAATGTAGTCGGAGACAGTAAGACTGGTGGAGGAACTGGGAAGGGGGAGGGGATGGAGAGAGAGGGAAAGCAAGGGCTATTTGAAGTTAGAGAAGTCAATGTTCATACCGCTGGGGTGTAAGCTACCCAAGCAAAATATGAAGTGTTGTTCCTCCAATTTGTGCTGGGCCTCACTCTGACACAGGAGAAGGCCCAGGAGAGAAAGATCAGATTGGGAATGGGAGCGGGAGTTAAAGTGCTGAGCAACCGGGAGAGCAGGTAGGTTAATGCGGGCTGAGTGGAGGTGTTCAGCCGAACGATCGCCGAGTCTGCGTTTGGTCTCGCCGATGGTGACCTTGAATGATGGATACAATAGATGAAGTTGGAGGAAGTGCAAGTGAACCTGTAATCATGTATTGTCTTTCTGCTGACTGGTTAGCATGAAACAAAATCTTTTGACTGTACCTCGGTACACATGACAATAAACTAAACTATAACTAAAACTAAGGACAAACTTATACCCCCAGGACTTTTGAAATATTCAATATGTTAATATTTCAATATGTCAATTCAAAACATTTGTTTTAATGATTCAAACATGCATTTTTATGATGTATTCCATCTATCAAATGGAGCAGTTAGTAAGCCTGTGACCTTGTCTGTGTGTTGTATTCTTTAAGTGCTCATTTTGTACTCCTCTGGAGTAGTACTTAGAAGAAAGTTCTCAGATCAAACTTGATGTTAACAAGCCTGGATTAGTCATGTCTGACCTTTGCTGTGATTGACAACAATTTTTAATTGTACCATTAAGGACCTTTCTTGAAATCCATTCAGTCTGGAGGCAGAAGTTGACGGGCAGTTTCTTGCTGAGGCAGCAAAATACACTTAGCCACTTTTTGTCAGTTCAAACATTTCCCTTTTCTGCTGTAGCTCTGTGAACGGAAAGCTGGAGACGGGGAATAAACTAGAGAGTAAGTTTTTGCTCAGCTGTGATCACGATCTGCAGCATCACTGACAATTATATAACAGAATTTACAGCTCACCAAAGGGAAAATATCAACTTGCTCTATTTTTAACAGACCTTTAGTGAAATGAAAATGAGTTTTGAGCCCCTGGCCAAGCTAATATGTAATATTACTTGTGACAGTAACAAGAGGTTACTCATTTTTATTTTAGTTTTGGAATTTAACGTGGAATCAGGCCCTTTGGCCCATCGCTCAGACTAGTAACCCCTGTGACTAGCACGATCCTAAACACTAGGGGCAATTTACAATCTTTACCGTAGATAATTAATCTACAAAAATGTACACCTTTGGAGTGTGGGAGGAAACTGGAGCACCCGGGTAAAACTCACACGGTCACGGGGAGAATGTACAAATTCCCTACGGACGAGACCCCTAGTCAGGATTGAACCTGTATCATCTGGCGCTGTAAAGCATTATCTATACCGCTGTGATATCACAGTTATTAACTAAGGATGGATAACATCTTGAATGTTCTTCCATGTATCCTAAATATTAGATCGATATAGCTAATGAACATATTATATTTGAATATTCTTATGACTACTAAGCGCCGGGAAGTTTTTTTGAAAGTAAGAAAAAACACACTCTTGATAAAGAGTTTTACTTTGTTGATTTCTTCAGATTGATAGTCTACAGAATTCTAACTTTCAGTGATTTTTCTAGTACGTTCCTAACCACCTTTCATATTTGGCAACTAAAGAGATGTAGAGGTTTGTGAAGGTGGGATCATGTTGGTCTCCATATCTTGGGCATGTTTTTATCAGTCAGTTGAATGTTTCTTAACACATTTCAGAATTAGAAGAAAGCAAATTCAATGCTAGCATTTATTTCAAGAGCGCTTTTTTACAAAAACAGGTATGTAATGTTGAGGCTCTATAAGGCGCTGGTCAGGCCACATTTTGAATATTGTGAGCAATTTTGGACACCATATCTGAGGAAGGATGTGCTGGTTCTAGAGAGGAGGAGGTTTACAAGAATGATCCCAGGAATGAGTAGGTTAACCTATGATGAGCGTTTGTCAGCACTGGGCCAGAACTCGCTGGAGTTTAGAAGAATGAGGAGGGACCTCATTGAAACTTACAGAATAGTGATAGGCTTGGATAGAGTGGATGAAGAGAGGATGTTTCCGCCAGTGGGAGAGTCTAGGACTAGAGGTCATTGCCTCAGAATTAAAGGGTGTTCTTTAAGGAAGGAGATGAGGAGAATCAGAGGGTGGTGAATCTGTGGAATTCTTTGCCACAGAAGGCTGTAGAGGTCAAGTCACTGGATATTTTTGAGGCAGATAGATAGATTTTTGATTAGTACAGGTGTCAGGGGTTATGGGGAGAAGGCAGGAGAACGGGTTTAGGAGGGAGAGATAGATTAGCCATGATTGAATGGCAGAGTTGACGATGGGCCGAATGGCCTAATTCTACTCATATCCCTTAGTTGCCCAAAAATATATATCTGGATCAGAAGAAGAAATATTTGAACAAACTGCTGACAGAAAACTATGGCTGGCTTTGCAGATGGTTTATTGTCCCATGTACCGAGGTTGAGTGAAAAGCTTTTGTTGCGTGCTCTCAGCGGAAAAACAATACATGATTACACTTGAGCCATTTACAGTTTATAGATACAAGGTTTCAAGGTTTCAAGGTCAGCTTATTGTCACAAGTACCACTTAAGGTACAGTGAAATTCGAATTACCATACAGCCATACTAAAAAAAAGCAACAAGACACACAACTACATAAAAGTTAAAATAAACATCCACCACAGCAGATTCCCCACGTTCCTCACTGTGATGGAAGGCAATAAAGTCCAAGCTTCTTCCTATTTATTTCCCCGCGGTCGGGGCAGTCGACCATCCGCAGTCGGGGTGATCGAAGCTCCCGCAGCCGGCGGTCGAAGCCTCTGCGTCCGGGCAGTCGATATTCCCACGTCGGGATAAAGGAATAATGTTTAGTGCAAATTAAAGTGAGTACAGTTCGATCAAAGATAGTCTGAAGGTTACCAAAGAGGTAGATAGTAGTTCAGCATTTCTCTCTAGTTGTGGTAGGATGATTCAGTTGCCTGATAACAGCTGGGAAGAAACTGTCCCTGAAGCTGGAGATGTGCATTTTCATACTCCTATGCCTTTTGCCCGACAGGAGACGGGAGAAGAGGGAGTGGCCTGGGTGCAACTCATCATTGATTACATAGCATGAGGTGTAAATGGAGTCAATGGAAGGGAAGTTGGTTTGTTTGGTGGTCTGGGCTGCGTCCACAATTCGCTGCAATTTCTTGAGGTCTTGGATGGAGCAGTTCCCAAACCCAGCTGTGATACATCTTGATAAACCGCTGTCTATGGTGCATCTGTAGAAGTTGGTGAGTGTTGTAGGGAACATTAAAAGAAATGTAAGGATGAATTATTAATTGCAACATGAATTTGTATACATAGGGCGAACATTTTCAGAATAATGCTGCGTAAATAATGCTTATTGTTATTCATGAACAAATCAGCCAACAACTTGTGGTGAGGAAATGGTTCCATGAATTGTAAATCAGTGCAAGTCATGGCTAGAGTCACACATTTTAAACGTGCACTGAAAGTTTTCTTGTAATTAGTTTCATAAGTACTCCATATATTATTTTTCCAATCATTGTTAATCATCCTCTCTGGCTCGTGAAACGAATAATTGAAAAGTATAGCTTCTTCATCCCTCAGGTAGATTATTATTAATTGATGATGATATTTGCGATTCTCCTGCAGTTTCTCAATGCTTCCAAAGCACTAACTCAAAGAGGAATTTGGACAGCTGCAATAGTGTCCAGTGGTGCACAATGTCACTTCCTTACACCCAAATCAGACCTGTAGACAATGCAAGCTATTCATGCAGTGCTAAATCCATAGGATTATTTAAACCAACATGGCTATGTTTGGTGAGCAAAAGAGGTTGCATTTTTTAACGTGTCTTAGTTTTACTAAGGAACTCAAATGTTTGTTTGCAGATGAAAAGCCATTGAAAATAAATCATCTTTTGAGTCTTATTATTGTTTATGAAAGCCTCTTTTCAAGCTTATTTCATGTCTTGAAATGACATCTGCAAACTGCCATGCCCTTTTATTTAGCTGTGGGGCAGAATGTGAGTTTTGAAAATCAAACACCATTCGACACAGATATGTGGCATATCCAGCTGAAAGGTGGAGAGGATAAAAATGTAAAAAAATCAAAGGAAGGAATGGTTTGACATATTTCTGTGGAAGGTTGTCCCTGGCAACCGTGAAAAGTGCAGGTTATCGCAGTAAAAGTGAGTAGTATGGTCTGTTGAAGTTGGGGTTGGTATGGGCAACAATCTAATGTAGGAACTAAAATACGATTTTTGTCATTAAGTGACTAAAATTAAAACCATTTTATAACAAAATAAGTTAAAACATTCTCACTGTTTTAATAGTGCAGAAAGCATTAAATCAATAAAAGTAATAAAACAAATGTTGCATTCATTTATCATTAGTCAGCAGCATCTTGAGTGTTATTTTTCCTCTGTTGCAATGTTGAACACCTTATACAATTTGGTCCTTGCTTCAGGATATCAAATAAAATTGTTCATAAAAACAACCAACTCTTTTTATTTAAATGTCTGCTACAGCACAACAATTTAATCCAGCTGCATCAGTAGTCTGGCTGTGGTTGAACAATTCCCTGGGGCTAGGGCAAAACAAGGAATGCCAGAGTTCTGAACCTGGAGTGATTTTAGCACTGAGCCGAAATCCTGGCAGAATTAGAAGAAAGGAACTGAAGCTGCTGAGTTAATACACAAAAGGACACAAAGTGCTGGAGTAACAGCAGATCAGGAGGCATTTCTGGAGAACAGGGATAGGAGACGTCTTGGCCAGGACCCTTCCTCAAATAGATTGTTGTGGGGGAAGACGAAAGCTGGAAAAGGGAAGAAGGAAGCAGGACATTGGCAAGGGGGGAGGTTGATAGGCATATGGATGGAACAGAAGTCCGAGGTAAGAGATGAAAGTGTGAGTATGTAGAAACAAAGAACTACAGATGCTGGTTCGTATACAAATGGATAAGTGCAGGGGTAACTCAGTGGGTCAGGCAGCACCCCTGGAGAACATGGATAGGTGGCGTTTCAGATCAAGACCCTTCTTCAATTTGTGATACAGATTTGAAGAGTTGCGGATTGTGAAGCCAGAGATGAAGGTAGCAGGGGGTGTAAAGGAGATATTGGTGGGAGTCCAGATGGGGCACAGGGGAGAGAAGAGGGGGGAGAATAAGGGTTGGGGGGGGGGGGGTTGTTGGAAGTTACATACAATTGGAGAACTCAATGAGGAATGCATCTATGACAGAAGGGTGAAACCACGATTACTGATGAAAGAGGACATCTCAGATGCAAAGTCTCGTCTTGGAGCAGATGCGATGGAGACTGAGGAATTTAGATTAGGGAATAGCCTCTTTGCAAGAAGCAGGGGGGAGAAAGTGTAGTGCAGATAACTGGGAGGTGTTCGGTTTATAGTAAAAGTAGTTTATATCACAGAGGAATCCCACCCATCTTTCCTCTGTGTCCCATAGATCTCCTCTTGCTCCCCTCTCCCCCCAGGTGGACCAATTCATCATGAATCCTGTATATCTTAATCTTCTGGCTTAGCCTACCATAAAATACCTTATCAAAAGCCTAATGGGCCTGTCCCACTTAGGCAATATTTTGGGTGATTTTAGGTAACTTCTGCAAACATTCCCCATCCCCCTACCTTTCTGCTACCCCCCTCCCTCCCTCCCCCCCCCCCCAACTTTCTCCCCCGTCTTCACTAAAAATTTGTTAACTAGTTCCGCAGTTAGCAACCATGAATTCCTCTTGGGATCACACCATCCCTAGCCAACAATTGTCCATCAGGAAACCTCCCTGCCTGAGGTTGTCTGTTGCTGGCCCTGGTTTACCTGGTCTTTTCTTGTTTCCAATTCATCCCACACAAGCAGACCCGAAATATCACCTATCCATTTTCACTGGTGATACTGCTTGACCTGCTGAGTTACTCCCAGCATTTTGTGTCCATATTAAGTCCCAGTCTATATTGGGGAAGTTAAAGCCACCCATTATTGTCAGCCACATTGTGAATCTTATGCATCTTAATCATCTGGATCAGCCAAGCATGGGGGACCTTATCAAAAACCTTTCCAAAATCCAAGTGTACAACACCCATCGCCCTACCTTCATCAATCTCCTTTGTCACCACCTCAACAAACTCATTCAAGTTTGACCTGCCATATATAAAATCTTGCTGGATATCCCTAATTAACCCATTCTCTTCCAAATGGCTGTAAATCCTATCTCAAAGAATTCTCCCCAATAGGCAGATGGCACAATGGGCTAAGTGTTCGGCTGGCAACCGGAAGGTAGCCGGTTCGAATCCCGCTTGGAGTGCATACTGTCGTTGTGTCCTTGGGCAAGACACTTCACCCACCTTTGCCTGTGTGTGAATGTGTGTGAGTGATTGGTGGTGGTCGGAGGGGCCGTAGGCGCAGATTGGCAGCCACGCTTCCGTCAGTCTGCCCCAGGGCAGCTGTGGCTACAGAAGTAGCTTACCACCACCGAGTGTGACTGAGGAGTGAATGAATAATGCGATGTAAAGCGCCTTGAGTATTAGAAAGGCGCTATATAAATCCCATCCATTATTATTATTATTACAACTGATGTGGGGCTCATAGTTCCCTGGATTTTCTATTCTTCCTTTCTTAAACAAAGGAACACCATTGGTTACTCTCCAGTCCTCCTGGACCTTACCTCTGGCTAATGAAGAAACAAAGATCTTCATCATGGCCCCCGCAATGTGCTTTCTTGCCTCCCTCAATAAGCTCGGATAGATCCCATCAGGCCCTGATGACTTATTCACCTTGATGTTCTTAAAGAGCCTCTGCACCACCTCCTTCTCGATCTCAAACTGCCCTAGCAGTTATACTGCCCCAGCCCTGTAATATGTATATTTAGTCTGCCTCTTATTATTAATTTGTGTTTCAAAACTAGTCAGGGGCCAATACGAAATTAGATTTAAGGTGCTTGGCAAGAGATCCAGAGGGCGCTGTGCTGAAACATCTAAAAATGTAGTGATTTAGAACGCTCTGCTTGATAGGATGATGCAAACAGATTTAATTTAAAGATTCGCAAGAGAACAAAAATTCCGATAGGCAAATAAAACACTCTCTCAAAGAGATATTCTGCTGTAATTTGTGGTTGTCTTTGCAGCACTAGGAACAGTTTTAAAATGTGGAGTATCCCTTTACGTATGACTTTTAAATAGTGGTTGAAAATGACATTGTTTTTATTCCAAACAGTTGGAGGCTTTTGAGAAGGGTATCAATTGAAGCGCTAGTCAAACCCACTGAGTTTCTCCAGCACTTTTGTCTACCTTTGATTTTCCAGCATCTGCAGTTCCTTCTTTAACAAAAGATCAGGTTCAGGCAACAACCAGGTTCAGGAATAGCTAATACCCCACAGCCATCAGGCTATTAAACCTGGCTCGGACAAAACTCTGATTATTATGAACCCATTTTCTGTTATTTGCACTTTATCAGTTTATTTATTCATGTGTGTATATATTTATATTATGGTATATGGACACACTTATCTGTGTTGTAGTAAATGCCTACTATGTTCTGTGTGCTTAAGCAAAGCAAGAATTTCATTGTCCTATACAGGGACACATGACAATAAACTCACTTGAACTTGAACTTAATCACGCAAACCTCTCAAAAATAACAGGAAATTTAAATACGTGTGGCAAACCCCTGGGCTGCTTTTCCCAACTCAGGCTTTTTTATTTATCAAATGGCATTTTATGCTAAATGTGGGCTGTGGCATATTTCAGTCTTTTGGCCGTCATTCTCGTACCAAAGTAGTTGATAAGAATAGTCCCTCATAATCATCTGTAGAATATTAAAAACCTTGTAATAGTCTTATTTCCTATTTTCAATATTTGGTTTCATGTGTTTTATACAATTATATAAAACACATGTTTCGTGTTTAATACTATTGTACTCTTGTGTCAACGTTCGTGTAGTAAAGATTTAAGCATGTATGAAACGATAAGTCATGTTATGCAGCAATGAAGTCCCACAATTTGTCACATAGTCACAAAGCAAAATGGATATTTAAATGATTAATTGATCTTTTATTTGCTTTGGTGTCACGTTATCTTGAGACGTTGATAATGTAGGGCACAGGAAGTAATTAAAACATGATATTCTGTAGCAAATCACCCTGCTCTTTCAAATCATGCATTACTCGTCCCATTAACCCATCTTGAATTGATTACTTAATGTTGATGGCTTCTCAAAAAAATCTTGTTAAAAACTCCAGTATCGTGCAGCCATGTAGACTTTTCATGTAACTGTCAGGAAGGGGTTGATTTAATTAATTCTGAATTGAAATGTATTATTTATTTGAATGCATAGAATCTATTTCTTCTTTGGTCCCTATACTCCTTACAAAACATTCTAATAATAAGCCACTTAAGTAGAAATAGATTTTTATTTGTTTCTTTTCCATAGGCCATGCTCAAGATCGAAGAGTACAAGATCTGAAAGTTGCATGAATTGTAACTTCGCTACTCTTAATAAATCCATATGTGCACAGTGGAAGCTGTTTAGCTTAGTATTTGTAAGAAATTGCTTCAGTGGCAATAAGTAGTGCTTAGGTCTCTTCCTTATGTTGTCATGCACAAAACTTGACATCTAGCTAATTAAAATTCTATATCTGCGTGTTTTTATATTAGGAATTCAAAATCGCCCGAAAATTGTTATATAGGGTAATGGTGCAGCACTCCACTGCATGCCATTTGCCTGCTGCTTCCCTGACCGAGGCACACAGTTAGCTCTACCATTAGCTACACACTAGTTGGCACTGGATATCCAGTCTCTAATGCTACTTGAAGACAGTCAGCAGCTCCTGAACCTCAGGGTAAAGAATTGTGGTTTAAAAATAGAAACATAGAAAATGGGTGCAGGAGTAGGCCATTGGCCATTTGAGCCAGCACCGCCATTCAATATGATCATGGCTAATCATCCTGCTTTCTCCCCATATACCTTAATTCCATTAGCCCTAAGAGCTATATCTAACTCTTTCTTGATTACATCCAGTGAATTGGCCTCCACTGCCTTCTGTGGCAGGGAATTCCACAGCAAACAAAGTAGGGAAAGCTTATGAGAAAGCGCCCAAAAGACTTTGGGGGCCTTTGTACAGACTGCTCAACCCATTTGGAATCCCTTTGGAAAATAGTTCCATTAGTGGAAAGAACTGATCGAGTTGATTAATGTTGAGAACTTGGCTGCAATGCTGCAAAACCTTCATAACCTGAGCCTAGATGACCAGGTGAGATTGGTGATCTCTGGTCACAACGTTTACAGATTTGTTGCTTGTGGTTCTACGGTAGCACCCACCTAATTCCCTCATTCTTGTACACTGCATTAGACATTTGCATCAGATTCTCACATCTATGAGTCACAGCAGAGTACAGCCCAGATACTGGCCCTTCAACCCACAATGTCCATGCTGACCTTTTTGCCCATCTACTGTCATTCTATTTACCCTTGTTGGATCCATGTCCTTCTATGCCTTGCCTATTCATGTGCTTATCTAAATATCTCTCAAAAGTAGTGATTCCATTTGATACCTCCACTTCCTCTGACACAGGGTCCAGATATCAACAACTCTGTATAAAAAAAACAGTACACTCCTCAAATCTCTTTTAAAATGTCATCTCATCCTGAACCCATGCCTTCTTCTTTTTGATACCATCACCATGAAGTGGAAAACATGAAAATGGCACGAAGGAAACTGGCCACTGTGGTTAGAGGTCATGTCTCCACGACTTTGCCATCCGAATTCTTCAGGGTAGTATCCGAAGCCCAGTCATCTTCAATTGCTTCATCAATAACCTCCCTTCATCAGAAGGTCCAAAGTACTGATGTTTACTGGGGATTCCTTTTGTATCAGCTTCTTCTTCTTGCGTATGGCGTGCACAGCCTAAAGTTGTAGGACAACTTGTTCTATTTGATCTAATTTGATTGTGCACGCCGGGTTGATTGCATTCGTCGAAACAGGGCGGACCACGTGAAGGTTGTAATCTTCCACCCCTGTAAAAGTTCAGTAAAAGAAGCAGACCTCCCCTTTCTATTTCAATGTCTTTCAGGCACAGGCTGATAAGTGGCATGTAACATTCACACTACAGAAAAGCCAAAGACTATCTCCGACAAGAGAGAGTTTATCTACCTACCCTTGACATTTAGTGACATGGCCATCATCAAGTTCCCAGTCATTGGTACCTTGACCATCACAGCAATACCCTCAGTCAAGATGGTGGACATGGGTCCACAGTTTTCATGAATAGAGATTTTGGAAATAATGCATAAGTTTAGTGTTTTGGTTTAGTTTAGTTTAGAGAAACAGCGCGGAAACAGGACCTTCGGCCCACCGAGTCCGTGCCGACCAGGGATCTCCGCACAGCAATACTATCCATATGTCCATAAGTACTGTGTCAACAAGTGTAGGTCATAGATTTGATATCCTGCAGCAAGTGATTTGATTCTTCACATCAAGGCCCTTCCACCAAGGCACAAGCCAGGAGAGCGATGGAAAGTGATGCAGCCCCAACAAAAAATTTAAAAGCTTGACACCACCCAAGACAAAGCAAGCAGTTTGATTGGTATCTCATTCACTATTCTAAACATTTGTTCTTTCCACCACCAGTGCAAAGTGGCTGCAGCGCCGTTCACGTACAAAATATCAAACCAAGAATGCTGGAAGACCTCAGCCATTCAAGCAGTATCTGTGGGAAGAGAAATCAATTCATATTTGGGTCAGGGACTCTTTGTCAGGACTGATTCTAAGGAAGCGTTCCTGATCCAAAGTATTAATTGGCTTCACTCTCCACAGATGTTGTTTGACCAGCTGAGCTCCTCATATCTGTTTCTTGTTCAGATTAATGCAGTTTCCAATTTGCTTTCCATCAACAAAATATACACAAATGTAACTGTTTTGACAGCATGTTCCTATCCCGCAATCTCCAACACCAAAATGGACAAGGGGAGCATGGCAACGCCAACACCTGAATATTCCCTCAAAGTCATACACCAGTTGATTTAGAAATATATCACTGTTTCCTGTCACTAGATCTAATTCTTGAAACTCCTTTCATGAGAAGGACAGCAGTGGTCCCAGAAAGTGGCTCACCACCAGCTTTCATGGGCATTTAAGGATGGACAACAAATTATAGTCTTCTTAGCAATGCCCAGATGGCAATCAATAAATAAATAATTTAATCTACTTTATACTTTACTGGGCGGCATGGTGGCACAGCGGTAGAGTTGCTCCCTCGCAGCGCTTGCAGTGCCAGAAACCCGGGTTCGATCCCGACTGCAGGTGCTGTCTGTATGGAGTTTGTACGTTCTCCCCGTGACCGTGTGGGTTTTCTCTGAGAACTTCCGTTTCCTCCCACACTCCATAGGCGTACAGGTTTGTAGGTTAATTGGCTTGGTGTATGTGTAAATTGTCCCTAGTGTGTGTAGGATAGTATTGCTGTGCGGGAATTCCTGGTCAGCACGGACTTGATGGGCCGAAGGTCCTGTTTCTCTAAACTAAACTAAACTAAAACACTAAACTTATGCATTATTTCCAAAATCTCTATTCATGAAAACTGTGGACCCATGTCTGCCTTCTTGACTGGGAGTATTGCTGTGATGGTTTATACATTTACATTGGTCAATTTACATGGAAGATTTATGCATATCCTTGGAGCTGTTGCCACTGATGGATTTGTCTTTTTTTCCTGGATTTTGGAGGAGTCTGGCAGGATAATCAGAGAAGGAACCTGAATGGGCAAGTTTCATGACTATTGTCCTGGGATTGATTGGTCACCTGAAGAAAATATGGATGGATACTAAGAAGACTCGTTTCAATCCTAATGTGCTGCAAATGGAATGTGGGGAGTTAGCTTTAATAAATTATTAGCAATAAGCCCGGACTTTTATGCATTTCTGTTGTTCTGAGCTTCATTGTGTAATCAAAAACCTTTCCTCATTGTTATGTGTCTAACTGAGGTGATGCGCTATTGTTGCCCCAATGTTATGCGCACTGCTCGGAAACACTGACGTGGGATCAGTATCCTAAACCTGAGCTAGCTTATTGCAGTTCAAGGCATTCAACTCCGCTCAGCATCTATACTTGCTTGCTTTTCTAAGAAATCCTGCAATGAAGTTCCATGTCTAGTTGCTGAAGTTGATTTCCCCAGTCTGGTTGAGCAATATTATTTCTGTGCATTTTTTGGTACCCCAAAGCTATAATGGTGATGATTTTTTAGTCACTTAACCTGCAAGGTAATTTGCTTATTTATATTTTGCTGGGAGTTTGGTCTGATGGAAATGTTTTATTAGAAGCTATGGCACAGATCCCATAGCTTTTCATAGTGGTGAGTTTATACCTAAATTCTCATTGTGCATTCATGGCAGTAGAAATCCCACCGTCGGACTTCAAGAGTCACGAGTCAAGAGTGTTTTATTGTCATGTGTCCCAAATAGAACAATGAATGTTTTACTTGCTGCAGCACTACAGCATATGTAAACATAGTACACTGTAAACAATATAATAAATGAGAGAGAAAGAAAAGGAAAAAAAAACGTTCAGCATGTGTGTATATACACATACTCACAAATACAAATATATATATAGATCATATGTATAAGATATATATACATGCACGTGCACACACACAGGTACGTACACACACAAAAACAAGCAGTAATAGTGCAATAATAACAATAATTACCTCATGTGCTTAAATCATACAAAACTGAACTCAGAAACAGCCATTAGCAAATATTTGCTTATTCTAATTCTGCAATTCCTCTTTCATATTTTTATTTGTTTATCCTGTTCCTTTTGCAGCCTTCATATTCAGTATTTCCAACTGGTTTATGCGTTCTAAGTTATTTTCTTTGCAATGAAAGGGCCTCATTCCAGTTCTAAGTTTTTTTTGACAGTCTAGTAATAAGGGAAGTGCTTGCTCCCTTTCGGATGAGATATTAACTAGAGTCTCCACTGTCCGCTCAGGTGTGCATTGAAGATTCAGCAGCACGATATCAAAAAGAGACTGGTTAAACCAAGTGTTCCTTATAATATTGATGCTCAATCAGCGCCACAAAATTGGATTGTCTGGTTATTATTACCAGGAGTTAGTTGTTAGAAAATTGGCAATATTACAATACAATATTGCAGAGAAATATTTCGAGAAGAAAAACATTCCAATCATGGACACAAGATAGACACAAAATGTTGGAGTAACTCAGCGGGACAGGCGACTTCTCTGGAGAGAAGGAATGGGTGACGTATCGGGTCGAAACCCTTCTTCAGAAGGGTCTGAAGAAGGGTCTTGACCCGAAACGTCACCCATTCTTTTTCCCTGTCCTGCTGAGTTACTCCAGCACTCTGTGTCGATTTCTAGTGTAAACCAGCATCTGCAGTTCCTTCCTACACATCAATCATTAAATGGCAACAAGTGGCTTTGGAAAGGATGCTATAAAAACATATATTTATTTACCCTTTTATCTTTTTGATAGGCTGTTTAGGTGTGCAAAGGTGTGTCTATTATTTAAGCCTTAACCTTTTATGGGAAATGGTATGTTGCTGAGCGATATTCTTTTGTTTTAATTGTAAAAATGGCATTGGATAATATGTATGATTTCACTTTGCCTAATATCAATTTTAATTTATTAATGAAATATTGATTATTAATTTCAATGCAGAGTACATGAAGTATTGAAAGTCTGTAAACAATCAGACAGTTTCCTGCAATTAAATCATTGTCATGGAACTTTAGTTCCTGCCAAGAAATATGTTTGTCAGAACATGCTATATTTGAATGATACAGGAAAATGGCTACAAAATCTCATGTATCTCTATATCCCCTAAAAAGATCAATGCACCAATTAACATAAGAAATGTACTTTTTTACATATTAAGTTCCAATGAGCAGCAGCCACTTGTTCTTAAAGCCTGCTTGCAGGACTGGATTAACCATTAAGCAAAATAAGCACGTGCTTAGGGCATCAAGGGAAGGGGGGCACCACAGAAATGGTAAATGGTTTACGGCACAAAAGAAATCACTTTAAACTTCAATTAAAAAAAGTAGGAGAAAACTTTTCAAATATAAATAAAGTGGAAGTATACAAAAATAATAAGATTAAACGAGAACTTACCAGTTTGAAGTTTGATCTGTATTTTATGAGGAGTTACGATGAGGGATTACGTGAAGAGCCCGCTCAGCACGCATGCGCGACATACTTCAAAGCAGCGGTGTGGAATCACAGACAGACACAGTTATTTAAATAAACATAGTAAAGAAAAGGAGACCTTAGTTATCAGTTTGACCCATATTATTGAGGGTGGGAGCGAAGGGCACGTAATTCCTCATCGTAACTCCTCATAAAATACAGATCAAACTTCAAACTGGTACGTTCTCGTTTAATCTTATTATTTTACTTCGGAGTCACGTGAGTGACTACGTGAAGATTTTAAAGCTGTGATTTCAAACCGTGTAACAGTTCATACTTCACTCGCTGCCGAAGTCTTTCAAGGGAGGAAGTATGTTATCGTAATCAACCATGAATCTGTTTGTAAAAACAATAATGGTGTTATTAACAACAACAAGACCAAATGCTCCCCCGGGCTTAAATTATATATTTTTTGCAGATTCTTTTTCTGCAAACGATACAGGTTCTGTCAGTGGTTTGTTATAAAAGTTTGGAAAGTATACTCCCTAGACCATCCCGCTGTAGCCAGGATGTGGTCCATTGGCACGTCCATCCTCTTAGTCACTGATGTGGATGCTGTCCTGGTGGAGTAAGATTTATACACGTTAATATGTACTCCAGCGACTCCCAGTACCTGCTTGAGCCACTTGAGATAGTTTGGCTCGTCACCTGACCATAACGTTTCTTGTGGCTGACCCATAAGGCTTTTTCTCTCCCTCGAGGATTACTTATTGTGTCGATGTAGTTCAATAAGTGGGTCATGACACATAACCGTGGTTCAGGTGGGTATGCCCGGAATTCCATGACTAGACCTGATGTTCCTGGTCTGCTCTGTTTGCCCAGTCCCTAATAGTAATGTAACATGGTGTAGTGGACCATATTGTCCAATCGTAGTGGATGGAGGAACTGGACTCTTTGTGCTGAGACAAAGCCATCAGCATGTCCCTTCAGGGTGGGCTGTTCCAGGTTGAGGGACCTGGCTGGTGACCATCCCCTAAGGTACGTCAGGTCCACACTGACATCCCAGATTTGGGTGCACCTGGGTCTGGGGGATTAACCTCTCCTGAATTTGATCACCAGCGGGAGGTACCCTATGGCCTGTGGTCCTGGTGCCCGAGTTAAGTAGGCTGACAGAGCACTTCTGGCTGAATCCTTTATTGTGGTGAAGTCCTGCCAGAACTCCAGTACAGGTTTTTGTTGTAGTTGAATGTGTAGTTCCTGTGTTTGAGCAGTTTCTTCCCACTTCTTGATGTTCGTCAGGTATGTTCCCTAGCGGACATGCGACGGAATGCTGTCATCATGTTGATAGTGCTGTCTGATCCAGGCCCAGCAGTGGTCTTCCCAATTCTTCAATCCAGGCCCAGCAGTGGTCTTTTAATGGCCATGTCGAGGACCACTGGGAACCATGACTGTGGGTTTAGTCCACTGTATTTTGCGTAGTACCCGACTGATGAGGCCCAAGTACTAATTGATGAGGTAGAAGAAGGGGAGAACATAGAGATTAGATTCCCCCCCCCCCCTCAATACATGGGCATGTATCCATAGCCGCTGCCTTGGGTTTGGTTTCATGCGACAAACATTGGTACGTGGCGCTTTAATTGGAATGTAAGGAAGTCGATATCTGGTGACCATATTGCTTTGTAATCTCAGCAAATATTTTGGTTTTAAATGTTCGTTTACAGTATTTAGCTCACCTGATAGGTAAGTTACTGATGGTCAAACATGTTTGACGACCAATTGTTAAATAAATTGTCACATAATATCGATTTTATTCCGCCCAAATGGTTTGGTATATGTCACCACTGTGATGTTGTTAATTTATAAACGAACATGCAAAACGGTGCACTACTGAGCAATATGCTTCACTAATGGTAAGTCATTTTATTATATAGCACGTTTAAAGTCAACTCGCATTGGCACCAAGTGCTAGCAAAGCTCAGTATCTATATCAGGACACACAAGAATGTTACTCAAGAAAAAAAGGTGGAAAGCATACAAATACAATCCTCCTCCTCCTCTGAAGAGCTTGAGGCTGCTACACAATTGCATTTACAAATGAATTCCATAATGACTGGCCACTTAAAACAACTTTGGATGTTTGCATACCATAGAAAAAGGTTAACAAACAAGAAAAAATGGACATAACATATGTATAGAGTTTGACACATACGTCCCCCCACAGCAGAATCAATCTCCACTGTGGGGAAGGCATCAGAAATGTTAAGTTCTCTTCCTATGAAAAACCCTGAGGTCAGGTCCATTTGTGGCCTTACAGCCAGTCTGATGAATATACTCAATAGAACATACTCAAAATTACTAACTAGGTTAATGTCCAGTGTCTAAGTGATGATAACTCCAGATTAGCCCATTTGCCACCACATTCTAGGTATGGAATATAGTTGAACACTAGTATCTAGCTCACTGGAAGGTACAATGTTCAGTAGCTAGTAAAGCTGCTACTGATCCCTATACTCTATCACGTAGCTGATAGGTGGTTGATGTGCCATAACTGATAGTATTAATGTATTCCAGATAGACAATGTTGTGGATGGGGTCAACGTAGATATCTGGATATATGACAGAGCCCAGGCTAAATAAGTTAGTAGATCTAATGCTGCTGATAGCTACATCCAAGGATAGTCTATCGTGAATATATAGACATGCCATGACGTAATGTTCCTTAAAGTGTCAGGGCTGTTTTGATTCTGGATAGCTTCAGCTCATATTAGCCAAGTCTAGTCACATACATATGCGAGATGTGCAGTGAATGAAAAATGGCAATGCTTGCCATGGTTACCCCATCCAGGTAAATTGTGGTATACCCGAAAGCCTTATGAAGGGGTACTGAATAGTATGCATCTTTAAAGTCGATGTTTACCATAATGTATCCTAGGAATCCATGGTAGCAGTTACAGATTCCATAAGTGGGTATATCTGATGAATATTTCATGTGGTTTTAATCAATGATGGTGCGACATTCACCATCTGTGGTTATTAGGGTACCCAAGGCTATATGGGACTTCTTGACCCCTGGTATATTTCCCCAGAAGCTAGACCCTCATGTTTATTAGAGGGAGGGTAGACCCCATACTGTACTGGTGGCAAGATATTAATTCTATTTGGAATATAACCACCAAGAGTGATAGTTTCCCAACCAGGTGTGATTCCCTCCCCTCTGTTAGTACAAATACTTCACCTTTATGTGATGGTAGGAACCATACTTATCTGTTTCCACTGTTGTTTCTTCGGTTTGTGGTTCCTTGTCTGTAGGGATGTTGTTTGTTGGGGGGTGGCGCATTTTCTATGGGGTCTGCTCTAGGCCCTGGCCTGAAAGGCTTACGGGATTGGCATGCAGGCCCCGAGCTTGCGTTAGAGGTACTGCTGACTGGTTTAGTGTGGTGCTCATTCCAGACCCTGTCCTCTTGAGCCGAATATTTTGGACACTTCGTCCGGCTTTTTAGGCTTGGTTTGGTAACTTAGCCAGACAGCAGGATCTGTGGTTGTGAGGTCGGCGTTCTCACAGTCCTGTAAACTTCTTAAGTTGAGAGCAGGTTTTATGACTTCCTGAGAAGTTGCGGAGCATTGCGAGCAGTAGGGTCAGGTGTTTTGCCATACTACCCTGTCCCTCTGGGATGAGCATGCGAAAATGATAGCCGACGTCAGCGATATCAAATTCATTTTGAGATATTTGGGTTTTTAAAAGCTATGCTCAATGTACCCCCCAATAACGGTGGGCACTTTGAGTAAATGTAATTTAGGGGAGGCGTGATGAAATCCAACACCTCATGACTACCTGTCTTGGAAAGGTTTTTTGAGAAGAACAGGTAGTAAGCTGGCCGTCAGTTGAGACTGAAAAGCCATCTCGCTAGTGGTGGAGCCACATAGCGGCCACACCCAGCAGCTCTTCCTGATCCTGTACCTCAGCATACTCCTCTTCAGCCAGTGACCCTTCTTCTTGACCAGCCCAGCTCTGGTCCCCATCGATCCCTCGACAAGGGAGATGGCCAGTGTGGAAGCACTGGAGTGGGAGTGTTAGCTCCCTTGGCGGACTTGCCCCTGCTCCTGAGGCAAGTCTCGCTGGAGTTTTTAGCTCTATGACCTTCCTCTGGCTTCGAGAAACAGACACTCTTGTTTCTTGTTTGAAGTGCTGATCCCATCTTCCGTGTCTGTCTCCAGCCTGAGGTTGGTCCTGACCCTGCTGTTAGAGGCTGTCTGCCGTTTTCGGGCGGCATTTCAGCGGTTCTCGGGCGGCGAGTCTCCTTGTCAGGAGTCTGCAGGGGTGCCGGCCGGTTTTTAAATTTCCCTCCAGTCCGCTGCTGTTGGTCAGACAGCTGTTTTAGCGGACTGGGCATCAGCACAGCACCCGTGTCTGTGGACCGCAGTGTGTGCGGTCCCGTTGCCGCCTCTCCCCCCTCCACTGTCGGCTCCTTCCCTGGAGTCGAGCGGGGGCCGCTTCCCTCTGCTGCTTTGCTCCCCCTGGAGCAAAAACAAATGCAAAGTCACTAGTTTAAACTGAAGGTAAGTACTTACCTAACGGCCCTTTCCTTCAGGCTCGTAGCGGGAGCTGCCTACTCCCGCTGCGTCGCTGTTGCCTGCGTGAACGCAATATCGCGCATGCGTGCTGAGCGTAGTCACTCAAGTGACTCCGAAGTAAAATAAACATTATTTTCCATCTTACTGTTAGTTTTATTTCATTTTGAAAAATAAAAATGTATTTTATGGTTTATTATTGTTTATATTTTGAATTGCATATATATGGGGGCACCAAAATCTTTTAAGTGCTTATGGGTTTTAATCCGGCCCTGCCTGCCTGCCACGTAAAGGTGATAAACTAAGAAATAGCAATAATATTCAAGGATAAGGTTGTCCAAATAAAAGATCTGAAAGCAACTGCATGACGGTGTTGCAACAAATGAATCTAATTTCAACACGATATGGAACTGATGCATTCCTGTGCAAACCGTTTTAAAAACACCTTTTGTTAAATAGATTTTTCTGATCAGAAGTGAGTAGTCATCCGGCAGCCTGACCTGACAGCAGCACGAACATAAGCTCATCAAAAACATTTCACCCTTTTAAAAAGATATTGTGGTTGTACATCAGACATCCAGCTATTTCCTCAGGAGCAAAGCCAGCTCTCTGGGTTAATTGGAGAGGATGTGTTTGAAGCCATAATGTTTGCTCTGTGCTCAACTTAGATTTATTTTTCATTAGATCTAATTGCAGATAATATTTCCTCCCAATCATCCCAACATAACAGGTAATATTCTATGACATTTCATCATTGCACTATTTTTTAATTGTTTCTTTTGTTATAGAAGGCCATTTGGCCCATTGAGTCCATACTGATTCTCAGAGCTGTCCTATCAATTTCATTCTACCACTTTTTTTCCCCCACCACCTATTATCTTTCACATTTCCATCATCTCCCCTTAAATTCGCCTGTCACCCTTTCACACTGGCAAAATGGACAGTGGCCAGCTTACCATCCTCAACATAGTGGGATGAAATGTGGGAGGAAACCTCAGCAACCAAGCAAAACGCCCTGCAGTCAGAAGGAGAGCATGCAAAGAGATAGGTTGGTGGAGATAGCACCAAAGGTCAGGGTCACTAGAGCGCTGAAGTAGCTGTGCTGCCTGCTACTGTGCCACACATGGACGGGAGTAGGACATTTTGCGTCCTTTTGTGAACCAACAGTTGTAATGCAAGAGTACCTGCACAGGTTTCCAGGGTTGTCAAATATGGTATATGCTCTGGTAGTCGAGCAGCCCGACAAATCGCTGCAAGCGTAGGCTTGGCGATCGTTTCGCCGATCACCTCCGCTCGGTCCGCATTAACCAACCTGATCTCAGCATTTCAACTCCCCCTCCCTTTCCGAATCCGACCTTTCTGTCCTGGGCCTCCTCCATGGCCAGAGTGAGCACCACTGGAAATTGGAGGAGTAGCACCTCATATTCCGCTTGGGCAGTCTGCACCCTAGCGGCATAAACATTGACTTCTCTAATTTCCGGTAGCCCTTGCTGTCTCCTCCCCTTCTCAGCTCTCCCTCAGTCCTCTTCCTTTCTCCTTTCTTCTCCCTCCCCTCCCACCCTACATCAGTCTGGAGAAGGGTTTCGGCCCGAAACGTTGCCTATTTCCTTCGCTCCATAGATGCTGCTGCACCCGCTGAGTTTCTCCAGCACTTTGTCTACCTACTTCCTTTTAGAAATGTTAAACCGATTACTATTGCCTTCTGGGGACCCTTCTTATCACCATCACTATCTTTTCATACCAGGCTGTTCCAATAAAGGTAAAAGTCTTGCATGTGATCATTTAAAATAATATATAACCAATGAGAATGCAAGAAATTTGTGGATGGGTGCACAACTAAAAGCTTGTGCAAGTTTAAGCCACCTAATGCAAGATGCTGGTCCTGAAATTAATGTTCTTCCTTGTTTCTGTGAGTGGGAGTCCAGTGTAAATGTTCAGCTCTTTATATCTTACATCTATGCATTTAACAAGGTGTGTCACGATAGGATGATCCCATAAAGTCACATTACAATCCATGGTAAACTGCTAAATTCAATCCAAAACTGGCTTGGTTGTAGAAGGCAGGATGGCATGGTAGGGGAGTGATTTTCTGACCAAACGTCTGTGTCCAATCTTCTTATTGAGTCCACACACAATATTAGAAGTTGTTCAGCTAGAGCTGAACACACTTCTCGGCATACACATACAATGATGTCTATCTTGTCGCTTCTTGTGCATCTTGTGCGTGGTGGTGGAAAGATTGGTGGAAACAGGGCCGCGACGTGAACGCTCTTTCCTTGACCAATTGTGTATTCCACAAGGATTAGTAAGTAAGTAAGCAACTAAGTATATTGGCCAAGTACTCACTTACAAGGAATTTGCCTTGGTGCTCCGCCCACAAGTAACAACATGACATACAGTGACAGTTACGAATGACTCAGAAAACACTAAACATTAATAATAATAAAACATTAATGATAAAACACTATTGATCAATCATGTGAACCAACAAAATACCAGATCAAAGGGAGGCTACAGATTTTTGGCTGTTGAGTAGAGCAACTACTCGTGGATAAAAACAGTTTTTATGTCTGGCTGTGGCAGGTTTGACAATCCGGAGACGCCTTCCAGAGGGAAGTGATTCAAAGAGTTTGTGGCCAGGGTGAGAGGGGTCAGAGATGATCTTGCCCGCTCGCTTCCTGGCCCTTGCAGTGTACAGTTCATCAATGGAGGGAAGGTTGCAGCCAATAACCTTCTCTGCTGATCGGCCGATTCGCTGCAGCCTCCAGGTGTCGTGCTTGGTGGCTGAGCCAAACCAGACCATGATGGAGAGGGTAAGAACAGACTCTACGATTGCCGTGTAGAATTGGATCATCATTGCCTGTGGCAGATTGTGCTTCCTCAGCTGCCGTAGGAAGTACATCCTCTGTTGTGCCTTTTTGACTGTGGAGTCGATGGTAGCCCCCACTTAAGGTCCTTGGAGATGATGGTACCCAGGAACTTTAAAGACTCCACAGATGTGACTGTGGTGTTGTTGATGGTGAGTGGGGTGAGGGGAGGGTGAGCACTCCTAAAGTCTACAATCAATTCCACTGTCTTAAGAGCATTGAGCTCCAGGTTGTTGCGATGGCACCAGGACGCCAGCTGTGGCACTTCCTGTCTGTAGGCAGATTCCTCCCCATCCCCAGAATCAGTCCAATCAGGGTTGTGTCGTCTGCAAACTTGAGAAGCTTGACAGAGGTGTCTGTGGAGGTGCAGTCGTTGGTGTAGAGAGAGTAGAGGAGAGGAGAGATTACGCAGCCTTGTGGTGCTCCTACGCTGAGTGTTTGCGGGTCCGAGATGTACTTGCTCACATGCTGCTTCCTGTCTGTCAGGAAGCTGGTGATCCACCGACAGAGGGGTTCAGGCACAGTCAACTCGGAAAGTTTGGAGTGTAGTAGCTCTGGCACAATGGTGTTGAATGCAGAGCAAAAATCAACAAACAGGATCCTCGCATAGGTCCCCTGGCGGTCTAGGTGCTGTAGGATGATGTGCAGGCCCAGGTTGACTGCATCATCCACAGATCTATTGGCGCGATATGCAAACTGCATAGGATCCAGCAGGAGGATCATGATATTTTTCAGCTTGGCCAGCACAAGCGTTTCGAGTGTCTTCGTAACTACAGAGGTCAGTGAGACAGACCTGTAGTCATTAAAGCAAGTAATCCTTGCCTTTTTGGGTACAGGTACAATAGTGGAGACTTTGAAGCAGGCAGGGACAGTACATGTTTGCAGGGACTGGTTGAAAATGTCTGTATAGACTGGTGCCAGCTGTTTGGCACAGAGCTTAAGAGTAGAGGGGGAAACATTGTCAGGTCCTGGAGATTTCAGGCTTTTTTGTCTTCTGAAAAGCCTCTCCACCTCCTCTATTTTTTTTGTTGATATTGCATAAATGATGTTGTGCAGCACAGAGGGTGTAGGTGATTGGGTGTGAAGTGGTGATTGGAGAGGGGTGGGTGTAGAAGGGGCCAGTCTTTGCAGGCTGAGGTCAGGCTGTGAGTGGGTGTGAAGTGTTGGTTGGGGTGGGAAATGGTCCAGTCTTTTCGTACTGGAGTCTTGCCTTAAGTAGGTGTGAAGTGGTGAATGGGAAGGAGAGGGTGCAGGATCCATTCTTTGTAGACTGGGGTCTGGCTATGTTGGTTGGGGAGGGAGGGAGGGGGAGGGGGGGGATGAGGGGAGGGGGTTCCAGGGTTACGTTTCTGATTTTCAAACCTGCAGTAAAACTCATTCAGGTCGTTGGTCAGCTGACGATTGTCCAAAGAGCGGGGGGCTTTCCTCTTGTAGCTGGTAATTTCTTGCAAGCCCTTCCAAAGTGAAGAAGAGTCACTAGCTGAGAACTTGCTCTTCAACTTCTCAGAGTACCTTTCCTTGGCAGCTCTGATTCTTCTTCTCAGCTTGTACTTTGCCTGCCTGTAGAGGTCTGCATCCCTGCTGCTGTATGCCTCCTCTTTAGACTGTTGGAGTTGTCGGAGTTCTACAGTGAACCAGGGCTTGTCGTTGTTGAACCAGGTCCGGGTCTTAGTTGGAATGCAACTGTCCTCGCAAAAGCTGACATATACTCATCGAGGCTTGTGGTTGCTTCCCTGAACACATTCCAATCCGTGCAGTCAAAGCAGCATTGTAGGTTCTCAATGACCTCGCTTGTCCACCTTTTCGTTCTGCCCACTTAGCAGCTTTTAGTTTCTGCCTGTAGGTCGGAATAAGGTGAACTAGACAATGATCAGAGAGAGCTAGACCCGCCCGGGTCTAGATTGCCGGATAACAGTGATCGAGTGTTCTCTCCCCTCTGGTGGGGCAGGTAACATGAAGTCTGTATTTTGGAAGGTCATGGCTGAGGTTAGCTCAGGTTAGCGCTAATGTAATGGCGATTTCTTCCTTTTCCAATGTCCAACGTTCCGTTGCCATTACTGTGCAGGTAGGCAGGAGTGATCATACGCAGATTAAAGAAAACAGATCTTCCAGTCGTTATTTCCAGTTTAATTGATTCTTCATTGAAGTAGTTGTACAAACAAAGAGATGAACGTACCAGGTTATTCTCATACAAGTTGTAGCTTTCTGTTCTTACCATCTGGTGAGAACTGTGTCCTCTCCACCTTCAGTGCCTGGTCTGATCTGGTCACTCCCTGTCCAACATGATAAATGTAACGCCCTTCTATGCATCAAATGCCCGCCCCCAAGTGTTCAAAATAATATTGCTATATAATAATATAGAAATATCTAGACAAAATAATATAATATGCCAACAGTAGCTAGCCTAAACATAAATGTCTCCTACAGCTAGGATCTCGGTGTTTGTCGTATATATTATTGATTCAGTTGAAAATGTGAGTGGTCAAATTTGTAAATTAGGAAATTACATGGAAATTTTGGTGGAGTTGGGAATTGAGAGACATCAAAGGATACAGTAGATCCGTTGGAAATTTGGGCTGATAAATGACACATCAGGACATTCTGGGAGCAATTTGTGTTCAAATGCAAGAGTAAAGTATATAGCATGTGGCAGAACTCATTAGAAATATTGACATATGGAAAAGGATCTTGGGTTATTAGCCCACAGCTCCCTGAAAGTAGCGCACAAGTGATAGGGTGATAATGCAGAGATATTTGCTTTTATTGATTGGGGCTTTGAGTGTAGAAGTTGGCAAATCGTGTTGTAGCTGTATAAAAGTTTGGTTAGGCGATAGTTGGAATATTTTGCGCAGCCTGGCACCAAGCTGTTGGAAGGATGTGAAGTCGTTGGAGAGAGTGCAGACGTGGATTATCGGGATGTTGCATGGATTGGGATGTATATAAGCTATAGGGAGAGACTGGACAATCTACAAAGAATATGGAATTATGAGAGGCATAGATAATCAGAGTCTTTTTCCTGGGGTGGGAACGGCACATAGTAGAGGGCATAGGTTTAAGGTGAGAGGGAAATAGTTTTGCAAGGCCAGTTTTTACATAGTGATGGGTGCCTGGAACATGCTGCCTGAGGAGGAAGTAGATTGGACAGCAAAACAGACACATGAACAGATAGGGGACTAGAGGAATACAGACCACATTCAGGCAGATGGAATTTGTTTAATCATGGCCAGCGCTGACATGGAGGGCTGAAAGTCCTGTTCCTATGCTGTACTGTTCCTTGTTTTGTGTTATATCTATATAATTAAAAGTCTCATCTTGACCACTTCCTGTCTGCGCTGTATATTGATTTTAGAAAAAACGCTACCATATATGATTGGCCATCTTACTCACAGTCCTCCTCCGCTGAGCAGACCCTGAAGATTTTTCCCATCGATGAAAAATATAAAAGTTATGAGTGTTTAAAATTCCTTGAAATCCTCTCGCCTGTCAATCCCTGCGATGAAGGTAAAGCCCCTTGCGGGGGGGGGGGGCAGGACTATAAAACCCCGGATGCCTGGTCGTAACTCAGTCACTCTGCAAGATCGCGAGGGAGAGGCCATGACTTTCATTCTAAGCTGTGAATCAACTGAACTGTGAGTCTGCAATGTACTTGCAATAAATGATTTGTTAGCCCTTAATGACAATGCCATGAGTTGTTTGGCCTGCTACCCTGCCTGTGCTTGAAACTCCAATGCTTTATTAGGTCCGACTGTGTTTGGAAGGAATAAATGCTTTATTAGGTCCACTGTGTTTGGTTCAAAAGTCCCGCTCATTTTGTGACTTCCGCTTAGTGGACAAGTCGCGCTAAGTGCGTAATTTCCGGTAAGTGCAGAGGTCACGCTGATTGCGGAAGTTCCGCTGACTGCGGAAGCCCCAAAGTGGAGAGGCCGCGCTCAGCCGTGTGAATATTCAAGAATGTTTACAGCCATATATATGGTGTGTGAGTCAGTGAGTGTGTGTGTATGTGTTTGTGAGTGTATGGTAGTGTGAGTGCGTGTGTGTGTGTGAATGTCTGTGTGTGTGTGTGTGTCTGTGTGAGTGTGTGTATTTGTGAGTGTATGTGTGTGTGTGTGTGTGTTTGTGAGTGTGTGTGAGTGTGAGTGTATGTGTGTGTGTATGTATGTGTGTGTGTGTGTTTGTGAGTGTGTGTGAGTGTGAGTGTATGTGTGCGAGTGTGAGTGTATGTGTGTGTGAGTGTATGTGTGTGTGTGTGTGTGTGAGTGTATGTGTCTCTGAGTGTGTGTGAGTGTGTGTGTGTGAGTGTGTGAGTGAGGGTGCGAGTGTGTGTGTTTGTGTGTGTGCATGTGGGGGTGAGTGTGTGAGTCGTCTGCCAGCCCAATAATCCATTTGGCGCACAATGTCCATACTAGCCCTCTTGAAACCAGCCCCTTCGGCCCACAACACCATGCTAGCGCTCCAGAAGCCCCCCCCCCATTGGTGGAGAGCGGAATATTGCATTAGGGGATCAGCCCTCCGGTGTGAAGCTGGGACCCAACGGGTCCCACTTAGTCTAGTCCGTTACAATGTTTTAACAGCACTGGCAGAATACTTGAAGGCTCAACATTAAACTTCTTTACTGCTAACCTTCAATGAAGGCACCATCTGGAATCTGTCAAATATGTATAACTGTGTAGGAACTTAAAGAACATCACGCATAGGATGCAGATGCTGGTTTGAATCGAAGGCAGACACAAAATGCTGGAGTAACTCAACGGGACAGGCAGCATCTCTGGAGCGAAGGAATGGGTGATGTTTCGGGTCGAGACCCTTCTTCAGACTGATGTCAGGGGAGTGCACAGGACAGAGATAGAATGTAGTCAGAGACTGTAAGACTGGTGGGAGAACTGAGAAACATAGAAATTAGAAATTAGGTGCAGGAGTAGGCCATTCGGCCCTTCGAGCCTGCACCGCACTTGTGCCATCCTTGTGAGAAGGGGGATGGGGATGGAGAGAGAGGGAAAGCAAGGGTTATCTGAAGTTAGAGAAGTCAATGTTCATACCGCTGGGGTGTTAGTTACCCAAGTTAAATATGAGGTGCCATTTACAATTAAGTCATGGCAAAAGGAATCAGAAAAATATAATTTTGTCACTTAGGCCTTACCTCATGATAAATTTTTCAAAGTAAAATAAATTCTGGAAGCTTTCATTACCTTGTTATCTTTTCCATTGGGGAATTTTTCATGGGTGATGAGACAGCTTGCAGACAGCAAGTGTTAGTGCGCTTTGTAAATAGCCAGTTTAAATCATAAATATTTCTGAAAGTTGGCTGTGCAAGTTTGTGCTGGAAGCTCTAACTTGCTCTCTTGAGTAACCTCAAGGCTCAGATTTGTTATGTAGGCGCAGGTTTTTATCTCCATTCACAAATGAAAACAGTGTGGCGGAGGCACAAAGCATAGAGAAATAATATTTTGCTGTAAGTGGCATTCATTAATCTAACCAATGGTTTGATACTATCACTCATGTAGCCTGATGAAAGCTGTTATCTAAGATTTGGTGGCACATTGAATTTCACCTTTGTCCAGAGGCTACCACACTCTGGAACAATAGTCACACTACTTTGCAATGAAAGGGAGAACATACATTTGCAATCCATGCTGGAATCACATGCCAAACCTTTCTATCTATATTATGATTTTAGAAGACCATAAGAAATAAGATTAGGTTATTCAACCCAACGAGTCTGTTCTGCAATTCGATCATGGCTGATCTGTGTTTACCTTTCAACCCCATTCTCCTGCCTTCTCCCTGCAACTTTTGACACCTTTACTAATCAATTGTCACTTTAAAAATACCCAATGATTTGGCCACCATCACCATCTGCGGTCAATAAATTCCACAGATTCACCACCTTCTGGCTAAAGAAATTCCACTGTCTCCATTCTAAAAATACATCCTTTTATTCTGAGGCTGTGTCCTCTGGTCCTAGACTCTCCCACTACTGGAAACATCCTCCCCACCACTGATTCTACGATGACTGCCAACAGAATCACATTTGATTCAAACATGGCTGCTTTCCACTTGGATTTGGTTTTGAGCTTTGAAATAAATGGTTGACTCTTTCTGAACAAAGATCAATGGTGTGACAACCAGGATTTTAAAGCACATGCATAATCGTCCTTAAGGGGTTGGACAGGCTAGTTGCAGGAAGATTGTTCCTGATGTTGGGGAAGTCCAGAACAAGGGGTCACAGTTTAAGGATAAGGGGGAAATCTTTTAGGACCGAGATGAGAAAAACATTTTTCACACAGAGAGTGGTGAATCTGTGGAATTCTCTGCCACAGAAGGTAGTTGAGGCCAGTTCATTGGCTATATTTAAGAGGGAGTTAGATGTGGCCCTTATGGCTAAAGGGATCAGGGGGTATGGAGAGAAGGCAGGTACAGGAT